>NC_092577.1:20409169-20721215 GCF_037975245.1 Apostichopus japonicus
GAGGGAAATACCCCAATACCAGGCTGTGCAGTGGGTAATTGAGTGTAGGCATTGAGAGGTGTTTGTTGACAGGGACGGCTATTTCTGGCTGCTCTTTGTGCGGCGTAACGTTCCCGCCTTAGCCTCATTCACTCTTCTCCTCTTTTGCGCCGACATTTTCTGCCTCTGTCTTCTCTTGTCTTGGCGCCACTTCTCTGTCAGACTTTTCTTCTCTGCTCGCGTGTATGTTCTGCTCTTGTTTGCACCTCCTAAGCATGCTTCCTTCTTTCTTTGTCTGTACTTCAACATTCTTATGCGACTTAATTCTGTGTCTCTCACCTGCTGCTCTTCGCTCCGATTGGCCCGCCATAGTTTAAGTCGTATCTTTTCTTTTTCAGAAAACTTGGGTACTGATCAGATTCCTGTAAATCCTTTGATACTCTGCATGAGTTCAGTGGTGGAGGGAGTCTTGTTACTTGTCCTTTTTCTGAGAACAACAGTGAACAATTCATAACATCGGAAGATTGCCATTAGTAACATGACTGTGACTTCAAACACGGAAATTGTATGCACAAAAACGTGAGCATTTGTCACATACACAATTTACATTTTGTAAGAAGGAAATAGAACAGCTGCAGTAATAGCATTAATACAGTAACTTTCTGAAGTCATTTCAGTTGCCAGCCTCGACTAGCAAACGGGTAAAATAAATTAAGCCGATCAAGACCTAATAAAGTAGGCCTAAACTAATTAAATATAAATATAAGCATGACAAGAAAGAGAGCCCATTTCTTTATTAAAGAATGATAGACGGTTGAACGTATACTCCAGTACTAGTGTGTTTAAATTGAGAATGTTGATGCACATGATTTTATGCACTAGACATTACTAAGGTGAGGGTTTTGGCTACGTAGAACAAATATGATAAATTTCTGTAAAGAAGAAATGGCCCTTACTACAGGCCCTTAAGTATGATACCCCTTACTATGAACGCCTCTAAAAAAAAAGAAGGAAAATGAAAACCAACACGGGAATGAAATAGAAACAAGAAGTAACTTGAAGTAGGTACTACAGTACAGTAACTAAACCAAGTACAAAGAAATAGGTTAAGTAATCTCAGTTAACCAACACTGGAGCCAGATCATAAGACAAAGTATTACATTCATTCGCGTAAAGTGTCCTTGTTACGAAGCAGCACGTATTTTGCACTGTTACTGAAAACGTACAAATAAATAATATCAACCTCCCACAAACATATTTATTACGACAGTACCTTGCAGACAATAGCACTGGTACGGCACAAAGACAAGTATGTTTCGCAAGACTAACTATGTTCGTTAATGAAAAACACGTCTTTATTTACGTACGTTTACGAAATCACAGTTTGTTCTTAATATGCAATATTTTTTTTCAGTGTCGTCGGCGGGTATTCTCAATTGATATTAAATGTGGTATTTGTGACAGTTCATCTTTGGTGATAACTGCAGATCGCCGACCAGGTAAAATATGTGTGAAAGTACAAATGTACGTCATCGGGACACTGCGTATCGTACGTTACGAACATCACCTAAATGCCGTATAAACATCAATTGCAACGTACTGTAACATTATTTTTAAGCGAATTGTGCTCTTTTTTGGCGTTACGAAAAGAAATATGAAGAAATCAGCAGCTAAAGATTCGCCCAAATGTCCTTTCGCCCCGAAACGTTATAATATATAATTGTTCGTAACTTTGGACACAATGTTGCAGACTATCGCAATTCTCAAGCATATGCACAAAAATAAATGTTCTACCCTATTTCTTTAACCAAAGACCAACATTTTATTCCAGTCGTCCTCTTTATGCTTGACTATTGTGAATCAAATAAGATGTAAGGATGGATGACTAAGATACGTACCTGATTTTCTCGGATTTTCATGATAATGCCAGAGAAGTTAAACGCACGCAACACATTAGCGGCTTCAGACTACACGTGTTGTGAGTGTACTGCATCGGCCTTTATCGGGCTTTTCCGGAATTTTTCAAGGGATTGAGCTGGGAGGTATAGCGTTGGATCATGGCGCGTAATGTCTGAAAAAAATACCGGCGTCGTTCGGAAGGAATAGGAGAAGTTAGGATACTAACTAAATTGAGGGATTTCTCCTCATGAAAACAAGATTTTACGTGTGATTCTGAACTGTTCATATATTTTAATGGAGCTCCAATTGAGTAAATTTTATGCAGTTTCATGTAACTACGACTTCGATATTGAAAAGAAATGACAATTCAAACGTACGAACGGGAATGGACACGCTCTGTTACGTACACAAACCCAGATTCATTTTATAATTTTGAGGGGAAACCACTTGGAAACGCCCCTTCTTTAGTGATATGTAGACAATTGTGTTCTTTCTTAACAACTAGCCAGAGGACTGAGAGCAAAAACACAGCTATTGTTTTAAAAAAGTTTTGAACAGCAGTGAAATGAATGTCACATTTTCGCGTCCAGCAAAGTGGGTGTTATGAAACAGTTGAACGCAATTAAAAAAAAAAATAATACAATTCCAATTGTTGGAAGTTAATTTCAGATATAAGTTGGTATAATACAATATTGGAAAATGACAAGTTACAGTAACAGAGGGAACAAGAACACGCACAGAAAACAGACAGGTTAATGAGCACGGTGAACACAATGAGATAGATGAAAGGGGATTATACGTAGACAAGGGATGGTGAGAAGAAAGCAACAGGGGAAGAGGAGAGGTACGAGATAAACAGTGGAGGGACAAAGCGAGGATTAAAGGCACAGGGTAGGGAATAAACTGGAGAGGGACAAAGACAGAAAGGTGTGGGAGGAAGGGAGCTGTGAGAAAATTAGTGAAAGGAGGGGGGGGGGGAGGAGAAAGGGGAGGAGTAGGGAACAGAGGAAAAGTTAGTCATGTCCTTCCTGAATGTTCGGCCCATGAGCTTCAATTGTACGAAGGCGTTGCGTCCAGAGCCTCTCTCTGCTGATTCGTACTAGGTCAGGACGGCTGCTTAAGGATTCAATCCCCTGTAGGGACACGTCGTTAATGGTATGGTTGGCAAGGTTAAATAGAATAGAGCAGAATAATATTTCTTGCCAATATGCTAACTATTCATTGAGTTAATTCCTATATCAAAATTATTTCCATTACATATTTCTTAAAAAAAAATTACCTACTTAAATTTAGTGTTATTGGCACACAGGACGTTTGATAATAATAAAAGGTTCAATTGCGAAAAACGTTAAACCTATTTCAAACACGTTAGTTTACAGCTGAAATTTAGACTTTGGTCCCAAGTCGATATTCCCGTTGAACCTAAAGTTTCTGGTGGGCATTTAACTAAGTTGAACGAGGTTCAACTGGGAAGTGTCCAATTTCCATTTCAAACTTATTGGATTAAGATATATGGTTGCACAGTGTTGAAGTAGGTTGAAACCGCATGACTTGCAATAGTGTATAAACAGTCTGCGTTTATAAGAAAAATCCATAATTTCAAAAATAACTGCCAGATATTATCCGTGAAATCCACTTCAATCTTGGAAAGTCACAATTCTTTTCACAGAAAACGTACATATTAATCTGTACAGTTTAAGAAAGTTTTCAGTGGAAAGGTTTTCTGTGATTTTAATTCGAGTAGACTTCACGGGGAATCTTCAGAGGTTGTTTTCTAAAATCTGAAAAACTTGAAATGCAGACTTTGTACAATAATTAGTCATTTTGTTTCAGCCGACTCAATAATATTCATGGTTAATGCCAAAAAGACAATTACTATGCTGTACTATGAGTAGCTTAATGTGGCTTTCTTTCAGATGTACGTCGGGGGGGGGGGGGAAATCCATCAGTTCCTTTGTATAGTAAGGGAATCTCCGATAGATGCATACATTGTTTAAACAATAATAACGCGTCGTCATGTTGTTTGCAAGACTTGGTAAATACGCTGGGTCGTTGTCCCTTTTCGCACGGTTCGGGTACATCGAACGTTCTGCCTCAATGCAATGTCGAATGGCATAATTGCAAGAAAGGTTTGTGGGAACTCTTTTGAACAAAACCCACATCTGTTAATTTCTTTGGGTATTGTATTAACGTAGTGTTACGCCCTGGGTTGTTCGGGATGCGTGTACCCCGTATTTCGAACACGCCCAGGGCTACTAAGAATATGTTTTCCCGTTTTGTTTCAATAATTTACCCTGCGATTTGTTGTCCATTCATTCACCATTCCATTAACTTCTGTTTTATTATGCAGGTCTCTTTCGCTCTCCCCGTCGTCTGCCATCACCAGCATTCCAGGCATTCGCTCTTTTATTACGCGAGTTGCTCTGTTTAGCGTTTATCTGTTTTACTTTCACTTGCTCTCTATACCTTGATTCATTAAGACGGTGTTGTTTTTTGTTAGGTATTTTGCAGGTGCGTATCCAGGGGGGGCGTGCGCCCCCCGGGTAAGGAAAAGAGGAGAGAAAAAAAGAGAAGGGAAAAGGAGGGGGAAAAAAGAAAAGGAGGAGAGGAAGGAAGGGAAAAGAAAGAGGGAAAAAGGAGAAAGTAGAAGATAGCCAAGACCTCGGGAAGAGAAAGATGAACAGTCATAGTTAAAGCGCTGATCCCTATTATATACACAGGTAGCCAGTGACAGATCAAGGATTACGGAAGGGGTGTGCGCCTCACCCTACCCCTTACATCGACAACTCCATTTTTGACGTTTCCATTTTTGCTCTCTCACTAATGTATCTATATAAATACTATATATGGTCTATCATAACACATGTGTGTATGGACGCCTTAAACAATTGTAGAATTGTGCTATATGGAACCAACTGTGGCTGGTCTTGAACTCGACCGAGTCGTCGGGGAACATTTCGGGAAGGGGGCGACCGCCCCCCCCCCCCGCCCCGAGCAAATTTTCTTTATGACATCGCTAGTAATTTCAAAATAGACAATGCTTAGATGCAACTTACAAGGCCTGGGAAGTGTCATTTCCAGCGATCTGGGAGGCATTTTCGGCCAAAATTTTTCTTGTACGCTTCGCGCCAACTCATGGTGGCGCTTCGCTTAGAAAGTTTGCCTGCAGGCAATTATTCGCTACACGCCTGTTCGAATTTGTAATGCAAAGAGCAGATATAACATCATATCAGTGAGCATTGAAATGCATTTTCCACGATGAACAGCCTCAAAGACTGTCTATGTGTGTAGTCAAAGGCGTAGGAGCCCAATTGGATTTGGGGGTTGTAATGACTTGCCCGGAAAAAAAGCCAACATTTTTCGCGCGCGTCCAACATATTATCGATGCCAATATCATATAAGCAAACATCGGTCATTGTATTGCATGGCATCGTGTACCGCACGGTCCGTGAAAGTTGCACAGTATACCGCCAAATGCTAATGTAAACAACGAAATATCTTATGTAGATGGAGAAAAAGCATACAAATCCATTTATGTCAAAACTCCCTTTTACAGTAGTATTGTCGGCCAAGCTTAGAACATTATTTTAATTACCACGGAGATAGTTTTTAAGCTATTCATTGCTATTTATTTTTCTTTCAGTAGGTGTCCGAAAAAAATTGGAAAAAATTTGGTTGCGGGGGGGGGGGGGGTACTAAGGGACCTACGCCTATGTGTGTAGTGTTCGGTTTCGATATACCTGATATCGGAGGAAATATCTGCTATTTTTCTGTTACTTCAACCAAGTTTTATAATAGCCATTATAAGAGGTTTTAATATTTCTACATCAATAAATTAACTGTGTCGGAATTTTCGAAAATTTCCTGACCAACATTATTCATCATACTTTCCTCTACTCGTGCAATTTTGACCTGTCTGTTAGGGGTTCAAGGAGGTTTTTCTATATTGGTTATCCATAGATTGAATTTTGTGCAACATTATGGGTATGTTTTCAAGTGATTTTATTCACGAGAAATGTCAATTTTCAAATTCTCAAAAAATAATGGGCTTAAAACCTTCCAAAATGGGGCTTTCGGATATTGTGGGCCGTGACGTAGAATCACCTACAAAAGCAATGATCCATAGGACATGCAATGAGGTCGAACATGATGTGTGACTGGTGACAATGTTCAAAAAGGTTATGGATGGAAAAAAAACTTTTGAGAAATACTTGGTTCTCAGGCAAAAGTGTACATCTGGTTGGTCATTTTCAAGCCCGAGAAGTGCCATTTCCGGTGATCTGGGGGGTATCAAAACCAAAAATTTTCTTCTACGCTCCGCGCCAACCGATGGTGGCGCTCCGCTTAGATAGTCATTCGCGCCCCCCCCCCCCCCGGGTTAGAAAATCCTGGATACGCGCCTGTTTTGTGTAATGGAACTTAATTTATTTCGATGAAGTTCGGGCAGAGAACTGGAAACCAGCGGTGAGCAGCACGGCTATTACAGTAAAGTAATATTTTAAAGGCAAGGTTTATTGAATTTAGAGAGCGGGTCCGGGAGTGAGGGCGGACTACGGCGCCATTTCGTATTTGTAGTGTATAAGTAATAATTTCCCGTCCTGGTTGGCTTCTTTGCATATTAAAGACTCCGGAGGTAGGGTCAAATTAGGGGTCTCCCCGGAGGTAGTGCGGGAGTTAATCGGGGCGGGAACACATTAGGCGGTACTGTTCAGTCTACCGTTGGCGCCCCGCGTGGAGTACTCACTCTCGTAATTCTTAAGAGCCGTGCTGCCCACGCCCTGGTACGTATTTATTAGTTATTTAGTTAGAGTGAATCTCTGCCCGTTGTTTGCTTTTATTTGTATACGGCAGAAAGACACTGCCTTAATTTTGTATATATGTTTAAAGTTAATTAAGTAATTTGAGACCCAGTTGTCTTAAAATATATTCTTCTCTCTTTTTTTGTGTATTGGTTCAAGCCCTACTAGCATAAGTCTTCGCCCCCCCACCTTTCCCCTGCCCTGACATTAGGTGGCCTCCAGCTGCCTGACAACCCACGCTACCGCTCGGCCGGGGTACAGGGGTGTTACAGTAGCACAACGTTAAACGTTGTTGTGCCGCAAAACGCACAACATTGTTGTGCCAGATTTCGGACAACTGATTCCCACTATTGCAATCTCCATCCTTTCGCCTTGGTTCATTGTTGTACATTCTAGATCGACGTGGTTGTCCACCCTTTCTTCCCGCTCCCTTTCTCTCGACAGGGTAAGTAATTGCAGCTGTTTGTGAAATTGACGTTTCATATCAGGGGCGTATCCAGGAATTTTTAACCCGGGGGGCGCGAATTACTATGTAAGCGGAGCGCCACCATCGGTTGGCGCGCAGCGTACAAGAAAATTTATGGTTTTGATACCCCCCAGATCACCGGAAATGGCACTTTTCGGGGTGAAAATGACCAACCACATGTAAACTTTTTGCCTGAAAACAAGTATTTCCCAATAGTTTTTTTTTTCTCCATCGAAAACCTTTTTGAAGATTGTCACCAGTCACACATCATGTTCGACCTCATCGCATGTACTGTGGATCATTTTGCTTTTGTAGGTGATTCTACGTCGCGGCCCACAATACCCGACAGCCCACTTTTGAAGGTTTTAAGCCCATTATTTGTTCAGAAATGGAAAATTCACATTTCTCGTGAATAAACTCACTTCAAAACATACCCATAATGTTGCCAAAAAAATCATCTATGGACAACCAATATAGAAAAACCTGGTCAGGAAATTGTCCAAAATTCAGACACGGTTAATTTATTGGTGTACAAATATTAAAACCTCTTATAACGACTATTATAAAACTTGCTTCAAGGAAATGAAAGAAATACCAGATATTTCCGAAATCGAACACTACACACATAGGCGTAGGAGGCGGGGGGCTGCAATCCCCCCCCCCCCCCAATATTTATTTTCTCGGAAAATTCGGGCAATATGCTGAGAATTTTTCGGGCACTATTACTGAAAGAAAAAGAAATTGCAAGACAGCTACATCTAAAGGAAATTGATTAAATATCATCTCCTTGGTAATTAAAATAAAGTTCTACGCTTGGCCGACTAATTAGCCATTACAAATGTAAAAGAAAGTTTTGACATAATTGGACCTCCATGATTTTTTCCATCAACATAAGACATTTCGTTGTTTAGATGAGCATCCCGCAGTGTACTGCGCATCTTTTAGGACCGTACGTTACACGATGGCATGCGATGTAATAACCGATGCTTCTTTATATGATATCGACATTGACATGCTGAACGCGCGCGGATCGCGGGAAAAATATTACTTCGATTTTTCGGGCAAGTCGTTATAGCTCCCAAATCAATTTGGGCTCCCTCGCCTTTGACTACACACACAGGCAGTTTGAAGCAGTTCATCCTGGAACGCCATTTTCATGCTCATTGATATGATTTGATATCTGCTGTTTGCTTAACAAATTCGAACAGGCGCGTAGCGAGGAATTTGCCAAGGGAGGGCGAAGTCTGTAGGCAAACTATCTAAGCGTAGCGCCACCATGAGTTGGCGCGAAGCGTAAAGAAAAATTTTCACCGAAAGTTCCTCCCAGATCGCTGGAAATGACACTTCCCATGCCTTGTTAGTTGTATCTAAGCATTTTCTATTTTGAAATTACTAGCGATATCTTAAAAAAATATGCTCGGGGGGGGGGGGTGGTCGCCCCTTCCCGAAATGCGTCATGTTTCCCGACGACTCGGTCGAGTTCGAGACCAGCCACAGTTGCTTTCATAGCACAATTGTATTAAGGCGTCCAAACACACACACGCGCGCGTTATGATAGACCATATATAGTGTATATATATATATACATTAGTGAGAGAGGAACAAGAGCCAAAGGGCACTGTGGTTCCTTGCTTGGGGTATATGACAAAACCATAATAATTTCAAGCAAGATTGGGCTCAAATAATCCATTGTGGTCCTACATGTACCTATAAAGTAACCAACACTATAGCCAACACTTTTGTGATCACAAATTGTGATCGGATATTTGATCAAGAGGCACTTTTTAGATGTAGATATGGCGTAGAAAATGTAAGAAATACAAGGTCACCTACCAGCGGGTCAACAGATATGATAACATTGGTGTCCTCAGATGACATTATCGTTCAATTTGGAAATGTCCCACCACCCCATTCACAACTTGTCCCAAAATATCAACCGTGTCACACCTTGGCATTGGGATTTAATTGCATTAAATGTCTCCAAATTAACTTTGAACTTGTATACATAAGTTCACACACAAAGGTCACCCGGAGGTCAACCAATTGATATTTTTGATTGGTGGGATGTGAATATAGCATGAAAAACTATAAAATTTCAATAATTTTTTTCTTTGCCCATTTTCTCCCCCCAAAAATACTATTTTTAAACATTAACTCACCTTGGATCACATGACCGTTAAGTTTGAAAATATTCCCCTATACCATTTGGAACTTGTCCAAAAATATCAATTGTGTCACACTTTGGCACTGGGAGTTATTGCACTAAATGTCTGAAGATTAACTTTGACCTCATATAACTTCAAACACAAAGGTCACTTGGGGTCAACATATACACATTTTTGATCGGTGAGATGTGCATATAGCATCAAACTATAAAAATTCAAACGCTGTTTCTTTGCCCATTCTTTCCCCCCAAAATACTAGTTTTTCAACTTTGACTTTTGAAGTTTGGAAATATTCCCCTATACCATTTACATTTTGTCCAAAAATATCAACTGTGTCACACCTTGGAACTGGGAGTTATTGCATTAATTGTCTGGAAATTAATTTATGACCTCATATAACTTCGCATAGAAAGGTCCAACGGGTGTCAACCCATTGACATTTTTGATCGAAGGTACCTTTGATATCCAAATCTAGCATCAAAAGCAAACATTTTCTTTTTTGTTTCTTTTAATATGTGTAATATATATCAATATATGTAGAGAGAGATGAAATTATATTAAGAATTGACATGACTCGGCAAATAAAGAAAAATAAGACTGTTTCCATTGTTTGTATTCTTTTAATGAAATGAAGCTATGTATTTTACTTGAATATGTAGTGTTAGCATATGAAGAAATATGTATAAATGTTAATAAAGATGAAGTGAAAAAGGTTACTTATATATACAGTGTAAGTGGCGTTGCGAGAGGGCCATTCAACCGCCCCCCCCCCCCTTTAACCGTAGTGACGAAAACAAGAAATTTAGTCAAAAAGAAGAATATTACAAAAATTCCCTACATGCCTGTACAGTGATGGTAAACTTAAGGTCTGGTAATGATCATGGTATCAAACAATTTGTTTTTAGGGACTGGAAAGGATTAAATTAAACTATACTAAACATAAATAAAGTGGAGATTAGATAATCGTACATGGAATATTGAAGTGATGATAAGAAAGATGTTATGGTTGTTTGGTAGTCCGATGCTTTTAATTTACTTTTTCTTCTTTATTGTTTTTCAAGTTGTTGTGGTGTTGGTGCTGGTGGAAGATGATGAAGCAGATGATGAAGCCGTTGTAGGCAATGATAAAGGCAATGTGGATGTTAAGTTTTGAATCACTGATCCTTGCAGTGAAAACACATATTCTTTTTCATTGATATTTTCCAATGTTTTTTCAATTGTTGCTCCCTTAAGTAGTGTTGAAGCTTGTTGTGATGGCAAGCTATATTGGGCCAGATCACCGTCTTCAGTTAAAACAGTGACCATGAGACAACCATCTTCTTCTTCTTCAATCCCCACTATAGTTCCTTGAATGGTTGATGGTGGGGGAACATGGATCTGTAAGAATTAGACAGTAAGAAAATATAGAAAATAAGTAAGAAAATATAAAAATAAGTAAGAAAATATAATATCAAGGATGTTTGTACAATCTTTGCTTTGAGCATTATTTAACTGCATGGTCAGTTTTGTGGTTGATTTGTCATGAATATATAATTCTGATCTTGCAAAGTTTAGTTTAACCCAAAATATTGTTTTGTGGGAATGGAACTATATTGTTTAATTCTGACTGATTGTGACATTTGTCATTTAATATTTGGTATTTCATATGGTTTGTATATATCCAGTTTGGTGGTATTTATGTTCGTTGTATTGCTATTTATGACAATTGATTTGGTATTTATCAAAATAATGACAGATACTATTTCAGAGTTGAGTGTAGAATGTGTTATATTATCTGACTATAAAACCATCATAAGTTTGACATTGTGACTGCAAGGTAAACCAAAGGAAGTTGATATTTGATTTTAGTGTACTATCCAGTTTTCCACAGGATTTAGTCTGCATAAATTTTACATTGTATTTATAGACTTAGGTTGGGTTTTGACAGGATGAAACAGTACAAATAATGTAGATTATTTATGGACTTACGGTAATGGTTGTGTCGTTTGCACTTGACAAAGCCAGTTTCCATAAAAATTTATCATTCCTGGGTGATACATGTGTTATTGTTACTTTGTCACCAGTCTTCATGGGTGAACGGCTTGATTTGTTCCACAAGGCGACTGAATGAGTGGTATCATCTTCCTTTAACAATATGTTGCGTACTTCTTGGGCACCCTTGCCCACAACATGAGCTGTTTCATCCTGTAAGACAAAATAAAGTAAATGTTAGTGTTTGGTTGTCAAAGGTGACCCTTCGATTCAACTGGCCATTAGTTCCACTTTTGATGGTAAATTTGTATGGTTTGTTAATATTGGGTTATAGAAACAAGTAGTGACATTGAGCTATTGTGATACTTGTTGCTGTTGCTGTTCATGCATGTTTTAATTAATACTTAGTAACACAAACACTTTCATATATAAGTGTTAACATTTCAGTCAAGGTAAGGGCGATCGTGTGGAATGGCTGAGCACTGAATATTAGCTTTTCATTAAATGTAATACTTTGTTACTCTAATAAGGAGTTCCTACAGGACTTCCAAAGTTAATATCTCATTTTTCACCTGACTGTTTTTCTCCTGTGTTTAAGCTTATGGAATACTTCAATTATATTAGACCGTTCAGCTGGGGATTTGGGTGCATGAGTAAGAGGTTTATACTGAGTATGCAGCTGGTCATTTATTTAATTATCATTTTTCAGCAAATACAATGTAGTTTTGTAAACATAAGCGCAACTTTAAGACCATTAACTCTGGTATAAATAATTGTGCGATAAATTACCATGAAAATCTCTAAGATTTAAGAAATTATGCTTCATTCCAAACATTTTTCAATTTGCAGTGGACTAATTTTGTTGGCTTTATTTGAACATATATACTTAAGAAGAAATCTATCATTTGTAGGTTAGTGAAGACAGTTTTTTGTATTCTTTAATCTCTGTTCTATTGTTATTAGTAGGTTAGTCAAGATAGTTTTTTCTATTCTTTAAACTCTGTTCTATTGTTATTAGTAGGTTAGTGAAGACAGTTTTTTGTATTCTTTATGGTTGAATATTTAAGTTTGAAAAGATTAGTCCAGAACAATATGAACATTGCCATAAAGGAGAAAAATCTACACTCAGTGGTGAAAGTGCAATAGCATTTTGGTTCCTGATATATGAACTGTCATAGTTGTTCACATTTTCAATTTTATGAAGAATATGGAAACATTTGTGATATCATAGTTGCACATAGAATCCAGAAGCTTGCGTTTGTCTTTTTAAGTTAATTTTTTTTTTTTTTGTGGAAACAAATTATCTGTAGAAGTTCATTAAAAAATCAAGAACTAAAAATGCTATGTAATGGGATTTGACCATTAAGTGGAATTTTTCCTCTATTTATTGGAAAGTTTCATTTTTTGTTTGGACTATTCTTTCAAGGTGATATGTTCTGTTTTCTTACCTGTACTACTTCGCCACATACTGTCACCAATGGAGCCGGTGTGCCAGATGTAGGTACTGCAATGTCTTTCAGTAAAACCAGTTCTGGAGGAGGTGGATTCACTAGGCACCTAGCTTGGTGCAGAATGCCTTCATCAATATTTTGTAATGGTGTTGAGGCTACCACTTGTGTCATCTTATTAATTATCATACAGTATCTTCCTTTTTGGAAGTTTCGCACTAGAACTGTTTGGTTTTTCGGAAATTTCTTTTCGTAGCATTCCATTTTCTACTACAAGTACCCTCGCAGCTTTCGGGTATGGCCCGTAGGATTTAGGGGCCTTCAAAATGGATGATAAGGTGTTCATCTGTAAATAATAACATAATTTTGATAGTTAATATTGGAAGTCATCTCAGTAATATCAATAATATCAATCATGAGTAAAACAATAAAATCAATAATAATAATTGACAATAATATCAATAATGAGAATTCAATGTACTTCTTTGTAATTTGTGATATGAAAAGTACATAATGTATACCCACATTTGGTTTAACTTTTCTTGTTTTATGGGCGTTTTGCGAGGAAATTCATGTTGCTTTATGGTCACTGTAATAGTTCTCGAGAACTCCAGTACCAATTATTTGAGTCATTCCGAATTGAGTTAGGATATGTAATATGCAATGGGATGACCTGACTTAATAGTTTTAACATAGACTTAAAATGCTCCATCAACCTCACAAAAAAGGTAGTTACTCACCTTTAGTTCAGAGGGCAACAATGGCAACAGCCTCATAACAGCTATATTTATAGCAAATATTTTGGATTATGTAAGATCTTTAATTTTAACACAAAAGTATATGGTATGTCTTGTAATCACAAGCTTTAGTTTTCGCATCAACATTTGTAGATTTTATCACAACTCCTCAGTCCCATCTCTCCATATAACATCAGTGCACAATATTGCTTTGTGAAAACACACAGCAATGTTTGAAATTGTGGGTATAGTCTTTTATATTACATATGTTATTGTATTTTGGGTGTTTGGTATTATGTTTAGTAACTTACAAACAACTGAATATTCATTTCATACTGTATGATTGTATATATTCATACTGAGCACTATTAGCAGCGGCTATGCTGGCTATGTACAGTAGTAGCTCTCCTTTATCTATAGGCAAACAAGTGATCATTACAGTGTTTAGTAGCTGATAAAACACAATTGGTTGATAATTTTTTTTCACTGTACTGTACTGTACTGTACTGTGCTATACTTCCCGCCAGGCGGGTGTGCGCCAGTTCGTATATCGTTATCGTATATAGTCATCGTATATTGTATTTTATCCAACCTATCTTTAGTTTGTTTTGTTACTCCTCTGTGGCCCAACCACCTTCGGTATCATGGCATCGCGCCGTGATTCCAAAATTGTTAAGTTAACCTTCACCGGTGAACAAGCGGTTCCACCGGTGCAAGTTTTTAGTATTTTAGAGAGTATGGGTGTTGTTGTGCCTGGAGAGGTTGATGCGTTGCAAGCTCTCCAGGGTCGTAATACTTATGATGTACGTTTTACAAGTGACGTGACCCGGCAGAAGGGTGTCACGTTGCTGAGTGGGGTTGAAGGTTTGACAGTTACTCCATACGAGCGTATGGGTAACTGTCATCCACGTAGGACTAGAGGTGCGTCAGGAACTTGTCGCAACTGTTTTAGGTCGGTTTGGGGCTGTCAAGGCCATCAAAATGTGCTCCTACGCACAGGCCCCTGGGGTGTTGAACGGGCATAAAGCTCACGTGCGTTACCCCGGTCAGCCCCGTACCTGCTTCAGGTGTGTGGAGACCGGGCACGAAGCCAAGGGCTGCCCAAACAAAAAGTGTGCCCAAGCGAAGTTGTGTGCTCACTCTGTGGGAAGGAGGGGCATGTTTTTCGCGCTTGTCCCTCTTATGTCTTCATGACAAAGAGTGGGGGTCAATCAAAGGCGCCAAGTTCTGGCGCACCTACTGCCTCGGAGGAAGCTCCACGCAAAGAGGGGGAACCGGGTGCACCTAGTTCACCCTCCCCCGTAGTTGCAGACCCCAACCCCGTGCCCGCACCGGGAAAGTCTCCACCAGCTTCCCCTATCAGCTCGTCCAGTTCCGTCCCCAGTCCGCCGCCGGTATCGCCAGATCCGGAGACTCTGTCCGACGGCGACTCCGGGGACTCGGTGGTCATCGGGTCTCCGGAGGCTCTGTCTGACAGCGACTCCGGGGGCTCGGTGATCGTCGAGCCAAAACGTGCCACTGGGACGACCCAGCTAACAAAATTACGTTTTTATAACGTTATATTTACGTACCGTTTACGTTGTATTAACGTCAGAAAGTTACGTTGTAGTTACGAAATTTTGTAGACTCCAGGGGACGTTATATTTACCTAATATTTAGACCCAAAAATAACGTTGTATTTATGTTTTTATTACGTTATTTTGTAACGTTTAGATGATACGTTATAATAACGTTGCATTAACGTTTTTGTATAACCTTTTTGCGATGTTGTTGCAACGTTCATACAACGAGATTTCGCAACGTTAGTCATTAACGTTTTAGTAACGTTGTGATATAACGTAATGGTTACGTAACTAAGTAACCAATAAGTAACCTTCACGTACACACTGAGTAGGCCTATGCCTTAACACATCTTGACTACCAATAAGGACTCAAGACATTTCGATTTTTATTGTTACGTAATATTGTTTTATATCCTCTCTTTGGAAAATTATCAATGACAGAATAATAAACAAAATAGTTAACATATAATAATACTTCTTTCGATCGACTTAAGCTTCAGGCTCTTTTAAGAAGCAACAACGGTACCCAAAATTTTATTACTTGGGTTTACTCTCACGTGTCATTTCAATTTATCATAAATCAAGATCTTTATGAATATTACTATAGTCATGACAGTTGCCACCAGAGTTTATAGTCCATTGAATTGCGATAGTTCAAAATTAATTAGTAAAGTAACATTTCATGCTTTAAATATATTCAATAATACCAGTCTCATGTTTTACTACTTAAATAAATTGGCCTTAAAATCTTTCGTCAAAATATTAGAACGGTAAGCTAGGCCTAGGCTGTAGTTGCTGACACAGTAAAAATTGCCTCAGTTAAAATGTCGCAATTTGTTAAAATTTCAATTTAACCAGAGTATAGACCCTCCCAATGGTTACTTGCAGGAGAAGCTAGAGCATGAAGTCTGTCCACCGAAAAAAAATCCAATTTCTACCAGTAAAAGTGTTGTCACATTGTTTTCACTACATCTATAGAGATGTACGGAAGCTTAAAAGTTCCATCAACATTTTTGCCCCATAATTTGACATGTTAATTTAGTTCATTGTTTTCAAAACAAGATAATGTCTTATCAAAACTCAGAAAAATGTAGGATTACTCAGTTGCTTTAACTCCACAGTTTACAAATTTGTTCAATTGCTCAGTTGAAATGAATTTAAAATTTTTAGTACATAAATTCCATAATGTCCAACCAAAATGCACTCAATGCAATGACCTCCATACCGGGTCAATAATGGCTGTTATTTTGAAAGGTCATATTATTATGAATGTATTGAGATAGTCAGCTCAAAAAAGATAAACTGTAGTATTTCTATCCTACATATTAGTGATGTACAGGGTTACTTTGCAATCGGTAATACAGCTGAGATGAAACTTTCAGGTTGTGGTACATAAAACTGTGTACCTTTCACATGCTTTACTTTGCTAAACCTTTATGAAATTAATTGGAAAGACTCCTTGTGGGTTCTGTAATACAAACTGCTAGAAATATCAACATATTAATACATTAGGTCAAAAAAGTGTCTGTCTGTTTGCTATTAATTAAACAAAGTAGGCCTATGTGTTTGCTACTAAGGGAGCTTCAGTAGGAGTTACGAAATTCATGAGAAGAGATACACTGGGAACAGATCTCTCTCTACCCTTACCTTTTCCCATGCCATAAATGAACTTTTGGATGAAATTCCACAAGTTTAGACATTCCGAAGTAGAAGTAGAATAATAAAAACTACTGTAATAATACTTATTTATATAGCGCATTATGTCGACGGTCTCAATGAGCTTTACAGGAACAAAATGAATACCAAAAAAACAACATACTAAAAGAATACTAAAAGATACACGAAATGATCGGCAATATAAATATTACAGTGTCCAATGTGGGAAGCACGTGAATAAATAACTTTATAAGACGCTTTAAAATTGTCTATGGTAGGAGAATCCCTAATTTGGGTTGGGAGTGTTCCAGAGTTTGGGGGCCTCAAATTTGAAAGAATGCTAAGTTGCTAACCATACGTCTTAGTTTTAATTGCTAACGGGGAAGTTGCAGGGTTGACATTACGAAATCAGGATGAAAAGCATGCATCAATTCAGTTTTGTTGTCGCTGAGAATTTGTGTTTTGCTTACACACCAAGTTTTAATTTCGTTTATAAATGATCCAAGTTTTCCAATAGTCTGATCCTTTTCATCAATGTACATTGACACATAAACTTGTGTATCATCTGCATAATTCATTCCTTGGAGACCGTGGGAGTGATAACGTCTTCAATTGGGAGGTATTAAATGTGAAAACAGACAGTCCGAGCACTGATCCTTGTGGAACTCCATATTCAAGATAGCGAGGTGAAGAGTGTTTACTGTTAATGCTAACATTCAGCGAGCGGTTTGTGAAATAGGACTTTATCCAATTGAAGTATTGCCTTTACAACCGTACTCTTTGTCCAGACTATCAAACAGAATTTGGTAGTCAAAAATAGAAAATAGTATAAAGCCGAGTTCAAACGTTTCCAACATGCTACAACATTTCACTGTTTCGCGGTCAATGAAGACAAAGCCGGTTATGGGTCCTCCTGCTTTTCAAAATGAAGGGCTGGGTTTTCGGTAAACTTTCCAAATGAAGCAATGTTGTTCCCAATCTGGAAAGTAATATGACAAAATATTTAATATCTCTAACTGGAACCAGAGTCAATGGTTGATAATAAAAATACAGGTTTTACAAGGAACTCATCTCTTGAGTGTAATGCTAAAATAGAAAACTATGTCAATTACTTATTTTAGTTGAAAGCACACTATGGATGATGAACAAGGAAAATTAAGTAAATGGATACAGAATGTACACTACACAATTGAAGGGATAGTTCTATAAGATAGTAAATGTCTGTGTAGTTTGCCTGTTGGTGTTTCCTCTGGTAAAGCATATTCAGGTAACAGTATTTGCAAGACCAGGTAGTTACGTATTAAACTTTATACATTGACATTAATTTTATCAACACTTGCATTAAGACTGGTATCATTTTGAAGAATTCATTCTTGAAATTCATGGAAACTTGTAGTAAGGAAGATATTTTGTAGCTCTAAGCTGTCGAATCATTTCATGCATGATGTAATTAGGACCAACTTGGGTGACAAGTTGGAACTTCTGTGTCACAACAGGTGTTAGTCACATAGTTGAGTGTTCCAGTTGATACCAACTTTGAATTTGGTGTGGTCAGTAGTAGTGGTATTGCCAGTACATATCATCATACCTATCACCATGAAGTTCAGTCAATTGCAAATTTCATACTTGCTTTGGCAATGTAAAAAGTATTTATTACCTCCATCTAGTCAAGGCAGTAGATATTAAGTATGACAATTGTGTACTGTACAATTCCAAGATATGCAATCTTGAATGTCAGAAATAAATTGTGTTGTTCCCATTGGATAAAGTTTACATTAGAGTTTCCAGCTTTAAATGGCATATTATGTATTTTATCGCAATAACACTAAGCCAGCAGAAAACCAGAAAGCCAGTTGGCTTATTGTGATTCCTTGCCATTTGAGATTATAATCCTAAGCTTTCTTCATTGTTGATTAATTTGATCAGCAAGGTTCTTTCACTGACTGTGGACCTACCTACTAAACTATGTTAACTTACCATGTTTATAAGCTATTTTTAGCAAAAATCAACTCAAGCCCTGCCCCCTAATGAATGTGCATAATATCACACTGAACATACATTATCATGTACCCGCTATCTACAACCACCTACACACAAAGTATGATTCAATTCTGAAAATGTTTACATTTGACCCAGTGACCTCATTAATATTCATAAGATGAGCACCAAAATCAATAGGGCTTTTCTACTCACTATGGCGCATATATGCTTCACGTATGATTTAAATCCAACTTGTCGTTGTTCAGTTTCTGTGTTTACAATCTATTTTAGTGAAAATCAACTTAAGCCCCCGCCCCCTCTTGAATATGCATAATATCAACTTGAACATATGTTACCATGTGCCCACTAGCTACAACACATTCATACCAATTATTCATGAATTCTGAATTTCGGTTGCGGAGTTATTAGCATTTGGAGATTTTTACTTTGACCTTGTGACCTCATTATTATTCATAAGATGAACACTAAAATCAATAGGGTTCATCTACTCACTATGGCGCATCTATGTACCAAGTATGACTTAAAACCAACTTGTCCCTGTTCAGTTACCCTGTTTACAAGCTATTTTAGTTAAAATCAAATTAAACCCCGCCCCCTAATAAATATGCAGAATATCAACTTTTACATATATCAAAATGTACCCGCTATCTACCAACATATTTATACCAATTATTGAATGAATTCTAAGTTTTGGTTGCAGAGTTATTAGCATTTGGAGATTTTAATGTATGACCCTGTGACCTCATTATTCATGAAATGAGCACAAATCAATAGGGTTCTATTACTCAGTATGGCGCATCTATGTACCAAGTATGGCTTCAATCCAACTTCTTGCCCTGGTTGAGTTATCGTGTTTACGAGCAAAGGGCATCACATACGCACACACACACACACACGCAATCACCATCGCATACTACGCATAGATTCCTTGAACCTTCAGCAAGGAACTAAAATGAAGCCTAACATTGCACTATGCATAACCCTACAGAGTAAATGTTCTGAATAAAACATGTACATGTTTCTTCAGCTGCATGTGTCGTTGGCCCTTCGTTCCATTTTCCTTCACCATCTCATTTATCAAGCCATTGGCAGATTAACATCAGTTCCTTGGCTGTAAGATATAATAACAACTGTGACACTTTTGTGATATCGTAAATTCAAAATTGTCTCTCCTAGCAAAAGTTACACAGAAATTTGGTTTTACTAGAAACTACAAGGTATAATGATTCCTTGCCTTCAAAATAACTAAAGTAATAGGAGTTATTGTAATAAACATGCTGGCAGTGCAAATTGCTTCCAGCTTCTTTTTCTAAAGCCTGTCCATATGATAGAAAAATGAATAACGGTATGCCAACTTTCATACAAGATCACACCGAGTTCAATATACAGCATCAGTTTCACGAAATTGCTACACAAGATGTAGATGTAGACCTCAGCCTATGAACAGACAAGCCTCACTAAATGTACAATGTATAGTTAACATCATTGTTAAATAGGTACACACCGTTAAAGATTTTAAATATGTACTGTGATGCACATCCAGGCCGTATAATTCTTTCATAAACTTGTGCCTAACTGTCGACAGAAATTGCAAAACTTTACCTGCAAACAAACTTCATGACTCACTTTTTGCTTTACTGTTGACCTGTACATAAAATTCCAGTGATTTAAATGCTTAAATTCTGTTTTTTCCGTGTCCTGTCATTGATAGGAGCATTCAAGTCTTGTAGCTGTACAATCTAAGGTGGCCAAATTGTAAAACATGCTCACGGCCAAACTTTCTTGAAAATCAGCTAAATGAGTGTTTTCACGACCAAATTCAAGCCAATAATGCTAGAATGGTCAGATACTTTTTACGGTCAGAAAGATTAAAAAAATTAAGTACATGATGAATTGGTTGTATATCTTTAGTTAGTGTGATGCATAACAACACAGTAAATCACTGAGGAATACCTGACGTCTTACTTTCACATGACTGAAAACATTCTCGTTTAGAGACTAACATTCAGTAATAAAAATTGTTCTACATTTAATCAAAGGAAACTGAAAATAGGCTGGAATACTTATTCTACGGCAAAATACACTAAAATTCCTCCCTTCGACAGGTCTAATTTATTTTTTCCTGCCAAGACCAGTAAAATAGTGACAAAGTTGGAAATTTGGACATTAGTTTGGCTAATTATTTTTACTGTGCTTGTTACTATGTTAGTGTGATCTGCCTTAAGCAGCTGTACTTTAATAATGTATAGGGATACCTTGCTGTAGCTACTTCTTGATTTTCCAATGGGACGACTGCTTTGATTACCTCCTTCAGGGTTTATTTTCAGGAGAGTGAAGCTTTGTCTATTTACTTAATTTTTCTGCTAGAAAAGAAAAAATTAAACACATGTTGGGTAATTTTATGAAGTTTAAAGTGAAGGCTGCACAGTTTCAAACAGTTGTATTTTTCGGATATAAATATAAGAAAGAAACCAATTCCCTGTGTACCTACATGTAGGGCAGTGTTGACAGACCACCAGTAAAATTTGATGACTGCAGTTCCGTTCCACTAATCCTGCTCTAGACTACACTAACTACTTTGTAACTAGGGGCCACACAAAAGTGGGGAATTAAACAAACAACAGTAGCATAAGTCAATATCAGGGATGAAAGTGCAGCCAAAAAAAAACCGGGAAAACTATTTGGAGACCCCAGGTGAATGCCATCCTAACACATCCTACCCCTAGTTCTTACTACTTACACACTATCGTTATGTTAGGCTAGCTCAAAGTTACGAATACGTCGCAGCGAAATACGGAATAAAAAACAGTCTCACATTCGAATGCGATCACAAATATCAACTTTCATATGCGTATCCCGTAGATTTCCGCCGCTCACAAATATCACAAGCGTTAATTCCAAAACTTATGTCGAGCACCAGCAGTTACAAAGATATTAATTAGCAGTCCAATCAACATGAATTAGGCAAGGTTTTTCAACAACAGAAATGAGCTAAAGCGATTTGAAGTTCGCACGTACGCAACGATATTCACATGGCACAATGTTGTACAGTGCAATGCGATGATGCGAAACTGGAAATGGTATTTTGAGTGATCGATGAGTGAAAATTGAAGTTAGCTTGCTGCAACGGGCCAGGCATTTTTGCCGCGTTGTGTCTTTGATATTCGAACAATTTTGTGGAACTTTATTGGAATTAAAAAAAAAACGGATTTCCGTAAAAATACGGAAGACTTACATCCCTGTTTATTGGAATTAAAAAAAAAACCGGATTCCCGTAAAAATACGGAAGACTTGTATAGAGCTGCAGTGGACTAGGCTAGCTTAATCACGAAGTCAAATGCTGGTATTCGGTGTAGCTTCATTGGCATTCATAGTCATACATACATTACTAAATATTAGTACTAGTAGCACTACTGTATGCTTACATACATAACATTAGCATAACGTTAGGCGCACAATCATTGAGTAGGCTAGTCCTAAGTAACGCTACGCTGAACACTATATAGAGGCGTGAAATTACCTAAAATATGTCGTTTACTACACAAATATCTAAGACCTTGCTGATGTGTGTGTATTTATCAATGAAACTTACCTTGAACATTTGGATTAAAGTTTTTCAACACCCATTATATCATTTTTTTCTTGCACGTAAGCGTCTACAACAGTACTGTAGTGAACCTGTTGTCGTCGGCTCAGCACGGCGTCTTTGAAGAATTCACGTGATAGTTATTGACCAATCAGCAGTCAAAGCAGGCTTGATCAGAATAAGGTGTGAAATATTTTTAGTAGTTTCCGAAACTGGCGCTTTTATGCATGTTTATGTACTGCCCATGCTCAGCGTAATAACCACGCCTACACCGTCAGCTATGAACCAATAATGTGCGTGCTTACTGCAGGCAGTTGCCTTTGAGTGCAGCGATTGGGCCTTGCACAAAAGCAGGCCATGTAGTGTTGACGAATTGGTATATGCACGGAGCTAAAAACCATATGTAACAAACAGTTTGTGATCGCTTCTCGGCCTTTTGGCTAAGATCATGTGTAGTATCTGTTCCCTTCGGGAATGGTGATACACACCTGACGATGATCACACAGTCACAGTCCCGATGCAAGGGGACTGGGGCTGAGAGCGGATCAGTCGTTTGGTAGTTTGGTTTTCGTGCCCAGGTTCTTTCCTGGGTGACTTTTTCTTAAAAAGTACCATATGTAACAAACAGTTTGTGATTTAGGCATATGCACGGAACTGCATGTATAAAACCGTAAGTGCTGTATAACACGATAAGCTAAAAGTAAGCGTTTACTTTACAACCACGGAAACATTTTTAATTTGGCTTCTGTAAACAGGAAACATCAAAAAAACTTATCTTGTTTTGTTATCTTCTTGACGAAGTTAGAACGTAATAGTTACGTATATCACCAACGTCGTATTTACGTAATATTCAAACGTTAATTTAACAAAATGTGCTATCGTTTATACAACGTAAAGTCTGTTACGTCATGAGGTTACTAAACTGCAACGTTATGTCAACGTATTACTTAACGTTGTGTGGACGTAATATTCAAACGTAAATATAACGAAATGTGCTAACGTTTATACAACGTAAAGTCTGTTACGTCATGAGGTTACTAAACTGCAACGTTATGTCAACGTAGAACTTAACGTTGTGTGGACGTAATATTCAAACGTAAATATAACGAACTGTGCTAACGTTTATGCAACGTAAAGTCTGTTACGTCATGAGGTAACCAAACTGCAACGTAATGTCAACGTAAAACCTTACGTTGTGTGGACGTAATATATAAACGTAAATATAACGAATCGTGAAACTGTTAATACAACGTTTTTAAAAAAGGAACCTTTATTTAACGTTATTTAAACGTTTCTTTGAAACGTTTCAAAAACGTTGTGATATTACGTAAGTTGGCAACGTTTTATTTACGTTATCGTTACGTTGGGCGGACACCAACGTAACCACAACCAAAAAATAACGTTATTATTACGTTGTGTGTTAGCTGGGGAGCTGGTACGACGAGATGGGGGAACCCTCTCTAAAAAGGTCGGCCTCAAGTGACGACTCGGACGACGATATGTCGTCTAGAGCGCGCTTGAAGCTTACAGAATCGTCGTCGGCGTAGTTTTGCCCCATTGCCCTCTCATGGCCCATACATTTTCAGTTGCCACTTTGAACGTGAATGGCATGAGGGATCATCGCAAGCGCAGTCGCATTTTCCAACATTGTATTTCAATGGAGGTCGACTGCGTTTGCCTGCAAGAAACACATATTTTGGAAGAAGATGTCCCTCTATGGGCTTATGAGTGGGGTGGTGGGCTGCATGCTTCGTTTGGTTCGTCTTCATCCTGTGGCACTGTCATCCTTCTGTCACCTCGTCAGGCGGGTTGTGCCACTAGGGTGGAGACGGATCACGAGGGCCGATTGGTTGGCATTCTTTTCAAGTATCCACAGGGTAACATCTCCCTCTGCAATGTGTATGCTCCCAATCGGCCTTCTGCTAGACGAGAATTTTTTAACACGCTGCCTTCCTTTGTTCCTGGTAGTGCACCATGTGTCATGGTCGGAGACTTTAACTGTGTCCCAGACTCGGGTCTTGACAGACTCGGGGCTTCTGTGTCTGCTAGTCCTGACGCTGGGATCACAGAATTGGACAGATTCACTTCGGCACACCTTTTAGCCGATGTCTGGAGGCATATGCACCCGTGTAGTACGGTGTATACCTGGGTGAGGCCTAACGGAGAAGATGCCTCCAGGATAGATCGAGTGTATGCGCCCGTAAGTTTTACATTTTCGGGTTGCGAGACGCTCAGCTGTCCGCTCTCTGACCATGACACTGTGGTAGCACGTTTTGTTTTGCCTTCCATTTTCTCCATCGGGCGGAGCCTATGGAAGCTTAACTGTCGGATTCTTGGCGAGGCAGAGTTCCGCCAGGGTTTCGAGACCAGGTACAAAGGATGGCAAACATTGAAGCCGGCCTTTGCTTCTACATCCCCAATGTTGGGATGATGTAAAGTTGCGCATCAAACGCTACGCAATTCAGTATTGCGTGACCCGCGCACGGCGTCGAAGAGAAAAATTCTCGAAGCTGTGCGCGGAGGTGAAGTTTGGCGACCCTTCGGCTGTCATCGCTTTGCAGACTTATCTCGATGAAAAGTACCATGGTGCCCGCGTCAGGGCCCGTGTGGAAGCGGTGGAAGCCGAGGAGCGCCCTTCACTGAGGTTTTACCAGTCCGTTAGCTCATCGGCGGGTGACAGACGCGTCCCGTCTGTGCGCGCTACCGATGGGACCGTGGTTAGTGACCCTCACGGCATTGTCCGCGTATATAAAGAGTATTATTCGAGTTTGTTTACGCGTGGCAATGTCGACTTGTCGGCACAGGCTGATTTATTGAGGGGAATCTCAAAAACCGTTCCCCACGATGTCAATGATATTTTGGGGGGGCGGAATAACCACTGTTGAGCTTTGGAAGGCGCTTTCGAAGATGAAGAATGGCAAGTCCCCGGGTTCGGACGGGCTTCCGAGGGAGTTCTACCGAACCTTCTGGGCAATAATAGGACCCGACATCAGAGCCGTCTTCGAAGACGCCTTCCAAAACGGACTGTTAAACCAAAGTCAACGTATGGGCATGATTACTTTGCTGCCCAAGTCTGGGGACCCCTTGGATCCCCGTAACAAGCGTCCGATCACCTTGTTAAATGTGGACTACAAGTTGCTGGCTAAGGCTTTGTGCAACCGCCTTGCACTGGCTATGCCGCATCTTGTGGGTGATCTCCAGACTTGTGCAGTGAAGGGTCATTGCATCCAGCGGAACTTGTGGTTGATGCGCGACTTGACCGACTTTGTTATTGAGCGTGATCTGCCATGTGCATTGGTGTCTCTGGACCAGCAGAAGGCCTTTGACATGGTGGATCGCGGTTTTTTAATGAATGTATTGGAGACGTTTCAGTTCCACCCAAATGGATTTCTGTTTTGTATCAAGAAAGTTTCAGTTCTGTTATCGTAAATGGGTTTTGTTCGGAGGTTTTTAACGTAGAGAGGGGGGTGCGCCAGGGGTGCCCTATGTCTCCATTACTTTGTGTTTTGTTTAGCTAGTCCCTCTCTCGTCTTTTGGAAAGGGACTCCAGACTTGTTCCATTCGTTGTGCCAGGGGGTGCCAAAGTGAAATGCGCTCAATATGCAGATGACGTGACATGTGTTGTTTCGAGTCTCGGCTCCTTTCGCGCACTCTCGCAGGATTTATCTATTTTTGAGAGAGCTACCGGGGCGAAGTTGAATCCAGAAAAGACAAAGGGCCTTCGTCTTGGTAGCTGGAGATACAGAGACTTACCATTCGGTGCGTCGTGGTCGGATCAGAATATCCAAATTAATGGAATATGGTTCGGCTACGATGCACCTGGTGATGTCACCTGGAGCGAGAGGGCTGAGGTATTTGAGAGCAGGCTCGAAACCTTTGGCACCCGCTGGCTTTCGATCCTAGGGAAAGTCACCGTAGTTAATCGTTTTGTTTCGCCCATTTTGTGGTACCCGGGCGCGGTGTATCCAATTCCGCGTCGCGTCCTGGTGCGGTTGGAGAGAGCGATATTTTCATTTATTTGGTCGGGTGGTACAGAGCTTGTCAAAAGGGCGCTAATGTACCAAAAACTGGAGAAGGGTGGGTTAGGGGTGGTTCATCTGGGAAGTAAGTTAACTTGTTTGTTATTTAAGCAGTTGTTTGTAGCGGTAACTGACCCAGGGTTGCCTTGTTCATATTTTGTACGTTTTTGGGGCGGTTTGCCCCTGCGTCGATGGGTCCCGGCGCTGTTTAGCAAAAGAGAACCGCATAGTAGTACTCCAAACAGGGTGGTGCGTGTCATTTGCTCCGCTCTGATTGAGTTGCCCCCTGTTGACCTGTCACAGCCGGCCCTCGTTCACAGTTCGGCCTTGAATGCAATTTTTGTACAGGGACGTCATCCTGTCGAAGTATGGCGTTCGGTGCATTCAAGGCTAAATGGTTGCAGGCTCCGTGACCTTGCATGGAGAATTGCACACGGTGCCTTGGTGACCAATCTGAAAAGGTATCACTGGCGATTGGGTGATGGACTGTGCCCGAGGACCGGCTGTGACAGCTTAGAGAGTACTGCCCATGTTTTTTGGCATTGCCCCTTTGTTTTGAACTTGTGGGAGTGGTTTCAGTCCTGGACCGACCGTTTAACGGGAGACCGTTCCTGGTCGGTAGGACAGGGTTTTGTTTTGTATGGATTAGATCCTCCAGTTTGTTCCGTTGCTGTGTTGCAGCGTATTATTTATGTTTGTTCTGTTGTAAAAAAACTTATTTGGAGGAATAGATGTGATGTTGTTTTTAGGGGGAAATTTGCCAGTTGGCAGGCAGTCCTGGAGGCGGTGAAGTCTGAAATTCGCCTTCAGGTTGAAGGCGATTTTCGCCGTTTATCTAGGGCTGCCTTTTTTGGACGGTGGTGTGCTGGGGAAGGGTGTTTTGTTTCGCTGCGTGCTGGTCGTCCTTTTGTAGTTTTTTAATATTTCAGTGGGGGGTTGGGCGTTTTGTCTCTGCAGGTCGGTGAGCGTATGTATTTTTTTTTTTGGCTCGCTTGACCTGAGGTTCGTTTGTAAGAATGGGATGGTTTGGTAGTGCCGTTTGGCCGTGACGTTTTGTATCCCGTATGACGGGTCACGTAAAAAGCACAATTAAATGAAGTTCTTGGAGTAGTAATTGTATGGTGAGCACATAGCTGGACATATTGACACATATTTTGGTTTAATTTGTTGTGTTTTCATGGAGGTTCTGCAAAGAAATCCAAGTTGCTTTGTGATCACTGTAATAGCTCTCAAGGACTCCACTACCAATTGTTTGACTTGTAGGAATGTTTGTGTAGATGTGATCTAAGCATGAGTTATAGTCTGTTGTAGGAGTAAGAATGATTTGTTTGTATGTGAATGTGCTTGTGAATAAAGAAATCAGGCTTCTTTGGTCTGGTGTGTTTTGAAGTACATCAACATTGAAATCACCAGCAAGCAATGTTGGTTGTGAATCATCTATGTGACTTACAAAGTTACTGAAAACATCATGGAATTGTTGCATGGGAACCTTTTTAGACCTGTAAATTACTGCAATTTGAATAGTTCCAGCACATGTGTCTTTGGTTGTCAGGGAGACTTCAATATTATTTGTATTCAGTGTATGTTCAGTCAGTGTTGTGATATTATTCTTTGTGTAGATTACAGTGCCATGTGGGGAATTTGAGAGAGGAGCATGAGATGGGATGTTTTTGAATAATGTAAATCCTTCAATGGGACAGCTCATCATTTGTTACTGCTTCTGATAAATGGCATTCAGTGAATAGTAGAATATCAGCAGATGTGATTGTGCTGTTATGAATTATGTCAGAAATGTGTTTTCTCAATGATCTTACATTTTGATGAATGATGGTGGTGCTGTCCGTACTTTCAAATGCATGGCTGCAGGTTTTCAATGATCGTGTGGAACGAAGGTTTTCTACTTCCTTGGCAACATTTCGATCGACGTTAATTTTCTCAGGATTAAGATCAAGAATGTATAAGCCATTCAGGGAAGTGACTTTACTTAATGCAACATAGTGTATGTGACATTGTGATCTACCACCTGACATATCTCTTTCATTGTATCTCCTTGACATCTATGGACTGTCTTTGCAGTTGCTGGTCTGAGGGGAAATTGTTTCCGCATAACTTGTGCATTTTTGTTATGGCCAATTCTAAATTGTCGACCAATTTGAGATATTGGTGTCCATGATGGAGCGATCTTAGAATTATACAGTTCTTTTTTAGCATGCCGACAGGCTTTACCTACAGAAATGTCATCGAATTGTATCCCGATAATGTGAATATCATGTACACTGTCTACATACTTGATAATACCAGTGGCACCATTAATCATTCCATCTTCAACTGAAACATTGAGGCAGAGGTCAACTCTTTGATCAATACCCAAGGATAGTTCAGTGAATAATCCCATTGTCTTTTGAGGGTTGTTCGGTATGCAAGTCAGTATTTTCTGTTTGACTGTGAGTGGGACATCACCTACAACAACATCTTTAGATCTAACTTTGAATTTTAGAGTGTTGTTTTGAAAAAAATTGATCATTGTGTGCATTAACTTTCAGGTTTGTCTGATAAAGATAAGTAGCATTTGATGGAACATTGTCAACTGTAAACTGTCTAGTCTTCAGCAGCTTTAAATCATCTTCTGTTTGATTGCCTTCTCCTTATTCGGTTTAAAAGTTCGGCAAAACTGTGGTCATTCTTTTGTCTCATGATTTCAGTTAGTTCGAAGGCCTTAAAATGGTCTTTCCATAAATTAGATGCTAGTGGGCCATAATCTTGAGTTAGATCATTAAATATCCATCCATCAAATACTGGCTTGAGTTGAAAAAGATCACCAACAGCAATAATGCTTACGCCTCCAAATGTTTTCTTACTGCCCATTATTTGCTGGAGTCTTTTATCTATGTATGTAAACATTCCATTACCAACCATAGATATTTCATCAATAAATATGATTTTCGGAATTTCGGAGTTTAACTTGTCTGATGTTAATGCCTTGTAATGAAATCCTTGACTAGCTGGAATGAGTAGAGCACTATGAATGGTACTGCCTTTAATACTGTAAGCTGCTTTGCCTGTTGGTGCCATTAGAAGAATATGAGTATCATCTGGATCACTTCCAGGCTGGCCAGAATAGTATTTCAAAAGTGCATTGTACAGAGCTTTCAATACTTGAGAGTTTCCTACACCAGCTCCGCCAGTGAGAAATGTGTACATTGGTTCTTGTTTTGTTTTGCACCAATGCAGTACATAGTAGAAAAAGTCTCTGCTTTTTATTGAGGCTGCATACTAGAGTTCTATATTCTGAATCAGGCAAGCGAGGCTTTTGTAATTCTTCAATGTTTGCACTATTGACTGCAATCCCAATATCTTGTCCAATATCATACAATTCAGGTGATTCATTGGAAGGGATTTTCACTTGTTGTTTATCCTTTTCGTCTCGATGAGCCTTTTCCATATTTGGTGCAATCTCATCTTACATCTCAGGGTCTTCATTTTCAATATCTCCACTGGTTATATTCTGCTTCCTTGTCTTTAATCTTTGATTCAACCTGAAGGTATCGTTCTTGGTACGTATCACATGACGCTATGATGTTATTCTCAGATCTCCAAGGTAAAAACAACATAAGCTGTTCTCTGTAGTATTTTTCAGGGTCAGTTTCCTTGTTAAACCGAACATATCTAATGATCTTGGCTTTCTTTCTTTTTCTAAATTTCAACGCACCAACTGTGTAGTATTTGACATCACCAGTACTTTGCGTAATTTCAGTTATATCAGGGCTATCAGCATTATCATCTGAATCATAGTCATCGTTAACACTATATTTGTTCAGAAATTCAGTCATACGAGGATCATCATTATCATCATTGTTAGCACTATCGTTACTCTTATTGTCACTACTGATATCATGCCAAGCTGCAAATTCTGCTAAGCAATAATGATGAAGTGCTTGAGGTCGGACAGCATACTTCCTGATAAGTCCCATACATTCAATATCTGTAGAGTTATCTGACAAGTGACATTTGCAACATCAAATATACTGCTTCTTGAGCACTCATTTCAACATGATATAGGAACTTGTTTCCAATGTGGCGTACTTGCTGTTTAATGTCCATGTTTCCTTCTCTTGCTTCTGTTGTTGCACGCTGCATAAGGTTACTCATACCTCTTTGTCCTTTACTAATGTAAGATACAATGTACATGGCACATGCATATGGGTCCAGCACATTGAATATCCATATTAGCTTTCCAAGTTTCCAACAAAACTGAACTGTAACCATGAATCCTGACCTCTGATGGTGATCTTTTGAGAAAGATTTTGTCAGATGTTATGGATGAACGAATAGCAATAATGTAGTCATTTTTTGTGGTTTCCAACTTCGTCAACACTGATATAGTTCTGTGATATTTTCATCAACTTTACCTTTCAAAGGAACTAAAATCATGGTTCTAGGCATTGGTGGGATAGGAAAGCGGCAAACACCTTGTCTCTTTTTCCTGCATGGCTGTGAGATTGCAAGTTAACAGTTTGGTTGTTACATGTGACATATTGATCAATAAAGGATACAATATCCGTAGCTGCTGCATTTAGGCCACGGGCCAACTAGTGTTCTTTTTGCTCAAAGTTGCACATGAAGCGAAAACCTAAGATTGAAATTTGTTACTTTTTGGAGCCACTATCTCAGAAACAACCACAATGTTACGACCACCTTTAGACAATATTGAGCTAATAAAAAGCTTTGCTGTACAGAAATACTTCATAAGTCAATTGTCTCTTTACTTCAGATAAATTTTATTTCATATGTAACTCCATTTATGTACATTCTTTACATTTTTGCATAAAGCAGCATAAACTGATGCGTTTACTTAATGTTCGTTATAATAACTTCTTGAATCTTAGTTCGTTGCATCTAATTCTTATACTGTATTTAAATTTACTTTGGATCTTTACCATCCAGCTCCCTAATACATTTGTTCATTTGAGTAAAGGACAAAATATTGAGCCAACTTCTGGTTATCTTTAATTTGGGAAACAAGTTACAGTATCTTCCTTGCCCTGAAGTTATGCATACATTGTAGAAGACCCTGAACTGTTCACCATGGTTCATTTTCATGATCACTGTTGTATTCAACATCACACTCCTCATTTAGTTCAATGTTGTTTTCACAATTGACACATTTACAGACTTCAGTGCAGGGAAGATTGTTCTTAGCACATGAGCATTTAGATTTACTACAACGAGATTTTTTGCAGCCACAATAGGTAAGTTCCAATACCTCCTCTGGTGCAGGTGCCATACTCATCCAGTCAATTGTCAGACATTCCTCTTCTATTCTCCAGCCATGACCTGCGGGATTAGGAATATCTGGTTTACATTCCAAACTTCGTTTCCATATTGCAGCCTGATAATCAGCTCTCAAAAGGTGCTTCTCCAAACAGTCCAAATTAGGAGGCATGGCTGAGTCTGACTTGTCTGCTCGGGTTGTGAAATGCCTGTACCTCGCTTCATTAACCTTCAAACATTCCTTGTAACCGTACATTGCACAGGTAAACTTCTCGATTCCTTCCACTAGATTTGCAGACAGTGTTAAGTAGAGCCAATAAGTTGAAACAATTTCTTCCTCCATCAACTTCCAAACCTTCACTTTCCCTTTCCCATGAAAAGAACTTACAGTATCACAACCGGTGAAACTATGAAAACCGATCAAAGCATCTCTCTTGTCACCCAACCAATTACTTACTCCTGACAAGTTAACAATTCTTTTCCTTTTTTGACCAGTGTAAAAAAACAAGTCAGCAGTATCTGAGATTTTCTTAGCAAATGCCACACCAATAACAAAAACATCTGTGTCCGGACTTCTAATCACAATACTGTCTGCAGATTTTGTAGCAAACCGACACAGCATTCGTGTGTCAGCCTCCTCATGATTGCAGTGTAATTCTGGCTGCTCCTGTACTTTTATTTGTCCATTGACTACAGCAAGAGAATGACATTCATCTCCATGGGACATGTATATTGTTACACCATCCAACAATGTAGTACGTGACTCTCTCTGCCAGTCATTGTACATGAAAGAAACGAGTTCTTTGTTTGGTCCAGAGCTCATGAATTTCTTGAATTGTTGTGGCATTTTCATCTGTGGTCCATGTATTTTGTAACGCTGGACACCACTTGTGCTTGCTCTTTTCTGTCTTTCTGCATTTTTGATAGATTCTTCTGGATATTGATCTGTGACAAAGTGAACCTCTGTGTGGTCTGTATCCTTGGCAAGTTTTACCAACACCTTCATAACAAGCTCTGAAAATTCTCCAAACGTATGTGGTAAGTCTCGAGCCTGAAACTGTTGGATCATTGCCATGCCATCAACAATCCAGATGCAGCTCTTTGGAATGTTACTTATGTAAGGCGCTGGAACTACCAAAGACTCCAAGTGGTGCAGCAACTTTGCTTTTGGATGTTTGACCAAAGTTCGACTGTGTGTTGAGAGGGATAAAGGCAATGGACCAAGGCTGTACTGTAAAATGGTCTCCATACTGATGTTTCTCACTTTTCCACAAACAAGCAGTCTTGCAAATAAATTTCTATTAGATTTCAACTCTATCTCTTTTCCTTTCACTTTCTGCTTCTCTCCAATTGATGTTAAAGTCTTTAGCTTCTGAGCCGGAATGGGATCAAAGAAATCTACTTCATTGGTTTGCAACCTTCTTTGTATGAAAGATTTGACAGCTTCTTCACCTTTATCATTAGCGTGTAGGAAATCTTTTGAAACATGATCTGGTGCCACGATGCCTGATGTGAGATGAACTAATTCTTCTTGATCTAATTTAATGGATTAGTCATCGATTCGATTGCTGTCACTAATGCTTGAATATCCTGCTCATCTTTGACATTACGGGTGATATCTAAATCTTTCCTCTTCCTTGACTTGTCACCTTTTCCAGCCATTTCTTGACATTCTGCTGCTATTTCAGCTCTTACATGGAATGATGCAATCCAACGATGAACAGCAGCCTTGTTGGTTGTGATTCCAATCAGACCACCCTTTGTTTTGGAATCTCTGTTCATGGTTTGTTCGATTGTCATGTCACATGGAACTCCTGAAAAACCATGGTTTTGTTGTCTCTGGACAGAAAACTCGCCATCTTGAAAATGCTGTGCCAAGGTAGGATTGCTTTTGGTAATATGCTGCATTTCAAGCCAGTACACTGTTGAGTAGTTTACTCATGGCATCATGGACCGTAGGGACGACAGGTGAAGATTCCAATCTCCTTCACGAGAAGCACGGAGAAACAGTAAGAGAACTTGCACCATTTCCAAGTACGAGTTCCAATATTGGACTGTCGGTGAAGTTGAGCTAGTTTTCACAAATTGCAGGTAGTTTTGCAATAGACCTTGAACTGAGGGATCTGACAAAGCTTCTTCAAAAGTTGCTGGAAATGATCTTCTGAGCTTATCAAGGGCAACATTTGCAGCAGAAAGGTCTGTTTCAGGAAGGCTTTTTAGGTATGCCTGGAATCTCAGTCGATGAAGAGCTTCATACATTAACTTGTGAAATCTCACGCTTCTGTTGTAGTGAGATCCACCCATGATACCGTTCAAGGAGCCCTGTGCAACCACTTCTGACTCAATAGCAACATCATCTAAACCACTATCTTGAAACCTTTTTCCAATGCATGCCATGAAGCACATCGAAGTATGAAAAGCACCCATTCGGATAATTAAGCGGTTCATAAAGCTCTAAGCTCCGAAGTAATATTGTATACACTGTGTCCATTTCAGTAGGGGAGGCATCAATCACTGGTAAGTATCCAATCAGGGACTTGGGGGGAATCGTCTTACACAGGAGTGTGTTAAACCCTGTCCAACTTGGAGGATGAGCACTTCTTGCTTCTGATTGTGTTTGCCTGATGAGTGCAAATGCAGTGTCTTTCTGGTGAGCTTTTGACTGCATCTCCACATTCTCCGTCAGGGAAATATCGTTTGCAAATGCCACTGGGCCTTTCCGTTGAACATTAAGGCAAGTACCAATGTTTCTGGGGGGTGCATCAATGGACCTTTTCTTTGTTTTCTTGGTTCCTGCTTGTGGGGTTGAAGAGTCTCTGACTTGGAGGGATTCTCTTTGGATCACTATCCCATTTGTGTTGTGGGTTGTCCCCTTTCCAGTTATAGTTTCCTCCCCAAAGTCATTATTGTCCCAAACAAGTGTTGCAAACCTCCCTTCTTCAATGAAGGTTTAAGGGGGAAGGGGAAGGTTTAAGGGTCCTTTCTTTGTCTGTTCCTCAGCTATTGCTGTGTCATGTTCCAAAACAGCAGAATGAGACACAGCATGTCCAAATCCATTCAGAATTCCAATCAACTTTGCAGATCCTGTCATATGCCTAACAGTCATACCAAGTGCAAGGTGTTTTGGCATCTGCTTTCTTCCTGATGAGGCATGGTAAATGATGTCTTGTGCAATGGACACAATCCTCTGGTCATCACTTTCGGAAACTGTTACAAGTCTTTCTTCCTCTGGATCATTAGATGATCCCATCACCCATGCCAGGAAGTTGTAAATGCTTATGGGTATGATCACTCTTGCTTTATCTAGATTGAGATCTTGTCCACCAGGTGGCCATGGTGTAGTCATCTCTATTGACTGTATAGACTCTCTTAATTTTCGGGCTGTGAAGTAAATTTCACTTAGCTTAGTACCTTTAGATGGTTCGTTGGTTTGTGTTGATTCATCATCAGTTGTGTCATCTTGACTTGGCTCACTCAATGATAAATTCCCATCCTCATAAGTTAGAGCTTCTTCGGCTATATCTTTTGCTTCAAGCAATCTTGACAAAACTATCTCACTGTCATTACGTTTGTTTGGCTTGATAAATTGCAAATGAGGATAGCACCGTTGTAGTCGTTTTTTCAACTTGAATGTCCTGTAACTCGAAGCATCTACATCCTGAACTTTCTTTACCATCTTGATGAAATGGAGACGCAGTTTATTCATTCTGTAAATTTCATGTTTTTTAAAAATTTGATTATCTATGTATTCTTTGCAAAACTCCTCAAAAGCTTTTCCATACGTTGTGTCAACTTTTTCAGCTTCATCTTTCTTTGCTTTTGTTAAAAACCTAGTTGAGTCCTTGTAACATGACTTATGGTATTGTGCTTCTGCTGCAACTAGATCTCTGTCTGCAGCTTTTCTAAGTTGGCCGGCTTCAATTGTTTCACATTTTGTGAGGGGTTCCCGTTTTCTTGCACCAGAATGCCTGTCACGTGTCCATCTATCAGCATTGCAAATCAAGCATTTGGCTGGAAAAATGTGGGGTCTGTCCGATTTAGAAGTTGTGGCTTCTCTGGATCGCAATCTGGCTTTCTTAGGTTCTGGTGGTTCGGTAATTTTATCATCTGGAATATCACTTGCATTATCTGTGTGAAAAGAAGAAAAGAAAAATTGACAGTCAGTTAGATATAGTATGAACAAAAGTTTCAACCAACACTTAATGCTCATTCCTGGTTTATTGTATAAAAATTAAAATGCTTATAAACCCCCTTAAAGACTATATTTTTCAGGTTTAGTTTCCCAACATCACTGGTAATTTTTTTGACAGATGAGTTCTCTATTGCAGACAATTAATTGAATTAACACAGGTCAATATGATGGTATTCCTCAAGAAGTGAACAAGCAGCCAAAGACCATCAAACCCCTTTCTGTATTGATAAAGTATCAACATTTAAAGTAATACAGAATTTTCTGAGTTTTATGGTTAGTATAATACAGTAGACCTTAAATGTTCAATATGGCAAAATAATAATTCAATATGGCAAAAGGTTGAAATTGGGGAATAGATTGTTGATACGGTAGGTTAATAAGAGAGCCACATATTTCTGTCTTCGATTGAATTTTGATTCAAATACTGTACAGAATGAAAATTCGACCATCAAATTTGCATAAGAAATTTAACTATGAAGCGTTTAACCCAAACTCACTGTGATAGTAATGAGTCAAGTCAACATTAAAATTGAATTGTTTTGTTTTACTAACTGTCTTTGTCTATTTGCCAATAACGTCTGCTAATCGAACAAAAAAGTAAGAATTTAAGGATTATTTGCAGCTACCCTTAGATAGCTGGCACTTAATTGGCTTTTAAGTTCAAGGCACTAGCCATATATATGGAAATGAAATTCTTGGTGTTCCTTCTGGCCTCGGCGTGGGTCTTACATTAAATGCACCCTGGCATCTAACCCTAAGCCCTTACCCCAGTGGATGCAGACATGTTTGTGCGAATGGGAACAAGTTGGACGACATTATAAATTGACTTCACAGCATATAGAAATTCTGATACAAAACTTCAATATTACTTTGACCTATTTTTGTGCGTAGGTTCATTTAGTGAACCATGCAGCTGTCTTTTGCATGGTCATTTTTCGAAAATCACGGCCAAAATAACAACCTAGGCTTGTGTGATTATATCAAAGCCATGCTATAAATACACTTCAAAACAGCAAAATGCGTATATTTCATAATAAAATTTTATCGGACCCCAAGTCAAAACGCAAGCCCTACGAGCTCGCATTTACGCCTTCGTCATAAAATTACATTGACCTAATTGCACGGCCAAAAAATTCAAATGCCTGCCTATATCATCCATCTCTAGATGAAACCCTGGTGGGAGGGGGTGGGCAGAGAAGACCCTGGGAAGAGCAGAGAATACCAGGTTATGGGACAGACAGGTAGACTGTAATTCAATTTTTTTTGGGGGGATCCTGAAGTCGTTTCAAAGCCCCATAGGCCTAGGCCTAATTTTGTAGTGGAAGTGGTACACGGACAATTTTGTTACTTTTATGGATCAAATTCATGCCCTGTTCAAAGATGATATATAAATGTACTCACCAGATTGAATACTTGACAAATCTCTTCTTTGTTCTGCTTTAGAGAGCTTTGATATGTCAGTAAATCGTTGGTAACACTCCCTATGATAGCCAACACTACGACTAGTACGAGTACGAGTGATATCAGTAGGTGAAGAACAGTTTATCAGGTTGAGTTCTGACCAACAATTAGCAGCAATTTCTCCATATGAACTTGAAATGGACTTCCATCTCATACAACAATCCTTAAATTTCACAAAGGCTAGCCTCAGAAAAGGGTATAATATTACATGTTTTCCGACAGCATACAGGAACACAACACTCCATGTTAATGTAACACAGTGTAAGTGCATAATGCATTGTACAGTGCATATGTTGCGCAATCACAGCACTAGGATTGTGACTCATACATAGAGGGCTCTGATTGGTCAATCTGATAATTTGCTCAGTTTATTAACCAATCATACAAATTGTCTCTTAGCAAATTTAAATGGTTTTTACTTAATTTCTCTCAAAAGTGCAAATATTTTTAAAAAGAACAAACAGAAATAGATTAAGAAAATTAGGTTTGAATTTATTAAACTGAAGTTGAGTAGTCCCAGCAGCCATGTGAACGAAAGAGTGTTTTAGATGGCTTCAGCCCATGGCCTAATTCCCATATAGAGGTGCATCTTTGACCCAAACGAGCATGTGAATGTGCTTTTTACGTGACCCGCCATGCGGGATACAAAACGTCACGGCCAAACGGTACTACCGAACCATCCCATTCTGACAAACGAAACTCAGGCATGTGAATGTGTGGGGAACCTCTCTGTTGGAACTCTACTCTGTAGAAATGATCAATGATTTCACCAATTGGATGATACGAACTATACAGGAAACCATTCAGGAACCTGCGAAACATGTAATCAAAGTGTCGTGCACATGTAACAGGGTCACTCTGGATAAGATTAGACTTGTCATTCCAATTCATGTTTAGTAGTTCTTCGTCTGTGAAATCTTTGTTATTGACTGTTCTTCCAAGGATTTTGAGTAGGTCAAGCCACCTTGTTTCAGCAGCAGAGAATGACAGAAACCATGTTGGGATTCCAAGTTGTCGAATCATTGCAAACAGTTCTTTCTTGGACTTTTCCCAATAGGGAGGGGATCCTCTTAATGTTCGGAATACTCTAAATCCTTCATCTAGAGTCAAGATTTGATTAATACTTTCACTTGTTTTGAAATGCTTAGCAGTTCTTTCCCTGTGTTTTTTTCTTTCGCATGCTAAGTGTAACTTTCTGCTGTATTTGGTTTATTTGTAGCTTCTTGGTTTTGTAGAATATGTTAGGGACAGATTTGGTAAATCTTCTATCTTTGTGACGCAATTGCCATTTACATATTGTGCTATAGTGTACTTTATCTTTAGTGTCACTTCTCGGCTGTCCACAAAACAATGTTGGGAAAGCAAGTATTTCTGAATTAGTGTCTTGAAACAAGCCCATAGGTCTATTTCCCTCATCTGGTGCTACGCAATAAGCAAGTTGGTTTTTGTTCATCAAATTCTGGTGTGAGCATAGTATCTAATGTACCTGTAGGTTGCATGTCATCATTTTCAGCTTCTGTCCAATCATCATCTGAATCTGGATCAATTTCATCTTTAGATTGAATTGCGGGAGTTAGTTGTGCTGGAAAATCCATGTTCTCTTTTGTGACAGATTGTCCTTGTGTAGGTTATGAATTCCTGCCAATCATCATCCATCTTCTGCAATGCTTCATCTCTATATAATTGACTGTTTGCAACAAGCCAGTTTGCAGCATCAATTACTTTATTGAGCCTGACATTTTCATTTTGAACAGAGTGCTAATAGGAAAGTTTTCTTTTAAATTTGACAGGAATGGCCATGCTCTCGTCTATTCTGCATGGTAATGTCCTTATTGTACTTGATACATTACAAGCAACATTTACCATATTTCCTTTAACATTCAGTTGTCGTCCTCTAGGTAGTTCTCGTATTTGCATGAATGGTATTCGAAGTGCAACTAATATCTCTTCCAGAGATGGTAGTTGCAACTCATTTGGGACAATGGTAAGTCTCATATTATTGTCTAAGCTTTAATGGAGGTATCTTGTCAGATTTAATGTATTCCTTACAAGTACCATATATCCAAACTTTGTTGTCAATAATAGAAGAATTGTGTAAAGCAATGCATTTAGTGGAGTTTGTAAGTGTGTGTCCGAAGTTAGTCACACTTTCTTTGTACCATAACTGTTCACAGCAACAGCACGCATTCTGGACCAACTGAAATTGACTTCCAAAATATTTTTTGCAATTGTTGGATTGATGATGTATTCCTGGTTAATATCTTCTTTTCTTTTTCTTTTGATACATATTGTGGGTCTTGTTCTAGCTTCTGCCATTCGTACTTTGTTTTTTTCTCTCTCTTGTATAGTGAATATTTTGATACCATCATCCGTTTGACATTTTGTTTTTTCTCATTTTGAGAGTATTCCTCTTTTTGTCTTGTCTTTTTCATTCGTTTCATGTTTTCTTCCATTTCTGCTTGATAATATTCGTTTTTCTTTCTTGTAAGTTTCATTCGTTTCATGTTTTGTTTCTTTTCAGTTTGACAATATTCTTCTCTTTGTCTTGTCAGTTTCATTCGTTTGATGTTTTGTTTCTTTAAGTTTTTATTTTGTCTTATTTCTTTCATTCTTTTACTGTTTTCATACTTTTCACATTGAAGGTATGCATTATTTTTTCTCTTTCATTGATTCCTTTTTGAATTCTTGGCTCTTTCTTCTTGTCTATATGACTTGTTATTTGTTCTTAACTTTTGCATACGTTTGACACTACCGGAGTTAGCATGGTTGTCGTCATGCAATTCATCTTTCTGTACATAGTTTTCTTTTTCATCTTTAAGCTTCTTCCACAAATGTTGCCTTTGTTGTTCCTCTTGTATCCTTTCTATAGATGTTTTAGGGGTTGAAGATTCAGGATTATGTTTTACAAGGCAGAGATCAGTATTCTCAAAACCATATACAACATCATAATGATTACTATTTGTGTTTTGTAGATAAATTGCACGTTTCTTCCTGTTCACATTGTCTGTGAAATTGCCACAAGCTGGATATCGCAACCATTTCCATTGACTACCATATACAGCATATGTATATATGTCAGTTTGTAAAAGTTTGGCAGCAGCCATTATTTCAACTTCAGTAGACCATACTCCATCATTACAATATGAGATGTCTGAATGTAGTCTTTCACAGAACACCATGAAGGTGGAAGGTGGCATTTCTCAATAGCTTGGACTACTACATGTCTTAAAATATGATAATTAGCTTCTGAATTTGTTATTAAGAATGACAAACTTCTAAAGAAGCAATTGCCATCACCTGTTATTTTCCAAACATTACATGGTTTTGAAGTATTAACATACAAGATCGGACTGTTGATCTGTGGCCAATTCAAATTACAACTGATATGGATATTTTGTGTATATTGTTTCAACAGGTCAATCTTTGAAATACTCCATTCATTATTAACTGGAAAGAAAACAAATGCATCATGAGTCTGCACAGAGTGCAAATAAATATCAGTTAATACATCAGATGAATGTTGGATTGACACATCATCCATAATTTGGGTAGAGTTTGTGCCTGATTGACATTCTTGGTTAGTTCTCCTTTGTTGCATTTGTTGTTGATTTGCTTTTTTTCTTTGCTGGTAACTCCTTTTCTTTGTTCGTGGCATGACTGATGTTTTCTGTACCTTTACTATATAAGCCTACTTTTATATAGTTTGTCCAATATGGCAATATTGAAATTGAAAGTCTGATTGATATGCAACTTATAAAGGCTTCACTGATATACATGTTAATAGGCCAATTGATATGGGAGTTGATAATGTCATTGATATGCAAGTTTATTGGCTAATTGATGTGCAGGGTATCGATATGCAGGCTAACAAGTTCATTAATATTCGATTTGAAAAGCTAATTGATATGCACTTTGTTTCAATTTTGTTAAATTCTAATTAAAATTCGCAAGGTTAATCAAATTTGGTTTCAGTTTCATCAATTTGGTTTCATGTCTTAAAGAAATGTAAAATTTTGTTCAATGGTTCTTACAATTTGTTCAACTTTGTTAAAATTTCAGTCATGATTTGTTCAACTTTGGTTCAAGTTTATTCAAATAGGGTTCACAGTAATTCAAATTTGGAAGAAATATTTTGCAGAAATCTCCAAATGTTTTCAAGTTTGTTGAATTTTTTTTCAGATTTCTTGAAATTGTGTTCAAGTTTGTTCAAATTTTGTTTTGGTTTCTTAATATTTGTTATAATTTGCACATTAATCAAATTCATTAATTTTGTTCCACTTTTTGAAGAAACATCATCAATTTTGTTCCACTTTTGAAGAAATATAAAAGTTTCTTCACCTTATTTCCAATATTTGTTCAAATTTAATTAAAGTTGAATGGTTCATTGATAAGCAAGTTTAAAAGCTGATTGAAATAAAAGTTGATTGGTTGATTGATATGCAAATTGAATGTCTTATTGATACCCAAGTTGATCAGCTACTTGGTATGCCAGTTCAATGGCTAATTAGTTGATATGCAAGTTGACTGGTTGATTGATATGCAAGTTGAATAGTTGATTGATATGCAGGTTGAAAAGCAAGTTGATAGGCCTATTGATATGCAAGTTCATTGGTTGCTTGATATGTAAGTTGATTGGCTAATTGATACGCAGGGTAAGTGATATGCAAGTTGATTAATATGCAAGTTGATATCTGATTGATATGCAGGCTGATTAATATGCAGGTTAATTGATATGCAAGTTGATTAGTTTATTGATATGTAAATTGATAGGCTAGTTGATATAAAAGTTGATAGACTGATTGATATGCAAGCTGATTGGTTGCTTGATATGTAAGTTGCTTGGCTAATAGAAATATGTGATATATAGTTTATTAATATGCAGACTAATTGATATGCAAGATAAAAGTTGATTTATGTGCAAGTAGATAGGTTGATTGATATGCAAGTTGTCTGAATAAATAATATTCAGGTAAATTGATGTAAAAGTTGAATGGTTGATTAATGTTCAAGCTAAATTGATGCAAATTTGGAGAATGGTTGACAATAAGTGACACAAAGTGAATAGGCAGCAATGATAGTGATTGATTGAAAACTAAATTAAACTTAGAACAGAGCAAAATGCTTGTTGACAATATTGTAAGACTGATTACCGTATATGAAGTGGGTCAAGAGTGCAAATAACCAGGAAGTCCAACAGGACACCTGAAAAGAAAAGAAGGAAGCAATTTTGAATATTTGTCATGAATATATATCAGCTAATGGCAATTCTCTAGACCTATTGTTATATTGACTATAGATTACAAAAAGTGATAAGCTAAAGTATTACCCGACTTGTTGTTGAACAGCTATGTAATCATGTAATGTGTCACTGGGTTGGGTTGGGTTCATGTGAACAGAAGAACTGTCAATATCTCTTTTCACTTCCACATATTTGGGAAGTATTTTCACAATAAACACCCATGCTGTATTTTTGTTTCCACTGTAAATGCTTGATTTTAAAGAAGTTGAGCAACAGTTTCAATTATTGTGAAGTGCAAAAATTCAATCAATTGTATCAGTTGAACCCAAAATAAAGCACATTGATGGTTATTAAAGTTCCAAGTATTGTGGATGTCACATTTGTGATTTGGTTCTGTTTTTAGAAACTGATACAACCTCTATCCCCTTTAAAGAGGCATAATGGTGGGAATGAGTAATAACCATGACACAAAATATTTCAAGCAGTGGAATGGGGCACATGTAAAAATTATCATTTTGTGATATCTTGATTGATTTACAGCTCATTTTGTCAGTGCAGCTTAAGATAACAGCCAACCATGTTTTTTTTCTAGTTTGTGGCTTGCTGGATTATTTTCCCTGTTCAAATTTTTTCTTGCTGAATGTCAAGTGGACTGGCAATATGTTTTATTTAAGTCTTTGGTATGACTCAGGCAGAATTCGAAGCCTGACCTCCCAGCTGGTTTACAGCCTTAAGAAAATGGAGTTTCCCAGAGATCTTTTCTCTTTTTTTCTTTTCCCTAATCAAAATCCCTAAGGTCAAATCAAATACACAGCCCAGAAGGTGTACTAAATAGTTGATTGATTACACAAACCACTGTAGGTATATAGTGACACAGTGACACATTTAATGTCTGGTATCCATCTACTGTCCATTGACTCAGTTTTTTTGAAAAATTATCATACATATCATTTATCATTAAATACAATTTTTAGTTTAAACCCTACTCTCCAGACAATAGAAGCTGACAGGACAAAATACCTTTGGAAATGGTAAAAAGTCAATCAGTCAAGCCTGCAAGCAATGTTAAAAGCATAATTAAGATTCCCTATTATATGAATGACTAAAAATTAGTTAGTTACAGTGTATTAAAGACTAAAGTATTGTTATATTTCCAGGGATGCAATTTCCAAAAAATTGAATGTTTTTTTAATGGACTGAATAACTATTTTTTTTACAGTTTCAATGGTGAAACCATTAATTTTGCCAGTACTATGTTTTTGAAAGCTATTTCAGTATTATTTGAGGGGGGGGAGAGCTTCATCACACCATAGACCCCATGGTTTTGCAACACAGGTATCGTCTGTAATGATTTCTCCCTTCCCCTTTTTCCTATTGCATATCAGCTTTACCAAATGTGCACCAAATTACTGTATTTCAAATACTGCATTGATGATCAATCTGGAAACAATTATGTGTCATTATTCATCACAGTACTAAGGTAATATTGAAGGCCTGTCTACGATTGGCATAATAAGCTATATTTCTCCAAAATGGTATTCAGATGCAAACAGTCTTTGGCTCTTCAAAATTTGTAAAACAGGGATATTAACTTGGTTTTCTTGATTTGAGTCTTTATTGGGCACTTAAATAAAATTGAAATGGTTGCATATTCTGAAAATCCACACCACTTGGGTGGTACTGTATCATCAGATGTACACAAAAATGTTGATCGAACCAATCAATATTATGAGAGGGGGAATACCCCATGTGCCACCCTAAGATGTTAACTGACATGTTCATTGGTTTACGATAACAGTTTGGAATAAAACTTTGGCCAAAACAGAATACCAATGTTTTCTTTCATTACTCCAATCAAGACTATGATTGCTTCGGTATCCTAGTGTAATGATAAAGCTATATTACTATGTACCATCATCATTATACCATGTAGCAATAAAGGGATCATGATATTAATAATGTGAAAATGAACACCTAGTTTCCTTCATCAGTTCATTTCATTTCAGCAAGAAACATTGAATAGATTTTATTCCTAAATGAAGTGTATGTTTTGGGTCACATAATTTTCATACAATTTAATTGAATTAGGTCATAAAGGGGTATATGTGTTAACATTTGTTTCCGGTGACCTGTGTGTAATTTGGTGGAATCAGTTAATTCCAATGATGAAATTGTTAGAATTTTAAAGCTGATTGTATAATTTGTATGAGTACCACATCTGAGTAGGGGGTTGAAAGAGCAAGGGAAAAATCTGGGAGGACAAATGACCCCTCCCCTGTAGCGCCACCACTGTATCTTACTATTTCCATGGATAAAGAATTTTTTTTTTAGTCAAGTTGAGTAATGTCATAAGTACCCTGTGTGTGAAACGTAAAGGTGGTATGTCGGATGGCTATATAATATTGCCTATATATATAGTATTAATTGGAAAATGTTACGATATAAAGTTTTCTTGGAGCCTGGTATTTAGTCATGTTTACTTTGTCTGTGATTAAGTATCAAATTCATAGTTTCACTATAAAATTAATGTTCATATATTTAACTCCCAACCTTAATGTCCATCCATGCATACATTCTATCAGTCATCACTGCTGATAATAATCTGAAGTGGAGACTGCTGCTTGAACTCTCAAGTACAAAAGTTGGCAAATTGTCCAAAAGCCAAGTTCAATGTTTGGATAAAGCATGAGGTATCTCATCAGTGGCAACACTAGCCTTAGTAAACCAGGAATTTGGCGGGGGGTGGAGCAAATAGGAGACAAAATAGATTCTTGTGAGGTGTAAACATGTATCAAATGGGAACAGCTGTGAAATATCCAACCTTCGAAAATATTGCAATTTGAAACCTGATTAGAGAAATTTTAATGAGTACAAGATCTGAGTGGGATTGGGGGGTGGGTTGAAAGGGCAAAGAGAAAAATCTGAAGGGACAAACAACCTTGAAGGCTGATGTAATTTTTGGTCTGAAGTGGGATTGGGGGGTGGGTTGAAAGGGCAAAGAGAAAAATCTGAAGGGACAAACAACCTTGAAGGCTGATGTAATTTTTGGTCTGAAGTGGGATTGGGGGGTGGGTTGAAAGGGCAAAGAGAAAAATCTGAGGGGACAAACAACCTTGAAGGCTGATGTAATTTTTGGTCTGAAGTAAAATGAACATGAAAGTTCTGCCTTAAACTTTGTAATTTTAAGTGATGCAACATTTATATCATTGCCAATAACTGATATATTTGAGAGTACATAGTTGCAACTGACACATTTGGGTGGTTGTTTTGAAGATGAAATAAAAATATCAAGCTACGATATTGTTATCCCAATATTAAATACTTGTACTATAAACTTTCTAAGCTCCTTGAAATCCCAGATTAAATACTAATTGTCTTCATACAATATTTAGAAAAGATACAGAACTCAAAATAGTGCAGTGTGACATAAACCAGGTATATAGTAGTCACTTGTTTGATAATTGTACAGACCTGCAGCTACACTACAACCTGAGTACAAGCCTGTATCCTTTGGATACATGTCTCCTGTGTGATTAGCCATAAACACTTTCAGATAAATGGTATTAACTATCATGTTTGCTTTTTATTACCTACTTGACTTAGAGTATCATGTACCGGTTACATCTCTATGTTCCGACGTCTCTTTGTTGTACCATTCAGTAATCTTCAAATGGTACGTTTCAGGTTACCACATGTTCAATGTAATGTATAGTGATGACAACATGGTCAAATAGTATTAAGCACTGCATATACAAGCAGACACTAATGTGTATTTGGCATTTTGGTATCCAACTGGGGAAGTGTGTTTGCTGCTGTAGTAGTCAACCGGGAAAAACGTGTGTATCTCTCTTAACCTGTTAACTGGGGACATGCGTCATCCGTGTGTATAAAGCTGAGGGCGCTATAGTAATCAGAGCTGAGACACCTACTGTATCTTTGTTAAACAAACACACCAGACATGCGGATTTGAAGTATGAAAGTGGTGAAATTTTTTAATCATTTAGAAAATTAAAGGAGGCACTTCTGCGATGTTGTGGATGGTTTTGCACATTGAAAATGGGGATTTGACAAATGGGGATATCCCCATTTGGGGGTGTATCCCCAGTTGGAAGGTGTGTATCCATACGATTATCCCCGATTGACAGGTCTTACAAGTACACACATACACACACACACACGCCAAGTTAAACGCATAGGTTCCTTGCTTTGCAAAAAGCAAGGAACCAAAAATTGAAACGTCAAAAATGTCGTTTTCGGTTTAAGGGGTAGGGTGAGGTGCACGCCCCTTCCGAAATCCTCCATCCGTCACTGGCTATATAATATGGACCAGCGCTATAATGATATCACTGTTCCTCGTTCTCTTCCCGGTGTCTTGGCGTTTTTCTTTTACTCCCTCCTTTTCTCCCTTTCTTCTTTTTGTTTCCCCTTCCTTCCTCTCCTCTTTTTTCCCCTCTTTTTTTCCATATTTCTTCTCTTTTTGGTTCCTTGCTGAAAGCAAAGGAACCTATGTATTCAGGTTGGCGTGTGTGTGTGTGTGTGACGCTTAAGCTTGTATGCACGATAACTCAACAAGGGATTGACTGATCATGATCAAACTTGGTGGGTGGGTGGCCCATAGTGAGTAGATGAACCCTATTGTTTTGGGTGCCCACAAAGGTCACCAAAGGTCAGTTATGGTCCAAAAACCCAAAATACTAAAACTGCAATAACTCCCAGTGCCAATGTGCGACAAGGTTGATATTTTGGGACAAGTTGTGAACTGGTTAGGGCAATATTTTGAAACTTAACGGTCATGTGATCTGAGGTCACCAAAGGTCAATTAATGTTAAAAAACTAGTATTTTTGCGATAACTTGAGAACGAATTGTCCGTTAGGGTTGGGAGTTGCTTCAATTTAATCCAATTGTCGACCCACATCTGGGTGACCCTTGACCTCAATTTGACCTTTGGTGACCTTTTCATGTTTTGGGGATTTTTACAGTTTCGATGCTATTTTCAGATGTCAAAGGTACCTTCCGATCATAAATATGGATAGGTTGACCCCCGTGTGACCTTTGTGTGCGAACTTATATGGGGTCAAAGTTTTCGGTCAGAGTTAGGATGGCTGTACAGACTTATCGTGTTGATTTTTGGAATCAGCAGATCAAACTACATTTGAAACCAAGGTCAAAAGGTCAAAGGTCACATTAGAAAAAATGTGCTTAGTTTGGGAGAAAACGGGCGAAAAAGAAAATGTTTGGTTTTGATGCTAGATTTGGATATCAAAGGTACCTTCCGATCAAAAATGTCAATGGGTTGACACCCGGGTGACCTTTGTGTGTAAAGTTATACAAGGTCAAAGTTAATTTTCAGACATTTAATGCAATAACTCCCAGGGCCAAGGTGTAACAAGGTTGATATTTTGGGACAAGTTGCAAATGGTATAGAGGAATATTTTCAAACTTAACGGTCATGTGATCCGAGGTCATCAAAGGTCAATTAATGTTAAAAAACTAGTATTTTCGGTGAGAAAATGGGCAAAGAAAAAAATGTTTGAATTCTTACAGTTTTGATGCTATATTCACGTCTCAACAATCAAAAATGTCAATAGGTTTACCCCAGGTGACCTTTGTGTGTGAAGTTTTATGAGGTCAAAGTAAATTTTCAGACATTGAATGCAATAACTCTCAGTTCCAAGGTGTGACACGGTTGATATTTTGGGACAAGTTGCAAATGGTATAGGGGAATATTTTCAAACTTAACGGTCATGTGATCCGAGGTCACCAAAGGTCAATTAATGATAAAAAACTAGTATTTTTGCGATAACTTGAGAACGAATTGTCCGTTAGGGTTGGGAGTTGCTTCAATTTAATCCAATTGTCGACCCACATCTGGGTGACCCTTGACCTCAATTTGACCTCTGGTGACCTTTTCATGTTTTGGGGATTTTTACAGTTTCGATGCTATTTTCAGATGTCAAAGGTACCTTCTGATCATAAATGTCAATGGGTTGACCCCCGTGTGACCTTCGTGTGCGGAGTTATACGAGGTCAAAGTTAATTTTCAGACATTGAATGCAATAACTCTCAGTTCCAAGGTGTGACATGGTTGATATTTTGGGACAAGTTGCAAATGGTATAGGGGAATATTTTCAAACTTAACGGTCATGTGATCCGAGGTCACCAAAGGTCAATTAATGATAAAAAACTAGTATTTTTGCGATAACTTGAGAACGAATTGTCCGTTAGGGTTGTGAGTTGCTTCAATTTAATCCAATTGTCGACCCACATCTGGGTGACCCTTGACCTCAATTTGACCTCTGGTGACCTTTTCATGTTTTGGGGATTTTTACAGTTTCGATGCTATTTTCAGATGTCAAAGATACCTTCTGATCATAAATGTCAATGGGTTGACCCCCGTGTGACCTTCGTGTGCGGAGTTATACGAGGTCAAAGTTAATTTTCAGACATTGAATGCAATAACTCTCAGTTCCAAGGTGTGACATGGTTGATATTTTGGGACAAGTTGCAAATGGTATAGGGGAATATTTTCAAACTTAACGGTCATGTGATTCGAGGTCACCAAAGGTCAATTAATGATAAAAAACTAGTATTTTTGCGATAACTTGAGAACGAATTGTCCGTTAGGGTTGGGAGTTGCTTCAATGTAATCCAATTGTCGACCCACATCTGGGTGACCCTTGACCTCAATTTGACCTCTGGTGACCTTTTCATGTTTTGGGGATTTTTACAGTTTCGATGCTATTTTCAGATGTCAAAAGTACCTTCTGATCATAAATGTCAATGGGTTGACCCCCGTGTGACCTTCGTGTGCGGAGTTATACGAGGTCAAAGTTAATTTTCAGACATTTAATGCAATAACTCTCAGTTCCAAGGTGTGACATGGTTGATATTTTGGGACAAGTTGCAAATGGTATAGGGGAATATTTTCAAACTTAACGGTCATGTGATCCGAGGTCACCAAAGGTCAATTAATGATAAAAAACTAGTATTTTTGTGATAACTTGAGAACGAACTGTCCGTTAAGGTTGTGAGTTGCTTCAATGTAATCCATTTGTCAACCCGCATGTGGGTGACCCTGATCATAAATGTCAATAGGTTGACCCCAATGTGACCTTCGTGTGCGAAGTTATACAAGTTCAAAGTTAAATAATATTAATGAGGTCACAGGTCAAACGTGAAAAACTCCCAAGTTGCAATAACTTAGCTACTATTTATTGGAATTTCGTCAAACTTGGTATGATGATATTGGTAGATAGTCTCCACACACTGATGTGTGTTGCAATTGATATCATGCATGTTTATAGGGGGGGGGGGCTAGCATTATTTCGTTATGAAAAGTTTGTATGCACAATAACTCAACAAGGGAATGACCAATCATTACCATACTGTACTTAGTGAGTGGGTGGCCCATAGTAAGTAGATTATCCCTGTTGATGTTGGTGCTCATTTCATGAATATTAATGAGATCATGGGGTCAAACGTGAAATACTCCAAATTGCAATTACTTGGCTACTATTACTAGTCGGAATTTCGTCAAACTTGGTATGATGATAATGGTAGATAGTCTTCACACACTGATGTGTGTTGCAATTGATATCAGGGCTTAGCATTACTTTGGCAACAAAAGTTTGTGAGCATAAATTACTGTTGTTGTATTAGGGCTTTGTTAGAAATTTCCCTATGAATGGAACTAATGAACAGCAGCAAGGAACCATGAAATGTTTTCATTCTGGTTTTCTCTCTTCTTTTTCTTATCCGGGGGGCGCGCGCCCCAAGGCCCCCCCTGGATACGCGCCTGCATATTAATATTTGCAACAGGCCCTCTTTCTCTGCCACCGCAACTGTATGTTTGCAGATATTTGAATATCTAAATCCTTCAGTCACAGGCAACGTTATTGAGATCTTTTCTTTTTACAGTATACGGTTCCGGCAAACCCCCTGCAACCAAGTATTGTCTCTCATTCTGCTTTTCATTTAAGCTTGGGGCATTTAAGCTTGAAGCTGGCAGACATCCACATCAAGAAGGCTTTTGACATGGTGGATCGCGGTTTTTTGATGAATGTATTGGAGACGTTTGAGTTGCACCCGGTTTTTCGTAAATGGATTTCTGTTTTGTATGAAGAAAGTTTCAGTTCTGTTATCGTAAATGGGTTTGTTCGGAGGTTTTTAACGTAGAGAGGGGGGTGCGCCAGGGGTGCCCTCTGTCTCCATTACTTTGTTTTGTTTAGCGAGTCCCTCTCTCGTCTTTTGGAAAGGGACTCCAAACTTGTTCCATTCGTTGTGCCAGGGGGTGCCAAAGTGAAATGCGTTCAATATGCAGATGACGTGACATGTGTTGTTTCGAGTCTGGGCTCCCTTCGTGCCCTCTCGCAGGATTTATCTATCTTTGAGAGAGCTACCAGGGCGAAGTTTAATCCGGAAAAGACAGGGCCTTCGCCTTGGTAGCTGGAGATACAGAGACTTACCATTCGGTGCGTCGTGGTCGGATCAAAATATCAACATTAATGGTATATGGTTCGGCTACGATGCACCTTGTGATGTCACTTGGAACGAAAGGGCTGGGGTATTTCAGAGCAGACTCGAAAACTTTGGCACCCGCTGGCTTTCGATCTTGGGGAAAGTCACTGTTATTAATCGTTTCGTTTCGCCCATCTTGTGGTACCCGGGCGCGGTGTATCCAATTCCGCGTCGCGTCCTGGTGCGGTTGGAGAGAGCGATATTTTCATTTATTTGGTCGGGTGGTACAGAGCTTGTCAAAAGAGCGGTAATGTACCAAAAACTGGAGAAGGGTGGGTTAGGGGTGGTTCATCTGGGAATCAAATTGACCTATTTGTTATTTAAGCAGTTGTTTGTAGCGGTAACTGACCCAGGCCTTGTTGCCTTGTTTATATTTTGTACGTTTTTGGGGCGGTTTGCACCTGCGTCGATAGGTCCCGGCGCGTGCTTTTTACGTGCAAAGAAACGGACACGGACCAAAGGTCAACAAAACCAAAAACAATCCCAGTCTGTTTAACAACCACCAAAAACCCAACTGAAAACCCACAAACAGAAATCTCTCATTAACCCACAAATGTATAAAGGACACGGACCCAAAGGCTAGCAGAACCAAAACAAAAAAGCTCCACAAACCAGCCTCAAAAAGCCAACACCAAACCACAAACAGAAAACCCCCAACCCATATTATGTAAGGACCGCACAAACCCCCCACCCCACACAAAGAACTAACTAACTCCAAAATTCATCCGGGGTACGCCGTCCCGATAGCAGACGAAAGGCTTGCGCATTACCTGCGAAATTTTCCCAATACGGGTCTTTTCAAGCCCCTAACAGTATTCCCCCTTTTCTTACGAGGGAGCAGAGTTCTTAACTCCTCGTGAACCTTGATCGAGTGGACCTCCCTGTCAGGAACAGGAGGTCCACTAGCGACCATCGTGTCCGGTATAGCGGAAGCGGCTGCGGGTAGGGTGGAAGGGCCACTCGAGTCAATGAGATCAGTGGCCTGTTTTGTCTCATCAAACCAATCGGAGGACTCCTTAGCCACAACTAATAAGGCTTGTAGTGCAGTCCTCCATTGGCGAGTCAGAATCTGGGCCACTTACTGTCTCTTGGGCCGGTTGACTCGGGGCCCGACTAGTATCACCGATAGCGGGCGTAGCTACCGGTGAACCAGTACAAGCGGCATCCTGCGCCGCGTGCCACTCCGCTAGTACCATCTCCGCCGTTTTGTCCTGCTCTGCCTCAGTGGGCAGGCTGGCAGTCTCGGCAAGTTCGATCAGGAGAGGTCGGACACGAAAGGGGGAACAAAGCCTCCATCGGGGCGCTAGTGTCGGACACTGGGGCGATGACAGGAGCATCATGTGGTACGGTGTCAGAGGCCGGGACGGGGACCGCTTCAACCACGCCCGTAGCCACTCTCGCGGCGTATGAGCGGTCTGGACATAAACGGGCGAGATGGCCCGTTTTCCCACACGAGTTGCAAACGATATCCCCTTTACACTCGGCCAGGGTATGCCCAACCTGTAAACAGCGGCTACACCGCTTGTTCGGGCACAACCTGGCCTCATGCCCTTCCAGCCCACACCTCCAACAAGTGCGAGGCTGGCCCGAATATGCAATGTGGGCCCTGTGCCCATTAGCCCACAAGGTAGAGGGGATATCGGACTTGAGTTCGATTCTAACTCGTCTAGTCCCGGTCTTGACACCTTTACATTCGAGGAATTCCGGCTCTTCGTAGCCGGTCACTTTCCCAAAACGCCCCAGTGGTCCGCACAACAACCTGTTCAGACATGTCCAGAGGGAGATGGAGGACTGTCACTCACACCGAACTGTCATACGGTGTGACCTTCAGTCCCTCGACTCCCTCCAACACATGGACGCCTCGGACGCGGGCAGCCTCCGAGGTAAACCGTACATCAAAACAATTCATACCCCGGAGAGGTTTACGCTGAAGCGCGTCAACCTCTCCAGGGACCTTTAAACCAACAGAACGGAAAACTGAAAAAAAAATTGTACGGGGACGACCTTAGCCTCCCCCGAAAAACTCAACAATACGATTTTGCTGTCACGGCGAGCCGCCATGACAGCTAGGGGTGTGGCAAAGCCACGCACCTATACACAAACCGAAACGAAACAAACCCAAAACACAAACTACACTTAAACAAACTGTAAACTAATGAAGGGCCAACGTAAAAACACAATAAAGGTGTGGTCAACGAAAGGTGGAGAGCAGCCGAAAACACGTCCGCACTCCACGAGAACTGAACTGAACTCTGAACTGAACTGAACTAGGCAGATTGATAGGGTGGATAAGCATCAAGTTTGGGAAGATGATCGTGAATACGAATTGAAATAACCTTTTCCAGTACTTACACTTCAGTCCAACTTATACTTTTCAATAAGAGCTTAATAAGCCTTAATTAATAGCTTGCTTCGTGGTATTTGTAAAAATAACATTAAGTAAGCAGTTGTTGAATATTTCGGCATATAATGGTAATAACATAGGCAGACATCTCTGTGAAATATTTGAAGGTAATGGATCGAGCTTACAAGTTTTTAGTTTAGAACAGTGCAAAATAGATTAAAGTTCTTCAACTGATGTGGGGGTAGAACAGCTAATTTTATAATGACAACCATTGCCGTCACCTGATCTTCCGAATCAACATCTCTTCTTATCTTAGTAAGTTTAGATACAAACTAATCAGCAACAAAATTTCCATGATTGGAAGTCTGAAACTTGGTAGGCAAAACATTGTGAACTGTTGATCCAGTGATACAATAAACATTTTTAAATAAATCAGCTTGATTCTATGTAGAAGAGAAAAGGATTTCTTCATCATCTCAGGGGGCGTAGTGATCTAATACTGCTCGAATAGCATTGTTCATTTCAGATCTATCACAACAACTGATGTCAATATCTGGTACTTTGGCACATACATCGTGACAGAATTGATCCAAGTTAACCTCCTTGATTTGACGAAACGGGACAGCTTCAGGTGAGCCAGAATGAATCATATAGGAATTGCATATTGAACCAGGGTTGAAATAATGAACTGAAACGGGCATGTGAGGTGATGACAATATCCTCAATCTTTCAGTTAAGGTAATATGAAGTATAAAACAATTGGGTATACAATGTGGCCCGCTTGATGAGTGCTTTTTACGTGACCCGCCATGTGGGATAAAAAACGTCACGACCAAACGGCAATACCGAACCATCCCATTCTGACAAACGAAACTCGGTCAAGCGAGCCAAAAAATACATACGCCCACCGACCTGCAGAGACCAAACGCCCAACCACCCACTCAAACATTCAAAGGACGACCAAGACGCAGCGAAACGAAACACCCCTCCCCAGCACACCACCGTCCAAAAAAGGTAGCCCCAGATAAACGCCGAAAATCGCCTTCAATTTGAAGGCGAATGTCAGACTTCACCGCCTCCAGGACTGCCTGCCAACTGGCAAATTTCCCCCTAAAAACAATATCACATCTACTCCTCCAAACAAGTTTGTTCACAACAGAACAAACACAAATAATACGCTGCAACACAGCAACAGAACAAACTGGAGGATCTACCCCATATAAAACAAAACCCTGTCCTACCGACCAAGAACGGTCTCCCGTTGAACGGTCGGTCCAGGTCTGTGCTGCCCTCACTCGCGTAGGATATGCTTGCTAGACAGCCAGCTAACCCAAAAATGAGGCAAAGACAGATGTAGCTTCTGAATTTCCCCACTTGTATTTAAGTGGTCAAACTGTGAAACAAGATAAATTATGCAAAATAATACTTCAGCTTTACGAGATTAATTACTAAACTAAATAGGATAATGAATGTACTCAGAACAGTGACGTGCTAAACAATGTCGGTTATGATTGATATAGCATAACTATGACTGAGTATGAAAGAAACGAGGATAAAGTAGGTTACCTCTAAAAGAAATACTAAAAAAATGTATCTTCAGATTAACTAACTGATAAACATAAGGATCTATCCGATAACACCCTTGAACTTGAAAATAGAAACTACAAGGCTGAATATGAAGTAAACTGTTAGGTCCGATACCTAACAAAGACTTGATACACATGTGATATAAACGCTGAGTAAGCACATAGCAAATAACCGTGCTCTAATGGTACATACTGAGTTGCCGATAAATAATCCTAATAAGTGATCCATGTTCAAAACAATTGATGACACCTCAGTGAAAGGCAATTTCCTATATTGTAGAGAATAAACAAAACAAGGAGTACTTAGGAACTATTAATTTGCCAGGACAAAAACTGTAAACACAAAAGAGAGGTTGGTAGGCGAATAAAACAGTGTTGCCACCAATACACGAAACTGGATACTGCAGTTTACAACCTGCTAAAACAAACTGTTACATACAACTGAACTAAAGTGAAAATTAAAAGGGAAAGCTGAGGGAGAAAATCTAATACATGACCATACACAGCTTTTAACGATCACAGACAGAGAGGAATGTCGCACAGTGGCCGGACTAATGTGACCCCTGACACCATATGGGCAGACCAGCTCTCCATCTATGGATGAAGGACTTAATTACTAACAGTTGTGGCTAAAAATATATTAAAGGGCATGACAAGGTCTGAAACCACCCCCACAAGCTTAAAACAAAGGAACAATGCCAAAAACATAGGCAGTACTCTCTAAGCTGTGACAGCCGGTCCTCGGGCACAGTAAATCACCCAATCGCCAATGATACCTTTTTAGATTGGTCACCAAGGCACCGTGTGCAATTCTCAATGAAAGATCACGGAGCCTGCAACCATTCAGCTTTGACTGCACCGAACGCCATACTTCGGCAGAATGACGTCCCTATACAAAAATTGCATTCAAGGCCCTATCTTGCAAGGAAATGTGAACGAGGGCCGGCCGTGACAGGTCAACAGGGGGCAACTCAATCAGAGCGGAGCAAATGACACGCACCACACTGTGTTTGGAGTACTACTATGCTAAACAGCGCCGGGACGCGAAATTTTTTCCCAGCACGGTAAAGGCCATCATTTGCATACCTCGCTTCTCATTGGCTGGGTCTTGCACTTTTGATGCTGAATTGGGAAGTTCTTGCTTACGCTATGAGTGTGAACATACACGTGCACGCAGTGGATCGTTATTTGCATACACGTGCTGTATGAACTGGCGATAGTCTTGAGACAACTTTCTTTTTTTTGGCTCCTGCACGGACTTGTACATTTACATCCATAAGATCGTAAAACAATACTACGACCATGGACTGTGAGGACAATGAACGCAGATAAGTACCAGGCGTTAGATTGCTTCCAAACTGCTTAAACACATTGGACAGCTTGACCGTTTGTGATTGACTATGTACTTCAGTTGCTTTTAAACTTTAAACTGAGAGACTCTTAATTTTGAGCATAGACATTGATTTGAATTTCCAAATTATGAACCTACACCCGTGGCATAAGACACCGACAAATAAATAAACTCTACTCAAACGCGTACCCTTGTACATTCTGCTGCTAGACTTTTTAATTTTTTGGAGTGTAGCAAAGTGGCCTTGTGAAATGTGGTATGTGATGAGCGATTCAGTGCATCAGCTGCTAGTTGATATTGAAACTAGCTAGCTTCAGTCTTCTACGGAAGGTTGCTCTTTATTTATTCTTCTTTGTTTACCTTTGTGAAAACTGTATTACAAACAACTACAAAGTGCACATTCGATGAAGTACATATACAATTGGACAGGAAGAAGCCGTTAGGTCCGGGGTAAACTTACATCTAAACCATAAAATAAATTAACTTACCTCTTTGGACTCTTGCAAATATCGGCTCAGTTAGGGCGGTCTTAAGTTACATTATTCCTTCAGCATATGAGGACATTCACTTCACTTCAATAAGGTGTGTCAAAGATATATGGTAAATCCTGTCTAAGCGACGTGCATTGTCGGCCTATCTGCACCAAGACTGTGTAGTCTGTCAGGAATATGCCCAGTGAGAGACGTCTCGGCCTCTTACACAAAACAATTTAAACTAACTATTGTGCGGTACTGTAATGTGAAGAATTCCGCGTCTGGGAATATTTGCCATGCAAGATTGCACGAGGTTGCTGCCGAGCTTACAAATTATCAATACGAACAGGCTTAAATATCAATGAATATATTTTACGCATAGAAATTGTGAATCAACCGTTACAGATATTGTAATGAATGTTATGTATACGGACTCCAGCCAATGAGAAGCGAGGTATGCAAATGATGGCCTTTACCGCGCTGGGAAAAAATCTCGTCGCCGGGACCCATCGACGCAGGTGCAACCCGCCCCAAAAACGTACGGGTATGGGACAGAAAGCTTACAGTGGTTATGACAGCAATCATATGTGATGCAAGAGCCATATGGTCCGAAACATCAAGGGTCATAGTGGTTACTCTGGCTGTGAAAGATGTGTCCCTAAATGACCTTTGACCTGGAGAAAAAACATTAGACTTCCTGTACTCAATGAAGTACTTCTTTACACTAAATATGAGGTATGCCCAAGCTTTCTTTCTTGAGATATCGTGTTTACAAGGTTTTTACATTTTCACCCTTAGTGACCACAATGTGTACCCAATGTGTTACTTACAGCCTTGCAAGATAGTATCATGTTAATAAAAAGTTCACTTGCCCCAGTATAAATAATACAAGCCATACATATCTCAATTAATGTTGAAAGTTGTGATCTTGCATTGCAGAGTGAATTTTGAATATAAACCACGGCCGGTGTAGCATATCAAACTGTCGCAAATATCACATATTCAGTAAACACTGACCTAGTCCCAGTGGGACAATTTTTACTGGATTTACCAGTACATTTCGTCTCCCCGGTCCTTTTGTACAAGGCCAGATGGTGCAGACTGTCCCCGGGACAGTATATGCTATGGTTAAACGAAGGGGGACATTATTTGACGGTTGCATATGGAAAAAAATAAAAATGGAAAAGTTAGCAAAAAACGTGAGACAAATTGCCGATATTCTAAGGGATTAGAGCTATCCAAGTGGTTTCACCCAAAAAAATTACGGAAAAAAGGTGTTTTTCACACTGGCTGAAAATGAAACTCTTGCATACCGAAATTGAAGAAAAGTTTTGTTATCTAGGGCTTCTCAACTCGCCCAAATCGAGGCAGCTCATAGTACTACTGGCATCTAAGGTAATGTCTGTAACTTAGAGTATAGGATACACACTATGCCTATGGTTGTTAAATGGTGAACGGCCATTCTACAGTGAAAATATAACCAGGCCTCTATAGGCCTGATTAGTGCACAAATCATGATATTCTTTTACCACGTTTGGTTAGTTGTAAAAACTCATTCGCAAAAAGTCAACCAACTGCTTATGCAACATTGTAATCAGTTCTATGCTTTGAGCAAAGTTGTTTGTGTATGAAGAAAGTTATTAGGGCCTAGTTCTTTTCGTTTTGTTTTGCCAATCCATTTTTGTCATAAGAAATGTTGGTGAAAAATGTCATAAATTTCCACCTTTTATCGCTCTGCCTATCATAGAAGTTAACAATCATAACCAAATCATACTAAAGCTGGTTTGCATGCATGCGATAATATAACATGCAACTAATGGACTATAGCCTAGCCTATTTCTAGAGGAAAGTGGCACTAATACTTTACGTAACATATTCATGTCATTAATTTGCTTGGTAAGATATTAAAGGCCAGAGTATTTTTTTAGGTGTGCTATATTCACTACATGCCTAACCTCACTGCAGAAGAATCTTCATAAACATCTATACCGCAATAGTGGCCATGCAATATGTACAATAATGGAAATATTCCATTTCAAACAGTGATATAGAGTTGTAATTCAATTTTAGTGGCACTTTAGCTACAATTAGCTACAATCCTGCACTTTAGCTTTAGCTAAAGTGCAGGATTGTAGCTTTAGCTACACTTTAGCTACAATCCTGCAGCCCATATAATGGGGGTTTTTTTTGGGGGGGGGGGACAAAAACCATGATATCTCCTTGATCAGGAATTTTCTTATCTCTTTGAAGGTGCTCATCTTGACATAGATAAACCAGACAATTGACTTTGTCGAGATTCTGTTGGAAAACTATCAACGTTGATGTAACAAGGTATGTTCAACCGGATGTCAAAGCGTCATTGTCATGAAGACCTACGAACAAGTCTCCATATCATTCCTGTAACTGGATTATGGAAACAGGTAACTTTAGATAAAGTCACTCTGTCTGGACAAATTTACAAGTTTAAAGGTAGCCTGTATAGGCCCTCAATTTTGGTCACTTTTATTGTCACAAGTTTTCAAAAACTACTTTCCTGGGGGTAATAACCCTTTAAATTGTCCCACACATTCTCAATGATGACACTAGCTGATTGAATGTCCCAGCGAGGCAAATTTCCTCCAGGGTAGTAATAAACATACTAGAATTTTGAGCAAAGTGAAAATCTGGCATATTTACGGCCAATATAGCATACCTTTAAGCCACACTTTGGCATAACTGCAGAGCAACCATATCATTGTGTGGAAGTGGAAAAAGTGGACGTACCACTTTTCTGGTTTAGTGGTTTAAGCGATTGTAAATATATGGTACAGTATGGTTTAAGTGAAATTTTCATGTATCCAAGGTAAAAATAATTGGCCTTAATCCACCAACACCCTGTTTCTACCAGATAGTACACTATTCTTTTTTATCTACATCTGTGTACAAAATGAAGCAATGGAATAGAAGAAGTCAAGGCAAAGCCTGCAATGTTTTTGTAAATGTTTTTGAAATTAGCACCTAACTGCTGTCTTCTTTCTTAACAGGTTGGTGTTGATCTTGATGGTCCACTGCCAGTGACAGCTGCCAGCGACTGTACATATTAACACTGTCTGACTTCTATACAAAGTGGCCTGAGACTTTTAAAGGCAGTGCCTGACAAGACTGCAGCATCAACTTCTAATTTCATTATTGATTTAATGAGGTCAACATATCTAAAACATTTCATAATTTTCTGTAGTTAGTTGTAAAGCATACAGAAAGGTCATGAAGTTAGGTAAGTGTACTCTTAATCTTTGCAGGTGTAGTTCCCATTAATAAGTTCATCTGTAAATGTTTCTTTTCCTATATTTACTTGCAAAGATTCCACCTCTGGTTCTTAAGTGGCATATAGCCAGACAATTGCCTTATTTGATGTACATCCGCAAAAAGAGACTTTTACTGGACCTGTTTCACTGAAGCAGACACGGTTTATTTATTGAAACAAATGTTGAGTAAATAATTAGGACCACATTCCACAGCTTGACATCACATATTGTGTGTTGTTTTTCCCAAAAAAGTGTTGGATAGTGTGTGAACTTATTACTACTTCGCTGTTTGGACAGGAACTTTGACAAGAAAAGAAGAAATAATGGATCAAGTAAGTTTTCCTACTATTTCTCGGTTAGGCCCCTTGAGGAAAATTGCTAAATGTGATTGTGTGTGTATTGGTGGGGGATATTTTCGGAAACCTGGGGGAGGGACCCCTTTTCTCAAATATGCCAATACGGTCTCTTCGATTCAAATGATGTATAATAGTACATTTTACTTCAATAACGGTTAGCTAGCAATATTTGTTTTTGCATTTGGGTCGTACAGAGGGTGTTTTGAACCCCCATGTATCCTTGTTCGGGACAATTAATGTTTGATTGGCACAAAAGTTGTATTGGCTAATATGGTTAACAAAGTTTTTGTAGTAAAATGTATGATATAACCCCCAAATTATGACATGCAATCTCCAATAAGAAAAACTTGAGCCCATAAACATGTAGGTGTCACAATTAAAGATCATACAATTAACTCAATGCCTAAGCATGGTTCAGTTGTACACTCAACCAATATGGATGTTATCTTTGTAGTCTGTAGTCGTTAAACCTAAACCTTTCAAGAGGATAATCGATTTTATATATGACTTACAATATGGCATTCAGTACTGATAATATTGCTTTTAACTTTTATTTTGCACAGATTTGGTTGTACTGACAGTCTCATCTCTGACCACCAATGGAGGGAGTATCTATGAAGTTAACAGAAGACCCCAGAAGACATGTGTAGACAATTTTCTTGGCAGTTCACTTGTTGCCGACAATAATCCTGTCTTTCACTCTAACATATCATGAGAGAAAATTTCGTCGGCTGCTACACGTTTAAGCAAAGACAGGCCATTGACTTTTCACTGCCATTTGTTCGGTGGAAATACATATATTTTGCATTTCAAGTTGACGCGATGTGACGCTCGAAATTTTTTATCACCTCATTACTTCATCAAATAACAAATAAGAAGGCGTGTTTCTTGGTTCTGGAAATTGTGTTCGAGAAACTTCTTATAGAGAAAACATATAACCGAACATAGTTTGCTTCTTATGTAACGTTTGCTGTTATGCAGTTATGTGTAAGTCTTAAGGACAAACCTGTTGGATACATGACAATCAGCCATTTTATTTGTAATTTACAATTAAGATTAAACTTTTGTCGGTATCAAGTTGCATAATAAAGCATTATACAGGTAATCCTACTGTTTGTGGAAGCAGTTGAAGGGGGAATTCTATAGGGAAACTTCTGCATGGTTTTATTGAGGTTTACCAAACTCCAAATAGGCTGTTCTTTCTGTGGATTATGAGGGTTTTCAAGTACACATTGTTTGAAGAAGAGTGACAGTAGTATATCATTCTAATTAAGTTACACCTCCGTGCTTGAAGGGTGCTCTAGAAAGCATCAACTTTATTTAGTTGCCTCAGAGCTACTCAGGGAGAGTCATCATTCCAGTTAAATTTCTTCATGAATTATCCCATGCATAATAATTTTTTTCACTCTTTGCCCAGTCTGATATAGATTCAGGATATTATGTTTGTGACTATCATCTAATTTTAAAGTGTCAGAAACGTGATGAGACAAAAACTTTAGCATATTGCAACCTGCTCTGTCCTATTTGCTTAATTTTTCTTCCCCTTTTTTGGCTTTGTTTTTCTTTCTTGTATGTTTGCAGCTCTTTTGAAGAGGATATCTTTCTAATATATCTTTTCTCATTTTAACCACTTTTTGTCCATTTAAGAAAAATGTCATAATTAGAAAAAACGATCATTTATCACTGGAATTGCCTGGAATGTCATTTGTCCATACAATGAATATTTGCTTCACGCATGGCCATCACAACGGGGTTTAGGGGGCAGGGGATGGGGGGCGGGGCCATGGCCTTCCACCTTGTTGAGAGGGAGAAAACCTTCACTCGACGATTGAGTGAGAAAAAGTAAAAAAGTGGTTATGAAAGTCAACAAACAGGTGTCAGGCCCGTACGGGGAGGGTTGGGGCAGTGATGACATTTTCAAGGTCAGGGAAGTCTCTTCCAGCTACCCCAGGGTTGTTATTAGCAAACAAAAATATTTTTGAACTCGTCACAGATAGGACACGGACTCAAGAAGACCCCTCCCCAGGACACAAATCGATAACTTACCATCCCAGCCCCCCCCCCCCTTCCTTACCCTCACAACTCTGTGTATGGGCCTGAGGGTTGTATTTGAATCAGAACTTATTTGAGTCAGAACTTTACGAAGGTCGCCATGTTTATTGCTGATCAATCAATCTTTTGGGAACTTTTCTTATACGAGTTGGTCGGGTAGGTGTACTCTCAGTTTGTAGTGGAAATGCACTCCTATCCGAATAAGTCCCATCAGTTTGGATACTTTTGGAGGTGAGCGGAATTCCTTTTGTATTGAACTGCTTCTGGGGATTCAACAGTTACTTCACTATTAAATCTGTCAACCACTTCAAATGGTTCTTCACAAAATGGTGCAGTTAACTTGTTTTTGCTCCTTTTGTTTTACAAGTACGTGATCGCCTATTTGAATTACATTCCTTCCCCCTTTTAAACTTAAACGTGTGAAATACATTTTGAAAACGATAACAATTTTGAATGTTGCTAAAACACAACTATTCCATAACTAATTATTTAGCTAGTCTATGGCTTCAACTCGGTAACAAGTCTTCAAATCTTGTGGGAACTTTTCTGATACGAGTTGGTCGGGTAGGTGTACTCTCAGTTTTTAGTGGAGTTGCACTCTTATCCGACTAATTTTCATCAGTTTTGATATTTTTTGAGGTGAGCGGAATTCCTTTTGTATTGAACTCCTTCTGGGGATTCAACAGTTACTGCTATTAAATACTACTATTAAATCTGTAAACCACTTGAAACGGTTCTTCACAAAATGGTGCAGTTAACTTGTTTTGCTCCTCTTGTTTTACAAGTACGTCATGGCCTAATTGAATGTCACTAGTTTTAGCATGTCGTTTTACATCAGCGTAATCCTTTGCTGTCAATATCCCTGTCTTTCATGTTTTGTTCCTGACTTTGGGAAAGTTTCACATCAGGTAATTTTGTCCTGAGTGACCTTTTGAAAAGACTCTCTGCTGGGCTGACACCTGTCGTAGAGTGTGGGGTGGAACGACTAGCCAGCAGAAAGTTATTTAACTCTCTTTTCCAATCAGACTTTTGAATGTGTGCGATTTTGAGTACTTTTAAGATCGTCCTATTTTGCCTTTCAACTTCCCCGTTTGCCCGAGGCCATAACGGTGTACTCTTCCTATGTTCAATTCCTCAGGTACTCAAGAAGTTTTCAAATTCAATTGAAGTGAAGTTAGAAGCATTGTCAGTTTTGAGACTCTGTGGTAGGCCAAATCTACAAAATATGCGTTATAGATTTCAGGATGTCTACTTCGAAAAATCTACTGTAGTAATCAACTTACTAACAAATATGATCCATCAGGTAGTGGGCCAAGAATATCAGTTGCCAAATGTTGCCAAGGTTCTGTCGGTAACGGTGTCGACTTTATAGGTTCAGGTAAATTTGCCTTACCAACCTCCTGACAGCCGTGACATGATTTACATTTTCGTTCTATGTCCTTGTCGGCTCCAGGCCACCATACCTTTCTACGCAACCTTTGCTTGCTTTTAACTATGCCTTGATGGCCTTCGTGTGCTAAATTTATCACTTCAGCACGAACAGATTGGGGAATAACAATGCGGGTTCCCCTTAAAACTAGTTGTCCCAACACTGCCAATTCGAACCTGACACATTTGTACCCTTCTGGAATGTCAGTCCACTTTCCATTTATGACACATTTTCTTAACAATGATATTTCTGGATCCACTGATGATTCTTTTTGTACCTGTTGGATTGGTATCGCCACTGGAGTTGCATGACTAGCAATAAACCGAATATGTTCTTCCCCCATGTTTTGACCACTCGATTTTGTCCCCGTTTTGGAAATTAACCTTGAGAGACAATCAGCTATGTTCCTTGGGCCAGGAATATAGACTACTTGGAAGTCGTATGACTGCAACCTCAGGACCCATCGCTCAATTCGAGCAGAAGGTTTTGCCTTTTTAGCAATAGATATACTGAAGAGGTTTGTGGTCAGTCAGCAACTCAAATGAAATACCATAGAGATATATATGAAATCTTTCACATGCCCATACGATTCCTAATGCTTCTTTCTCAGTTTGCGAGTAACGTTTCTCAACATCACTCAAACTTCTACTCGCATATGCTATTATGCGGGGCTGGCCTGCTTGAATTTGCACTAATATACCACCTAGACCGACTCGGCTGCAGTTAGTTATGACCTTGGTCTTAGCATTTGGCTCGAAATAACCTAGCGTTTGAGCCTCTGTCAATGCATCTTTAAGATCGCAAAATGATTTGTATTGGTCTGGGCCCCACTCAAATTTGACCCCTTTTTTGGTCAGTCGCCTGAGTGGTTCAGACACAGTCGCAAGATCTGGAATGAATCGCGCACAATATTGGACTAATCCAAGAAAACTACGCACTTCGCTTGCATTAGTAGGCCTGCATGCATCTCTTACTGCTTGAATTTTCTCATCACTGGGACTTACCCCATTGCTTGAGAGATCATTACCCATGAATGTAAGTTTATCAAGACCAAATTGACATTTGTCCTTATTCAATGTTAAACCTGCTTTAGAGATACAGTCTAGTACTTTGAGTAATCTGGTATTGTGTTGTTCCTCGTCGTGAGAGATGTTGTGGGCTCCCTCACATCCTGCTATGACTTGCTGTATGATGTGTTGGAACGTTTCAGGAGCAGAGCTAATCCCGAACATAAGCCACTTGTACCGGAATAGTCCACCATGTGTGACGAATGTTGTAATTTCCCGGGAACTCTCCTCTAACTCGATCTGGTGAAAACCCCATTTCAGATCCAGCTTGGTAAATAGGGAACTACCGTTCATTTCGTAGAGAACTTTTTCAACCGTAGGGATCGGGTGTCTTTCCCGGATGATCGCATCATTGGCTAATCTCATGTCCACACACAATCGAATATCGCCCCCAGATTTAGGAACTACAACTACCGGGCTTACCCAAGGAGTAGGGCCATTAACTTCTTCCATGATATCTTGTTCCATTAGTTCCTTCAATTTGTCCTTACTTTTGGTCGGAGGCTGAATGTAATTTTGCGTACGCTTTGTGCTACCGGTTTCACAGACTGATTAATGTGGATTTTCGCTTCATATCCTTTTAGTTTGCCGAATCCTTCAAAACATTGCGGATATTATGCAGGGATATCCTGTGCACTCTTTACTTGGTTAATGTCAAGTCCTATTTTAAGCACATTCAGCTCGATTGCGCTCTCTTTCCCTAATAGAGGGCATCCTTCTCCATCGATAACGTAGAATGTTGCTTCGGTTTTTGACTCGCGGATCTTTGCTGTCGTTGCAAATTTTCCTAGCACTTTAAGTGGTTTTCCACAAAGTCTTATCTATTTTTGCCGACTCGCATGTTATCCGTTGTTGCTTTAAATTGTCCCATGTCTTTTTGTCGATAATGTTGCATGATGCGCCTGAATCATTCAGCATCTCGACATTGACTCCCCCCTACTTTTACATCTACAGGGTTCTGCCCAGGGTGAATTGAGTGCCGGCGAAAATTGTGGGTTTTGGAAACCCCCAGATGGCCGGAAACGGCCCTTCCCGAGTATTCTGAGCCACATGTAGACAGCTTTGAAATGAGATCTCATGTCTGGAATTTTTCATAATTAATGAAAAAAAGTTAGGACAAATATCTGGAGCACCAGAGTACAGACCAGCCGGTGGTGCCTATTAAATAAATCATTCAGGCTGAGATGATAATTTTAGATGGACAGTGAGTGAGAGTCCACCCCCAAATAAAGACGAATCATAATGAATTATGTATTCTCTCTCATTTATTCAACATCGGGCCTATGAAATCGGTCCATTGAAAGAGTAAACTAGTGAATAACTCCGATCAACTCCGCGATATCATGCAGTGAACCTTCGAACAGCGTTTATTACTGCAGCGTTTAACCCTACCCAACTACCACGGTACATGTGCTGCGAATTTCCCAGGTACCTTGCCAAACAACTGTGAGCTCATCCCCTGTCTAACACCAGTTTGTTAACATTTTTTGGCACGTTGCCAGGGAACTTTTCATGGAGTAAACTTTTTTCTTTCCACTGTAGAATTAATTAGGTCAGTCAGTAAAGGATCGGTAAAGTTATGCGAAATGACATCTTAGACGTTCAAGAAAAGTAGGTAAAATATTCCCGTTACATTTACTGTAGGTAAGTAAAACACCTCAAGCCAACTGACTCCTCCGCATGCACACCCCATGAAACACGAGGCACAGTCCATACCATACACGCATAGCACGATATCAAGGCCCCTTGCTATGGCCGTCTTTATGAAAATTACCCTTGTAATTACATGTTTTAGGCCACTTGGCATGATTAACTCAATGCTAAATATTGTTTCCATGTTCTTGTAGAAAACGTAAACTCCGCAAAATACAGTTAGTTGTGATTTTGTAGTTAATAAAGTGCCGGTCGGAAAAATCACTCAGGCAGATTGTGGCGGTCGGTAATTCAGCGTGCTGGTCGGGCCCGACCGGCAGCGGCAGAACCCTGCATCTACTGTTACGCCTGACTTAAGGGAACTGGTCACTGCGAAGGCAAAGTCAGTTGCCAAGTCAACTAGATTGACGTCATCATCTTTTCTGTTCCGATTTTGTCTCCCCTCTTTTTGCTTCCCCTTTTCATAACGTTCTGGTTTAGTTTTGCACATCTTCGCGATATGCCCAATCAAATGAAACTTTGTGCATACTTCATCTTTCGCGGGACAGTTTAAATCGCGTGAGAAATGTCCTTCTCTACCGCAGCGATAACAACCATTATCTTTATTATAGGCTTTTCCCTTTTTATTTTGATTCCAGTGTGCCCCTTTCAGGCTTGGCCTCACCTGATTTGACCTTTGGCCGACAGGATTAACTGATTCTGACAGTGTTCAAGTTTGACCCGTGGTTATTTTCTAACTCCATTGCTTTCATCTGTGCATCAACGGTTTCCATTGGTCGAGAAATTTCTTGTAAATGAACTAATTTTAGCCCTGTCCCTTTTGTCAACAATTTACGCCGTAGGGCACATGAATTACATTTGTCAATCACTTGATCACGAATGTGCTCCTTTGATTCTTGGCCAAACTCGCAATTTACCGTTTGTCGCGTTAATCGCGCTATGAACTGGTCAACGATTTCAGATTCCTCCTGTTTCATTTGGCGGAATATGTGCCCGCTCATAAGGCACGTTGACTGTTGGTGTGAAATAGTCATCTAATGTTTTCATAGTAAGCTCGTACTGTCGTCGTCGTCGTATCTGTACTATTAGTACAAAGTGTTGGCAACGTTTCAAACAGATCCTGTACATCCATGCCCGCCGTGTGTAGTAGTAATGCAGTTTTCTGTTCGTCATCGGTTATCCCCCTACTTGTTATGTAAAAAGTTAATGCTCTTTTCAAACGTTTCCATCGAGGAGACATACTTGCAAAGTCGCCCGTCATATTAAACGATGCCACCGTATACACGTCCAGTGCTACTGCCATGATGATAGGTGATTTTTTTTACTTTACCTCGTCGCCATATGTAACATTTGATGTTTACGTATGTCTTATTTACATAGATATAAACAGAGTCAGAACTTTTCGGAGGTCGCCATGTTTATTGGTGATCAGAAAGAGGTCGCTCTTTACTTTTACATGAATTACAATATGATCGTCATATCAATACATTACATTATACATTGCCTATTTCGTTTTTAACCTATAATGAGCTTTACGCTAGGATGAAATTTCATACTGGCTAGGCAACTCTCGTAGACCTTTGAAGTACAATTACCATAATTGCCAAATCTTTACCCACTGTGATGGGGAAATGCGGCTACAATGAAATTTGAACTCCTTGAAGTTCGTAATCTTTTACCACTACAATTATCATTTGTTGTTGTAGCTGTTTCTTTCCCGTATCCGCCCTCCGTTGGGAAGGGAGTTAAGTTGATGCGATCTCTCCCTCTGTAAAGATGACTATGAACGCAAAATAGTGGCCGAATACAACATGCAACGTATACGGAGGATTAAATAGCAGCAATCCCAACAAAACATGATTAACATCTTTTACAGATGAAAGACTTATTACCTTTTCTCCTTTTTTCCCCTTAAATTTTTGGTTTTGCAGCAACGCACAACGCCTCATTTATGTCATGAACATCTAACTATTAATGCATTTGTTTTAATGATTGATATAATGGCGAGTTCCTGCTATACGGAGGATCTCAAATACATAGATAATGAAATTCATTGCCTTTTGAATGTCGAATGGCCTACATTTTATGCGGGACAAAATTATTTGCGGACATTCTGTACCAGGATATTTCGTCCGGCCGTATGGCAAGCCGTTTTACTTTTTATTCGATATTTGATCATATCATCAAATATTTGGTGATATCATCAAATAATTGGTGATATCAGCAAATATTTCTTGATATCAGCAATTCATTTGCTGATATCACCAATTATTTGCTGATATCACCAATTCATTTCTTGATATCATCAAATAATTGGTGATATCAGCAAATCATTTGCTGATATCAACAATTCCAACATATCACTAATTAATTGCTGATATGAGGTACCGAATTACTGATATCATTAAATGATTTGCTGATATCAGTAATTGAATTGGCGATATGTTGGAATTGCTCATATCAACAATTCATTTGCTGATATCAACAATTCATTTGCTGATATCAGTAATTCAAGCGTATCGAACCAACGTCTACAAAAAGGAATTGGAAACGAGCGCTAAAAACAAACCCATCCACAAAACCCCGCTAATTCGGAAGTAATGGCCGTATACATGCTACAAACATTTTAAGCTACATAGGCTATAGCCTAGATATACATGTGTGACATGTGCCCTGCATCGTACATATTGCAAGATGGAAGAAGCCGGTCCAAGTTCCAATCTCGGTTCACAGCGATTCCTAGCATAATAATTAAGTTAGGCCTAACACATTTGAATCCTACTTTGGCCTAACACCAGGTGTTAATATAATAAGAGAATAACATGTAGGCTAATAAAATGGCAAGGTTTAACAAAAAAAGTTTAAGGGGAGAAAGTGCTCCTCCCCTTTAAGAAATTTGGCCTTCAGAAGGGGGCTTAGATTCAAAATGGTTCTATCATTTTCATTTTCTCAAACTTGTACTGTATGTTTACACTAGAAATTACCATTTTTTGTGAAGAACCCAGAAACCAACATGAACAATGTGAACAATTTTTCTTCTTATTATAAATGTTTTCACTAACCCCTTTGTTAATTTAAAATCAGTACATTTAAAGATGTACGGCATAAACCTAAAAAGTAGCGGATCCAGGGTTTGGAGGAAGGGGAACCAGTCATGAAGGCAAATCCCTGACCTGGGAGCAAGAAAGGTGTGCCTATGACAGGGGGGGCCTGGGGCAGAATATAAGTAGCTTTTGTTTGCAATTTCTCAGGTTTTGACGGTCTTTGAATCATAATCAATACAATTTATCAACAAATGGCAGCAACAATTGCCAAAAATACTGACTTAAATATAATAATAAATAAATACCATATATTGAAGTGCTGTTATCATGAAATGAACATGCTCAAGAGCACTGTACAAAGAACCAAAACCTGGAATATAAAATATAACAAACATGGTGAACATGCCTTCAAGTTTTTGGAAAATACAGAGGCTGTGGCTGGTTGAACCCCCACATAAATCTGCACCCATTAAGGATGGGGGGTTGGTGCTGATGTTGGTTTTAAAGTCATATCCTAGACACTGTCGAAGCTGAAAAACTTTGTCCTATCATTCATTGACTCCATTCATAGAGCAGTTTTTAGTAAAACAAAAACAAAATCTTATTTTCTTATATGAACCAGGCTTTTGACTTTTATTAAGTTACAATCAAAAGATGGACATAGTTACTGAGTGAATTGAGTATTGGAATCGATGTATGTCACTGAATTACTAAACATCTTACAGTACATCGATCCATCTTTTGCCAGTCCTTATCGTGTTGAAATACTATCATACATAGAGTTATATACTGTTCAAAAATGTATGATGGTGTGATGTACTTTTGTCTGTGTATTACTAAAGAACTGGTCAAAATGCAAGTTCGGAAGCATGTTGATTATTTATTCATGGCACATGGCTCAAATTAGCCTCACTTAGTATTACTATATAATCTGCACTTCTTAATTACCAAATGTACGTGGCAGGCTAGTGCATTCTCAGTTACACCAGTTGTTTAAATCTTCAAGTGTCCCTTTAATGTAACCACCATCCTGTGGTAGTTCTGCACGATACATACTTACCCGGATACTGTAGGGACCACGAGCATTCATAGCATGAGTGCGTGTGTTTGAGACACTAGCTTGTATCAAACACTTAGGCCGGCAAAATGGGAAATATTTATCTCAGCAAAGTTTGCACTGTTTAATGGCACAGTATCCCTTTCCCGCAGCTGTATATGAGAAATATATTAGCAAACACGATAGACTGATACATTTACTGTATGTGCGTTGTGTCTTTTACTCTAGGCACCCCAGATACTCCATTTGAACCATTTAACCCCAACTGGAGTATCGAGATGCTCAAAACAAAAGTTTCACAAGTATACCCCGAACTCTCGTGGGGTTATCGGCTTCAAATTTGGCAGGTGTGACAAAGGGAAGAAAATTCATCTAGTTGAGTCGGCAAATGTAAGGGAACTCGAGAAGGCAGTGGGGAGAGGGAAACTTCTAGTCATTCCTAACAATGACATTGGACTTACTTCGGTAAGTGTGAGAGGTATTGGGTATTGAATGAACATATACATGTGCAAGTTTCAGTGTGATCAGTTGTTCTGTGTTTTCACGTTAGCTTAATTTTTCCTTAAATTTATAGTATGTCTATAATTAACTACTAATATATGTCAATAGACTTAAAAGGGCCTTTGTTCGAATGCGTCCAGCAAGTGCAGAAATTTCAAGTCGTAATACTTCAGTTGATGATATCATAACTTAATTTAAGGTACAGTATACATGAGTTTGTAGAAGATATCTGTGAGTTCTAGGTAAACAATACAATGAAATAATACAATGACAGTTTGCTACCGTAAGTGCACTCTTTCTTGGACTGTGTTATCATACTGTACTTTAAGTTTTAATTGAACATCCGGGAATTATCAACCACATTCTAGGATTGATGGATACAAATCACTCTTAAAATGACTCAATGATTTATGTAGAAAATCATTCATAGTGTTAAAATGTTGCAATTTGTTCACCATCAGCCTTTTTGTTTACAGTACCTCTTATTTTTCTTAATTTGTTTTTAGTAATTTTTCTAAATGTTGTACAGTACCTATTACATTGTTTCTTACAGATTGAAAGCAGCAATAGACTGGAAGAATCTGGAACTCCAACCGTCACCTTTACTACACAGGATAGACAAAGCAGATCATCAGGTAAGCAAGTGATATCTTTTTTGGTTGCAACTGTATGATTCACCTATCCATTGCAATTGACCTGAAGCTAGACTAGCAATACTGTCGCCAATATAAGTCATGTAACACTTCTATCGCCGCAGTTCACTAACCTAACCATGGCCTAAGAGTCAATGGTCATGATCTGCTTTAAAGAGTCACATAAGATCCAACCATAGACGTCAAGTGGTTCTCTGCCTTTGCAACAGGATGCACAATATTGTTCCTGTTCTTTTAAGGATCAGGGATATTGCATTAGGCAGGGCATCATGAAGAGACAAGAATATTGGACTCTGGATATAACGTTAAAGGGTACTGTAGATGCAGTCACCACAATTTGCCTACAGTAGGTATATCCTGGTAACCTAATACATGTACGCTATGTTTCTTTTCTATCATGTCACGTGACAATATTTTTATTACTGGATCACTAAATTCATGCAGGATAAATACCTTTCTTTACCTTAAAGATAAACGATAGTGACAATTCGACATTCAAGAAAAGATAACATTTTCTTTTAATGATTTTCTGTTTACACATCCGAAAGAATGGAGTCAATTTGATGTCCTGAAGTGTTGTAAAATACCGCTTAAACTTGTAATTTTCTTGTTCAAATATGGGCATTTTGCGAAAAGCGGTATGGTGATCATGTGGTCTATATCAACCTGTGACGAGACAGAGGGTTTGATGGACAGCTTATGTCCGTTTATGACCAGGGTTGAAGGTTACGTGTTGCTGCCGTGCCACATCATGTGCGTGTATGTAGTCTAAAGGTGCCTGCAACTAAAATACAGGGCCCAAATGTTCATTTAATCATGTGAAAAGAGGCAAAGCAAAAAGAGGTGGATAAAATTCAAAGTAGGTTATTTTTAGAAACCGTAGCAACGATAGTTATTGTACATTGTACCGGGCCCTGAAGGGGGGGGGGGGACAACCAAATGGTATCAATCATGAGAAAAGAGACAAGGATAATTCTTTTTGCGGTACACCTACAGTGTTAGACATTTGGTATCCGAAAATACTAATTGCAGCAACTTTATATTGTACCGGGCCTGTGTAGGCAGCAATCAAAGAAAGGCCCTTCGGCCCACACATTATTCATTTATGTGAAAATGAGCAGGATAAATCTTTTAGTTGCATTAGACTCCTTGGACATTGGGGTATCCAAAAATACCAATTACAACAACTTTATGATGTAACAGGACCCATGCAGACAGCAGCCAGAAAGGGCCTGTGGCCCACACATGATATTTAATCATGTGAAAAGAGAGCAGGATGATTTTTTTATTGGTGCTGGACCCTATGGTTTTTGGGTATACCCAAAAACCTATGACTGCAAATTTATCCTCTACCATGCCCCAGACAACCCCTCCCCCCCCCAAAAAAAGGCCCATACATTATTTAACCATTTGCAAAGACCCAGGGATAATTCTTCTAGTTGCATTGGACCCCTTACCCATTGGAGAAAATCAAAAATTCCCCATGTACAACTTTTATCTGTACAGTGACTCAAGCAACAGCCATAAAGGGCCCATGTCCCACATATGATTTCATTATGTTAACAGAGAGCAGGATAAGTCTTTTAGAGGTGTTGGCCTCATTAGTCATTGCCGTATTCCAAAATACCAGCGACATTATATTTTCCTGTAACAGGGCCCATGCAGCAACCTTAAAGGCCCAATTGCCCACACAGGAATTAATCATGTTAAAATAGACAAAAAAATTTAATATTATATTTAAATTGAAATATTTTAATATTAGAAAAATTATTGGGATTAAGCAATAATTCAACAGAAAATTCACCTCATTGTCGATTTTAACACATTCATGAAGGATCAGTTTATTATCACTCCTGTTTTATAAGCAACATTTATCGTTGCTTATAGGGTTAAGATTTTTGCTTGCTTGCTGCAACTCTCTTGCTGAGAGGAAATCTTTGCAGAAACCGATACAGGTGCAGGTGATACAGCCCAAGCTCATTTGGCCAAAATTTCCAAGGCTGCAGAAACCGTTGCAAAATTCTGTACATTAATTATCTGTTTGTCATTTATTCTACTGTTATGAAACAGTAGAATGATGTTACCGATGTTACCGAAACACTCCATCGAGACACCTTACAGGCCTCTTATGTATTTATCTAGGTCATGGATTCAGTTTTCCCACGAGAAGTTTTTAACTATCTTATTGAATCTTGGTACAGGGCCTTTTCCCAAAATAGATTCCATTATGTCTGTGGAACATTCGAGAAGGTTCTCTCACGTGGTATGGAAGTTTCCATAGAAAGGGGATGGACTTCCAAACTCCCAACCAATCAGGGCAGATCAGTGCCAGCGCACTTATCTTTATATCGTTAAGTTAATACAGGATGGTCAGGTTATTGGCTGCCTACTGATTGTGCGCAGAGGGATTTTATAGAAGTAAGGTATAAAAGGAAAAGGGGGCCAAAAGTTTATCACTCCGTCAGCGCTCCGTGATCAGTTCGTCGCTTCGTCATTGCTTCGTTACCATTTCATCACTCCTTTTAATTGCTTAATTGACGGAGTCAAGTCAAATCATTGTAATTTAGTTGTATTTGTAAAGAGAATCAACAGAGAAGAAATTATACCGAATCACTAATCAAATCCGATCTTGTCAAATTGTTTTTCTGTGAACTCATTGTTTTCTTCCGTTCGAGACATCTCCTGAAGAAGCATAAATACGGCATCAAGATATCCCAGTACCTTTCTATCGCGAGTCCCGATATAGTTTTACTATCGGAGGAAGCGGGCTCGTCACAATATTACACTACTGCTATTCAAGGTCATTGCATTGTTTGCAAATTCCTAAATTCATATAACTTATGGAGGCACAAAATCAGTATTTTAGTCTCAATTTGTTTATACCTTTCCTGATGTCCTATTTGAAAAATTCAAAAAGTATGTTATTTGGTAGCACAGTGGATGTAAGAATTGGAATTTTTTGTTCTGTCTCTATTTTTCTACTTTAAATATAGAATGTTTAATGTTCTGAAAGTCCTGAAAAGTACCATACTTGAAAAGGAAATTCAAGGAGCTTTCTTAGATTTAGCTGGTGTTTCAGAATAATGTTGGGAGACTTGTATTCCCTTTGAGCTTGTAAAATACTAGTTATGTAAGTCTTATCTTCATTCCCTTTCTACTTGCAACAAAAGCACTCATGACAGCCTCAACATCAACATCACCTGCTAGAGTAACAACACCAACAGTACCCGCCAAAGCTTTACAACCAAATACCCCTACTTCAACAGCAACAGCCACAGATACCGCTACCTCGCAGCCAGCTGGACCATCAACGATGGTGTTAGGTAGGTCTTAAATTTATTTAGAAGACACGGGGGGACTAAGGTACAAGTATGTAAACCAAGGAAATGATGAATGTTTGTCATATTTTATTTGAAAGTTTCCCTCGGTTAGACAGCAGTCAACCACCCTATCCCACCCGACCCTCTCCCAAATGGTATTAATATACTGTACCTATGTCGGATTGTGGGCATCACCCAGCATCAAGTCTCAATATTTTCACAACTGCAAATTTGGGTGCTTGACATATACCCACTGATAGTGTTTTGCTTATATATTGTAATGTAACTGTCATTATGCCATGAGGGGAGAGCCACATCAGTTACTATTGGTAAACAAGTAAGTTTAACAATCCTAATGAAAGTTTGTTTGGTGTGTGGATGTCTGGTGCAATTAGCATAATCCTTTTCATTTTGTGGATATGATAAGTGGATAGGGCAGAATAAGTTATTATTTGATGTCAGTTACTCCGCAACAACATCTGATTTTAGTCACCTTCACTACAAAGTCATTGGAAGTAAGCGTACAAGTAAATGAAGGATGTGGAATGTCCCACTTATTTTAAAATGAAATGACATATATATTGGTAAGACACAGTGCACAGTGAATTGCGGGTAACCCCACAATTGAAATAACCGCATACTATAAATAGAGCAGGTGTCATTGAGAACTGTCTCTATAAACAATAGGAATCATCTGTTCTTTCGGATACTGTTAGTCATTTTCTGTATTTGACAAAAAATTGAAGTGCTAATTGAGCAAAGACCTACTGCATTAACTAAGTTGGTATAATCTATGAAAAAAATATTGACAGTTTAAGCTGTTTATAAAAATACCTTGTAATGACTTTTTTGTGTCGGTTCACCCTAAATTATTGTATGTAAAGTATGCACAGTATATATTTGAACAGTGTTGGACAAAGTATGTGGTCTAGCACCGTGTTGTTTGTTTGAGTTCTTGATTTAAGTATGCCATTTTTTCTCTTGAAAAATTATGTAACAGACAAAGTTGCAGTACATGTAGACTCAATCCAACTTTCGTAAATCACTTCATTTCTTAGTAACATACTGCCTGGTGAATGCATTATATAGAAATAGTTTCCAGTTCATCAAATTGTCTCTACTTATTTCATAGATGCCGCTGCTGACGATGAGTTACCAGATTTTGACTTGCAGTTTAATGTCATGTATGGTAAATATATTCATACCTCATTTTCAAAATCTCCATCATTATCACATATAATCAACTTCTACCTCATTATTTGTACACATATAAATGGTAACAGAGAGCAGATGTGTATGCACAAATATATTGAGAAGGGTACTATTACATACAGTTCTCATACTTGGTATGTAGATACCGCATTTTCATAAGAAAAACTCTCTTGACTTTGATGGCAGTTTAAGGTTATCTAAGGTCACCAGTGGTCAAACTTTCAAAACCTTGTGAACACAATATCTCAAGATAAGCATGGATACTTTTCATATGTAGCATGTGGTTGTGTTGCATTAAGTAGGAGAACCCCATCATTTCTTTGTGAAGGCCAAAGGTCATCAGAGGTCAGACTGTTAAAAAATCTGGCAAAAAATCTGCCCTACAATTACCTTACTGTAATGTAACCCAATGCCTTTCTTGCATTCTGGTTGTTCCTCCAAGAAGGTTGAACTTTAAAATTAGTATTGTATTTATATTGCCCTTACTAGGTGAGTAGATGACTCATGATGTTTTCATGGAGGTAGGGATGCACTTGATATCTGGTCCGGCTGGAATATGTGACCAGATAGTAAACAATATCCATGTCTGGGTCCGGCTAGATCTTCCATGAAATACGATCGAATCTTTCACAGATTCTGGGCAGAATTAGTTCTTAGAAGGTGGTGGTACTGTAGTTTCATAAATACATGTAACATCTTTCCCCATTGTTTTTTTTTTAAATGTCTATTACATAATAACAGATTGTCCAAGTTATGGTAGGTTAGGTGTTCATTTCACTTTTAATGTAACTTGATTGTGGTTTCTTAAAATTTAGACAAGTTAAAAATTATTCACATCTAAAATAACCAGAATTGACAGTGAAGGCAATTTAAAAGTTAGTCTATCCCCAGTTATCACACACAGAAAAGTATTAGAATGTTGTTGTTGATTAATCATTTGAACGGATGAACAGCCACATTGATGTCACTGAAAACAACCATTCAGAACATGTTTCCATTAAAATACTCAAGCAAAGTAATTTATTTTGCTGTTGTTCAAAAGCCTGAAATGTGATTTGGAAGATTTTTACATCTTTTCAGCATGAAATTTGACATTTTGCTTTGGAAGCAAGTAATGTTCTGGATTTTTCAAGACCCTACATACACAGTTATCACACCAAAAAAGCTTCATTGATTTTCCAGTGCCTCATTTTGTGTGATTCTTTTTGGAGATAAAGCTGAGGTACAACAAATTTTATAATATGAATATCCACCAAAGTAAGCTGGGAGCAAAATGCATGCACTGACAGGGTCTCCACACAGTAGAAAAAAAAGGTAAAGTCTGGAATTTTTGTACGATCTTCAAAGTCCATGAATTGTGTAATACAGGTCTGGAAAAATTGCCATATGGTCTTGAAAATTAAAAACTTACACTTACGGTATGTGTGTCCAGTGTCCACAGTGTGTAAATGCATTAAATGAAGTTTGCAGTTTTACTTCTCCCAACATAATTCTTTCTTATTCAGTCTTAAAAATGGCCATCTTGGTCTTGATAAAGTCTTCAATTTCAGTATCTCGAAAGTGTGGGATCCCTGTAAAGAACTTTACTGCTAGGATTTTACCATACATAATGAGCAGTTTTTTTTTTGGTTAACATCCACTTGATACAGATCCTCCTCCTAAAAGTGGAACAAATGAGATGGAACAGGACGTAAAGCAAGGTACAGACAGATTAAAAGTTTTTCACTGAGTTTGGCTTTTGATTACAGTGGCAAGATTTGGTATCATAACAATCTGTATCTGAGTACAGGCCGAAGTATGTAGGTATTTGAGCAGATTATGGAGAGGTTTTCCTATGTGTTGTGTACAAATAGACTGCTGTTCTTGTGTGAAAGGTCATGATAGGTCAAGGCAGGTTAGAGCGCAATTCACAATAAATTGTCTCAGTCTATTGAAAAAGAAGCTATAATCAAGTATGTATTTTATAAACATACTTGAGCCATTTGATCTGGGTGTATCATATATATGTACTGATGGATCTGCTACTGAGGCCAGCTACTACTAGAATTTTCTATGCATCCCAGTATATTGACCTTACATATGAACTGTATGAAACAGATAACTACTGCTGTTCACAAAATAGATGCAGTACCAAGTGATGAACTGTGGATGGCCTAAAAATAACACGAAAAGAGGATTTAACATCTGACTTCATAGCTCCGTTGGCAAAGCAAGCATAGAAAGTGGGAGGTCCCGAGTTTGAAATATATTACAGTCATTTTACTTTTACCACGTCCATACTTTTGGTGTTATGTACCGTATATGTAGCATAACATATACCTAACAATAAACACAGTGTAGCAGTGTAACTCCTAAAGTCTGTTACACACTGCCAAACCTAAAGTAACACATCTCAATTCAACAGTCACATGCATGATAGCAGTGTGCATGTCTTTACTATGGAGACCACCTCAGTGAAGCCTGTATTAAGTGACATTATACATGCCATAAAATATGTTCATTCTGCTCGTCTGAGAGATTGCCATTTTACTGTGGTTTTAGCAATGAGCAGTGTTTTGTATATTATCCAGTCAGGATACTTGAATGTACTGTATGTATGTTACTTTTCAAATGAGGAAAAACTATGGAAGAAAACCATGTAAGTAGCTCAGAAAGTCAACTACATGCATAAAAGTCAGTTACAGGTTTGGCAGCAGCCAGTCACATTCGTATGATCATTGGATTTGACAGAAAGTAGGTCAGGATAAGAAAATCATGAATCTGAAGGTTATATTGAGTTTACATCTTGTCGAATAGGGCTGGCTCATTTTTCAGTGATTGCATTGTAATTTATGTATGGTTTTTTGTAATCTTTGCACCTTTTTTAGAGTTGAACATGAGTCTGTCCGGAGAAGTGGAGGTCACAATTAAGCGTGAAGAGGTGGTTGACTGTCTCTTTAACATTCACACTAATCCTGAGATTTGTAAACAAAAGATGAAAGTTTGCTTCAAAGGGGAGTCTGGAGATGATTTCGGTGGCCTTACAAAGGAGGCTCTCACCCTTTTCTGGAACAACGTAACAATGGAATTCTTCACTGGTGAACATATCACTGTACCTGGCCTGCCACTTCACCGCCTTTGCAAAGAGGAGTGGAAGTTCCGATCGCTTGGCAGGATTTTGACTCATACTGTTGCATTAACAGGTGCATTACCCTGTCGACTTTCCCAGTCAGGAATTATTGCTATGGTGTTTGACAGTGGTGTAAATCCAGAGTATCTCTGGAAGGACTTCCTCATGTTTGTTTTACCTGCAGAAAATGTTTTAATTTACAAGGCTTTAAATGACTTTGCCCCACTGACACCTACCTTGTTGGATCGCCTTACTACATTTTCAGTGTAAATGGCTTACTTGAAGTCCTAAAAAGAGATAATATAAGAGACCAACTTTTGGCAATTGCAACAGAGAAGCTGGTCAAGTCTCCAAGCCGTTTCTACTCTCTGATGAGGGAAGGCATTCCAGAAGCACACCTCGGTCTGTTCTGGCGTCATCTTTCTCTGGAACACGTGTCGTACATAATGGACTCACAGAGACCTACTCCATCAAGAGTTGTAGAAGCTCTTCGTACCGCTGATGACTTGAGACCTCAAGAAGAGTGTGTATTATATTTCTTAACGGAGTATATACGATCACTTGACACTGATGATCTTGTTAACTTTTTACTGTTTGCAACTGCATCAATGCACCTGCCAGAAGGAGGAATAACAGTGTCCTTTCTTGCCACCTCAGGACTGCTGCGCAGGCCAGTGGCACATACTTGCTCCAACACACTGGAAATCAGCACAGCATACAACAGCAGCCAAGAATTTAAACGGGAAATGAATTTGTATTTAAGAGTATTCCTACCAATACACACTTACATAAACAGTCTCCCTTTCCGTATTTCTTTGTTTATGTACGTGTTGACTTTTTTATTACATGTAATTCAGGGATGCCATGCACTAGCCACCACCTGCAGTTTTTAATGTTTCCTACATTCCATCCATTTCTGGCAACTATTTTTGCATAGACTATTTTCATACTTTGACATTTTGTAGTAGCCATTTCTTTAAATTTTAGATTCACTTGTAGACGTCAATTCTTGCCCTGTTGTTTATTGATACATGTGTATTATAAAGTAAATGCTTAAAGGGTGCCAAATAAGTCTAAATGCTTTTTTTTTCACAAAGATGCAGAGGGGTTCCAAGTGACATTTCAAGATTACATTTTCTTAAATCAATTTCACATTAATATATTAGTGTTTTATTCTTCCCAATTATTGATAAGTATCTGGTCTTTCCCTATCGTTTTTCTGTTTAGATCTAAGGACAATTTAACATAGCTTCCGTTTAAGAATAATGTGCTTACAACTCAAATAGACAGGTGCAACTCACAAATTTGCTGAATTAAAAAAAAAAAGGTCTCAACAAAAGACAAGTTGCAAACTTGGTGACCTGATGTAGATGAGCTATGTAATGACCCAAGAAGTCATTAACATCTACCTGGTAGTAAAGCCTCTCCTTTTTCAGCTTCAGTTTATGTTTGTAATGTCACTTTAGGTATTAGCACGTATGTTATGAGAAATCTTATACATCTTCTGTACTTTTTTATCAATTACCATTCCTCTTTTATTTTAGTGCTGTTCCATTTAACTGCAAGGATCACTATCATAGTCAAGGTAATCTCTATAACAAAGATTCTTGTATAAACATTAATTATATTTCAGTAAGAACATTGTTTTCATAATGAGATGGACACAGACAGCTGTTATCACAGAGCAATCATATATTCGACCAACACAGTGATAGTGTTGACTTGCCAAAATATTGAAGTATGATCGGTGCATATGAGGCTCACATTAGCCTTATGAAAGTCACTATTAAGTACCTTAATCCATCAAAAATAAGAACAAGCAAAACTACGCACATAATTTCAGCAAATGTATTCTGCCTTACTCATGATTTTCAGCTTTGCCTTTCTAATTTATGAATTTCACATATTATGTAAAGTATCAGCAGTGATGTAATATCCTTTTTTGGTAAGTTTGTGTGCTATGGGTGTTTTGTTGCCTTTATAATAAATTTTGTTTATCTTTCTCATCATATATCGTGCAGGTTTGCAAATCATTTTAGTGAAATTTTTTGTATTTGATTGAAGAGAGCAAACCAATAACTCAGAATTTCAGAAACACTACTTAAACTGGCTGTCTGCTTAACAAGTTACATTCACTTCACCTTTCCACTGGTGTTGTAAAACATCACAAAGGATGTTTAGGAAGGGTAAAACAAGAACTTTGACAGGATCAGCTGATGTTTCACACTTTAGTAAGGGCGACTGCTTATGTCATTTTAAAGAGTTTCAACAAGATCATCCCTGAATTTAACACCATTACATTTCCATCATCAAAGTCATTGACTACACCTTATGTTTCTGGTATGTGCATAACAGATTATTCACATCTTTTAGATTGCCTCTCCTTAAAATACTCAGATAGTAGTTATGAATATGGTAAGTGCCAAATGAATGACTTGTATGTATTTGCACTAGTCCTCATTTTATTTGTTCAACATGAATGTAGTTCATACTTCATGCTTTTTACGTGCAAAGAAACGGACACGAACCAAAGGTCAACAAAACCAAAAACAATCCCAGTCTGTTTAACAACCACCAAAAACCCAACTGAAAACCCACCAACAGAAATCTCTCACTAACCCACAAATGTATAAAATATAGCGTTCAACGTGACGCGAAAAGGACACGGACCCAAAGGCCAACAGAACCAAAACAATAAAGCTCCACAAACCAGCCCCAAAAAGCCAACACCAAGCCACAAACAGAAAACCCCCAACCCACATTATGTAAGGACCACACAAACCCCGCACATAACTTCATACTTCATACTGCCGTAGATTTCCACGACCCTTAAAAACCAAAACACAACAAAAGTCAAATGACTTTGCAACATCCCATATTATTGCTGACCAGAAGTGCACAGGTATTGGAATATTCATTAATGCATGCTTCTACATACAGTATAAGGTTGAAGTTCAAACCATATTTTTATTTCTAATTGATTGAAGGAAACTTAACCTCTATGCAAAACAATAGCGATCAGCTACTTACCAAGGGCTACATATATACAAATTTTCACTTCTTGAGATCTGGTGTTTACAAGGTTTTGAGAGTTTTCACTCTTGACCTTGAATGACCTCCATGAAAAACAATAGGGATCATCTACTCAGCAAGGGCTGTCTATAATGCAAGTTTGAAGTTCAAGCAACTTTCCCTTCTTGAGATGGAGTGTTTACAAGCCACAAAGTAAAGTGAATTACAGCAGTACCAACATCTGTTATGCAAATAAGCTTTACATTTGGAAAAATATGAGAAATAGCCTTTAATGAAAACAATGATTTTAGGAAAAGGATTAATTTTCCAGAGGACCTTGAACAGCTCAGGAAAAGTAGATATTTCCATTAAGTTAACATTGTTTTTATATGTGTAACATAAGTCAGAGATATTCAGTGACTTTGTGTTACATGCCTAGCTTTCTCTGAAGATGATGTTGAATGCAGTTAACCTAAATACCTGTGAAAAAATTGAAAGGTTTTAAAACCGATGAAGATAAAACATTAGTTAGCTAATCATGCAAAATTCATAGACGTTAAGGAAATTTCCTCAAGTTGCAAATTTTGCCATCACTGTCTTATAGTCGGCTCTACAACGCCATCACCATCTCATAGATTCCTTCGGCAAGGATTTAAAAATACAAAACATATTTTCAGCTCATCGCAACATTTCATTTAGGATGGTGTCACATCTTTTGTATTTCAATTTGCTACCTCCATTGGTGTTGTCCACTGCATTTCTCAGTTGCTGCATCTGATCGTTGTCAAGACCTTCTATTGAGTGACTGTCAACACCATCAATGGATACAGTTCTTCCCACTGTTTGCTCACTGCCGTCTTCAGCATTAGCCTCCAAGAGAGAACACAATTTTGCTTCTAGGTTGTCATCTTCCCCTTGAAACATCTCCCTTACTACTGTTGCTGTTGAGTTTGTGTTCTGTAGAAAACCATGTAGCCAAATTTGATGAGGTGTTCTACTTTGCTCTTTTCTAATTTTCTGGCTGTTCCACCCATTTCTGAACTGTTCCAGGAGCTGATTGATTTCATCCACATAGACAAATTTCAGTGCAAACATTTCTGTGGGGCTGTCAATGTGTAAAAGGTCATTGTCTTCTAATTGATAAAATTATTTATAAAAAGTTGAAGTGACATCCTTGTGAACATCTCGCCACAGACGCTCGATTCTTTCATTATGTACTGATTGTACAGTGATGTGGCTTCCCCGTCCACTTCCTCTTAACAAATTCATGGGAAGGGCAACATCAATGTTTTCACTGCCATAGTCTGACCTGAACGACATCGGCTTGGTTACTTGTAGAACAATTTAAGTACACTACCATGCGTGCATAACCGTCGATGCCACCATGTGTCACAAATCCCCATCTGTGTGAAACAAAACAAATCTTCATATCATTTACAGTACTAAAACTTATGTTTCGATCATGCCATGAGTTTCAGGTTTATTAGACATTTGGTTCTGTAATAATGGTGTAACAAGCAAAGCATGACAAAACAGTACAATAAAACAGAAGGAACAAGAATGCAAAAATTGATTGAGGTTTGATGACTTAATTACACTAGACATCTGCTCGTTCACCAGAAATAGTTCTTCAAATATAAATGTCCTGAATAGCTTTTGGATCTACCAGTACACTATGGCATGTACAAAACACATCACTCTTCTGTGGAAAATCACCCACAATAAACAATAGGGGTCATGTAGTCAATGTGAGCAACCTCACACCAACTATGAGAAGTATCCATTATTACTCCCTTCAAATATTGTGTTTAGGTTTTCAGAGTTGACCTCTGGTGACCTCAAAATGTTCTGAATTGTTGTTCTCAGTAAGATGAATGTAACTGACGGTATTCATAGCCCAGCCAACATGCCCAGCTGGGCTTAGAGGTAGTCTGTATTGGCCCCAAATTATAGCATGTTATAATTTCTAGACGTTTTCAAAAAGTACTTTCCTGGAGGTCTTTACTATGCAAATTGTTCTCAGACATTCTAAATGAACACAAGATGACTAAATTTCCCAGTGAGGTAAATTTCTTGAAAAAAAAATATATCAAGAGTAAAGTAACCCATGTTTTGGCTAATGTCGTGTTTTCGGTTACTCTGGAGCCCACCCAAGCGCGGCCCAAACTGGGCAAACACTCTTATGATTTATGTTTATTTCTTACAAAATTCATGTTGTTGGCATTTTGTGTGTTATTGGGAGTTTTAAGTTAAAGGATAGGCTATGTGATTACAGCTTAATGTTAATCTAAAATTTAGTTCAATTTTTGCTGGGCTGCAGCTGGACTATTGCTGGAGTTTCCCACTATTTGGAGCCTAGCTTGGGCCCTACTGGGCACTTCTTTGGACAAAAACTCTTCAGTTCATAAACCCAATTTTGTCAACCTTGACAAAAATAAAAGACAAAAATGAACATGTTTGTATCTGAAAAAATTTGAACTTTCACAAATAAATGTGTGTCATATATGGTATTCTACAGTGTGTAAACTAAATCCGTGCAGCTATTCAAATTCAAGTTTTCTCATAGCTTTCAGTCCAAACAGTATCTATTGGTGTGTTTAAGCATCGAATAAAAGCATCGAATAAAAAGTGAAACGGCTTGCCATACAGCCCGGACTATATTTGCTGTGAGGTGGGGACACAATTTTCAGCGAATGTCTACATATGCTGGTACAAAGTGTCTCCGCGGACACTATTTACAGGGGGACACTCTGTACTGTCACACCGCCTAATGTTCGAATCCCACGAGAAAATATGTCACCTTTGTTGTGGCAACATTGCAAAAAGGAATGTTCGCGAAAGACAAGCTTAGAATACAATTAATACAGGTCTTGTTGAACTACATGTGGCAATTTGGAAAGTTAGTATTCTTATTCATCTGCGTCCATTACAAACAACTCCTCAAAAGCAGTATAACATAACTTGTGCCATTAATGAATGTTACAAACTATTTGTGTACTTTCTCTGTTGTACAGAATGGCAATACTTAGCGAAGATATATATTAACATGTTTGTCCAAAACAAGCCAACACCAGGCTGCAAAATCAGTTCTTGTGGACAATAGTTACAGTATGTAGCTAAGCCTGCGAAACATGGAATGTGTTTAACGGGTCTGATCATTGACACTCTAGTTAGTTTGGACCTTTATACCAGCAGATCTTTGTGAGTCTTGTGTACTAAATGATTCAATCTTTCTATGATTGTGTTATTTGATGAGCATTTTCAAAATCTGTATTAGTAGCAGCTGTCTTTGAAGCCTGAACAGGCATGGTTCCATGAGGGATTGGTTAGGGGTGATCACCCCCGCCCCCCCCAAAAAAAACCTCCACCCCCAATAAACCTCTCAAATACATTTTTGGGGGGATAAATTAGTAGCCAGATATACGTAGGACAAAAAAAGGCATAGAATATATTGTACATGGAAAAGTGGTTGAATCTTTGCAATGCAGAATAATTCCTGTATGGGATATGATATGCATTTGTGTTTTAACGGTATTTAATGACCCTCTTCTCCTAGGTCCATGCCACAGACTTGCTTACCATGTAAACTATTGGCCCCAATATCAAAGTCCAACATCTCCCAATGCCACTAAATCCCCCCCCCCCCAAGTAAAGGGTCTCTAGAGCTGCAGTGCCAGATGTTCATTATTTCTGATCAAACCATCCTATAGTGGTGTAGTATATCAGCGACACAACCATCAGATTCGCTGGTTCTAACATGTGGTATTTATTTCACAGCCACCCAACCAGACTCTAGTATGAACAGATAGCACAGCAGCTAGTGAAGGAGTACCCTTGTCTTGCCCATACCACAATACCTGCAGCCAAACCATACGTTAGATAACACAGAAATATTATGCAGTGAAAGGCAGTGTTATGTTAGTTAAGGGTAAAAAAATATTAAGGTACTGGTTTAGTTTATTACAGTGATTCATGCCTAAAATAAAATATAAAAAATATAATAAAATAATATAATAAATATAATAAAAACAATACTTTTAGAGTACACCGTTTAAAATCAAGAACCGAAAAATCAAGTCCGAAGGAAAATGCATACCTCTTCATTACAGCGTGCTTGAAAATGGTAAATGAACCACAATGCATCATCACCATTGCAGAAAAAAAACAATATTTTTTTTCTCTGTAAAGTTACATTCACATGCACTTCAATGTTTGGAAGGTTATAATGATTCAGTAAATGTTGCCTACACTTCTGAAAGTGCAAAAAAGACTAGCTGTTTGAGCATATTGGCAAATGACAATCCCTGACCATTTCATTTATTGTCCATAGTAATGCCAGTTTTTGTCAATAATGTACCTGTGTAAGCGGAAACATTAATTTATCCCCATAGGACTACTGGAAACTGAAACTGTCAGACAAGTTTAGAAATGAAAGGAAGAGCATCCGTTCTGGATCATCAGAAGACATCAGTCAACCTAAGAAAGCCAAACGCTTGCCTTCTCTTTCCAATCCTGGAGAGGACTCGAAATATATTGCTGCACATATAAGGTAATAACAACCTAATGCTCTATACAGTTAGTGCTGTTTGAACTCTGTTGACAGTACATGTTATTTACAATGAATTCTTCTATTCCTGACATCAGGAGGGAGGTCACTACTTTAAATGTGTTATGTATACTTTTTGAAGTGGCTTAAAACCAAACATACATCAAATATATAGAAGTCATTATCACCATAAATTTTATAGATGACAAAAATTGCCATATTAAGTACAAGGAGATCCTTGTTTGTGGCGAAGGTCAAAGGTCATTTGTTGTCAACAGGGGTCAAATTAAAAACTTTGTATACACAACATCTATTGCTGAGTACAAGAAGGCTTTAAGTGTCTGTTTCGGTCATCAACTGCGGATGTTTAAAAATTACAGTTGAATTGCAAATATTGAGGATTTTCTACTTAACTTAGCTGGATGCTGACCAGGGGAAGGTTACTAAGCTTATGGAGATAACATTTGGAGAGACCGAAGGATATGAACAATAAAATGCTCATCCTCCACATGAAGGAAAAGTACCCATTCCTGTTCACTTTAACTGAGGTATGAAGAATATGTAACTCCAAATATCATAATTCTTCTAGCTGACGACCAGGGAGTACTTCTAGAAGCGTAATTAGGAACAGTAAATCATATAATCTGAAAGTTGGCCTTTTGAGTGAGGCTGTAGTGGTATTTGAGGTCACCTGTTAAAGCTGAATTGTTTGAAAAGTGAGCCTGTGTATTACACAAATATTTCGCTTAGCGTAGTAAAGGAAAAGCATAAATAATTTGCTCGTTAAGGTGGGGTTCCCCTGAATCTACCTCATTGGCCTCTGAATTGTCTCGGGCAGTAATAATCCAAATTGTAGTAGTATTATAAGGGCACATGTTGAGTTAATTCAGAGTACTCATGTATTGCCCTCTCATGGCCCATACATTTTCAGTTGCCACCTTGAACGTGAATGGCATGAGGGATCATCGCAAGCGCAGTCGCATTTTCCAATATTGTATTTCAATGGAAGTCGACTGCGTTTGCCTACAAGAAACACATATTTTGGAAGAAGATGTCCCTCTATGGGCCTATGAGTGGGGTGGTGGGCTGCATGCTTCGTTTGGTTCGTCTTCATCCTGTGGCACTGTCATCCTCCTGTCACCTCGTCAGGCGGGTTGTGCCACTAGGGTGGAGACAGATCACGAGGGCCGATTGGTTTGCATTCTTTTCAAGTATCCACAGGGTAACATCTCCCTTTGCAATGTGTATGCTCCCAATCGGCCTTCTTCTAGACGAGATTTTTTTAATACACTGCCTTCCTTTGTTCCTGGTAGTGCTCCATGTGTCATGGTCGGAGACTTTAACTGTGTCCCAGACTCGGGTCTTGACAGACTCGGGGCTTCTGTGTCTGCTAGTCCCGACGCTGGGATCACAGAATTGGACAGATTCACTTCCGCACACCTTTTAGCCGATGTCTGGAGGCGTATACACCCGTGTAGTACGGTGTATACGTGGGTGAGGCCTAACGGAGAAGATGCCTCCAGGATAGATCGAGCGTATGCGCCCGTAAGTTTTAAATTTTCGGGTTGCGAGACGCTCAGCTGTCCGCTCTCTGACCATGACACTGTGGTAGCACGTTTTGTTTTGCCTTCCATTTTCCCGATCGGGCGGGGCCTATGGAAGCTTAACTGTCGGATTCTTGGCGAGGCAGAATTCCGCCAAGGTTTCGAGACCAGGTACAAAGGATGGCAAACATTGAAGCCGGCCTTTGCTTCTACATCCCAGTGGTGGGATAATATCAAGTTGCGCATCAAACGCTACGCAATTCAGTATTGCGTGACCCGCGCACGGCGTCGAAGAGAAAAATTCTCGAAGCTGTGCGCGGAGGTGAAGTTTGGCGACCCTTCGGCAGTCATCGCTTTGCAGACGTATCTCGATGAAAAGTACCACGGTGCCCGCGTCAGGGCCCGTGTCGAAGCGGTGGAAGCCGAGGAGCGCCCTTCACTGAGGTTTTACCAGTCCGTTAGCTCATCGGCGGGAGACAGACGCGTCCCGTCTGTGCGCGCTACCGATGGGACCGTGGTCAGTGACCCTCACGGCATTGTCCGTGTATATAGAGAGTATTATTCGAGTTTGTTTACGCGTGGCAATGTCGACTTGTCGGCACAGTCTGATTTATTGAGGGGAATCTCAAAAACCGTTCCCCACGATGTCAATGATATTTTGGGGGGCGGAATAACCACTGTTGAGCTTTGGAAGGCGCTTTCGAAGATGAAGAATGGCAAGTCCCCGGGTTCGGACGGGCTTCCGAGGGAGTTCTACCGAACCTTCTGGGCAATAATAGGACCCGACATCAGAGCCGTCTTCGAGGACGCCTTCCAAAACGGACTGTTAAACCAAAGTCAACGTCTGGGCATGATTACTTTGCTGCCAAAGTCTGGGGACCCCTTGGATCCCCATAACAAGCGTCCGATCACCTTGCTAAATGTGGACTACAAGTTGCTGGCTAAGGCTTTGTGCAACCGCCTTGCACTGGCTATGCCGCATCTTGTTGGTGATCTCCAGACTTGTGCAGTGAAGGGTCATTGCATCCAGCAGAACTTGTGGTTGATGCGCGACTTGACCGACTTTGTTATTGAGCGTGATCTGCCATGTGCATTGGTGTCTCTGGACCAGCAGAAGGCCTTTGACATGGTGGATCGCGGTTTTTTAATGAATGTATTGGAGACGTTTCAGTTGCACCCAAATTTTCGTAAATGGATTTCTGTTTTGTATGAACAAAGTTTCAGTTCTGTTATCGTAAATGGGTTTTGTTCGGAGGTTTTTAACGTAGAGAGGGGGGTGCGCCAGGGGTGCCCTCTGTCTCCATTACTTTATGTTTTGTTTAGCGAGTCCCTCTCTCGTCTTTTGGAAAGGGACTCCAAACTTGTTCCATTCGTTGTGCCAGGGGGTGCCAAAGTGAAATGCGCTCAATATGCAGATGACGTGACATGTATTGTTTCGAGTCTCGGCTCCTTTCGCGCACTCTCGCAGGATCTATCTATTTTTGAGAGAGCTACCGGGGCGAAGTTGAATCCAGAAAAGACAAAGGGCCTTCGTCTTGGTAGCTGGAGATACAGAGACTTACCATTCGGTGCGTCGTGGTCGGATCAGAATATCAAAATTAACGGTATATGGTTCGGCTACGATGCACCTTGTGATGTCACCTGGAACGAGAGGGCTGAGGTATTTCAGAGCAGACTCGAAACCTTTGGCACCCGCTGGCTTTCGATCTTGGGGAAAGTCACTGTTATTAATCGTTTCGTTTCGCCCATCTTGTGGTACCCGGGCGCGGTGTACCCTATTCCGCGTCGCGTCCTGGTACGGTTGGAGAGGGCGATTTTTTCATTCATATGGTCTGGGGGTACAGAGCTTGTCAAGAGGGCGGTATTGTACCAAAAACTGGAGAAGGGGGGACTAGGGATGGTTCATCTGGGAAGTAAATTGACCTTTTTGTTATTTAAGCAGTTGTTTGTAGCGGTAACTGACCCAGGGTTGCCTTGTTCATATTTTGTACGTTTTTGGGGCGGTTTGCACCTGCGTCGATGGGTCCCGGCGCTGTTTAGCAACAGAGAACCGCATAGTAGTACTCCAAACAGGGTGGTGCGTGTCATCTGCTCCGCTCTGATTGAGTTGCCCCCTGTTGACCTGTCACAGCCGGCCCTCGTTCACAGTTCGTTGAGGGATAAGGCCTTGAATGCAACTTTTGTCCAGGGACGTCATTCTGCCGAAGTATGGCGTTCGGTGCATTCAAAGCTGAATGGTTACAGGCTCCGTGATCTTGCATGGAGAGTTGCACACGGTGCCTTGGTGACCAACCTAAAAAGATATCATTGGCGATTGGGTGATGGACTGTGCCCTAGGACCGGCTGTGACAGCTTAGAGAGTACTGCTTATGTTTTTTGGTATTGTTACTTTGTAGTAAACTTATGGGAGTGGTTCTGGACCGACCGTGTTACGGGAGACCGTTCATGGTCGGTAGGGCAGGGCTTTATTTTATATGGGGTAGACCCTCCAGTGCTTTTTACGTGACCCGTCATACGGGATACAAAACGTCACGGCCAAACGGCACTACCAAACCATCCCATTCTTACAAACGAACCTCAGGTCAAGCGAGCCAAAAAAAAAAAAAAGTACATACGCTCACCGACCTGCAGAGACAAAACGCCCAACCCCCCACTGAAATATTAAAAAACTACAAAAGGACGACCAGCACGCAGCGAAACAAAACACCCTTCCCCAGCACACCACCGTCCAAAAAAGGCAGCCCTAGATAAACGGCGAAAATCGCCTTCAACCTCAAGGCGAATGTCAGACTTCACCGCCTCCAGGACTGCCTGCCAACTGGCAAATTTCCCCCTAAAAACAACATCACATCTATTCCTCCAAATAAGTTTTTTTACAACAGAACAAACATAAACCCTCCAGTTTGTTCGGTAGCTGTGTTGCACCGCATCATTTTTGTTTGCTCTATTGTAAAAAAACATGTTTGGCGGAGTAGGTGTAATTTGGTTTTTAGGGGGAAATTTGCCAGTTGGCAGGCAGTCCTGGAGCCGGTGAAGTCCGACATTCGCCTTCAGATTGAAGGCGATTTTCGCCGTTTATCTGGGGCTGCCTTTTTTGGACGCTGGTGTGCTGGGGAGGGGTTTTTCGTTTCGCTGCGTGCGGGTCGTCCTTCTGTACGTTTTTGAATGTTTCAGTGGGGGGGGGGGGTTGGGCGTTTTGTCTCTGCAGGTCGGCGGGCGCATGTTTTTTTGGGCTCCCTAGACCTTAGTTTCGTTTGTCAGAATGGGATGGTTCGGTAGTGCCGTTTGGCCGTGACGTTTTGTATCCCGCATGGCGGGTCACGTAAAAAGCACTCATGTATTGCAATTAGCTATTGAAAGTTTACATATTTAGTATTGCACAGGCAGAAACAACTGATTAGTTAGTAGTTGTTTTTGTATTCAATTAAATTTTTGTGTATCATGCTTAAACATTTATTGACATTTACTGTTTTTAGATTCATAATAAATTTACAAGAATTACAGGGATTGCAGCAATTGATGCAATTATCTCAAGCGACATCAAGTCATTCCGAGAGGGAATTCTCAACTTCAAGAAGATAGCAATTAACAAAGCAGACACTTCTGTAACAGTGGAAAAGGCTGAAGGTAGTTATATGCAGACGCTAACTCTGCAGTTCTTCTGGGATTGGGAATTGTTACAATTTGTACTCACTAATTGCTAAATGAATGCAAACAAAATACAGATAAGCATGGTGGGTGCACTGAACTACAAATTCTTCCAGTGTCTTCCAGGCACACGTTACATTTTTCCTTCTTTAAAGAAAACTAAAACACGCTTAAAGTTGATAAATGACTTAAAGTTAGATATGGTCTACTTGCACCATTAATAAAACAATAATACTTAACAATACTTTTAGGCTTAACTAATCACAACAACAGTGACATCCGGTTTTATGTTTTACAATACGCTGGCTACGTCTCAGAACTGGTGGATCTGGAGTTTCATTTGGGGTGTTTTGTCTTGAAGAATCGGGTTGGCTCGCGTCATCTGTAGCTGCTGTTTGTAGTTGTTCGAAACACAGCTCGCTTCGTTCGATGAGTGATTCTTTTGACAAGCGAAGGTATTTTCTGTTCCTTTGAAATTCATGACCGTCTTCTGTTTGGACTTTGTATGAGCGTTCGCGTACTTTGCTGATGACTTTCGCTTTTTCCCATTTCTCCTTTGTGTTTGTAGGTTGGATGCGAACTGTTTGTCCTTCATGAAGCGTCGGAAGTGTTTGCGCTCCTTTGTTATAATAGTATTGCTGTTTCTCCTTTCTTTTCTTTTTTCGTTGCAATGTGTTTCTCACTACTTTTGGTCTGAGGAGCTTGCTTGCAGTTGTTCTAGTTCTAGTTCTCCTGCTGTAGTGTCTCTGAGCCTGTGAACTATCGAGTCCTTCAGTTGGGGTTTTGCGCCAACTAAGAAGACTGAGATAGTAGTCTTCCTTTTGTGCCTTTGATTTCTTGATGAGGTTTTTTGCTGTTTTTATGGCATACTCAACTTTACCATTGCTCTGAGCATGGTACGGTGAACTTGTTACATGATCAAATTGGTAAAGTGCAGCAAATTGTTCAAATGCATGTGACGAGAATGGTGGTCCATTGTCGGATTGTAGTTTGACTGGAATTCCGTGACTGGCGAAGTACTTCTTGAGAACGTTGATATCCGAAGGAGCATCCTTTTTGTGTGTAAGCTTTTCCACTTCAAACAGATCTGCAAAGTAATCCACAATGCACAGATAATCAGTATTGCCCAAGGTGAATATGTGAACACCTATTTTCAATCCTGGCTGTTCTGGAATGTCATGACTGATGAGAGGGTGTTTGGGTTGTTTCATGCAGTACGAGTTGCAAATACTGCATTGCTCTATGTAGTCCTTTTTTTTGTCTTTGTTCATCCCTGGCCAGTAGACAGTATCACGGGCACGTCTAAGTGTACTTTCTATGCCTGTGTGTGCTTGGTGAAGTTTCTGCTTGATACTGCCTCTGATACTGGTTGGAATTACACACCGAAGGCCTTTAAAGATCACTCCATTTTGTTAGGATAGTTCATCGCGAACTTGGAAATATGGACCTGTTCCAGGTGTCAGGTTTGACTTGGCTTCAGGCCACCCATTAGTGATAAGTTCTCTAAGAACTTGACATGTGTGGGCTTTTGTCGTGGCGGTTTGTATTTCTTTCAAAGTAACTTTTCATACAGGAAGAAAGTCTAACATGTTGATACACTCTGTCTCTGTTTCAATCTTGGATCGGTCACTGGTTTGAAGGTACGCACGTGAAAGCGTATCTGCCAGGTACATTTCTCGTCCTGGCTTATACACTATGTCCACATCATAATGTGATAGTCTTAGGAGTAATCGCTGTAGTCGTCTTGGAGCTACAGTGATAGGCTTCTTTGATATGGACACAAGGGGTTTGTGATCTGTCCACAGTGTGATTTTCCGTCGAAAAGTATATTGATGGTTTCTCTCGAGACCGAATATCAGAGCTAAGAGTTCTTTCTCGATCTGAGAATACCTTGTTTCAGCTGGAGTTAGAGCCCTACTTGCGAACGTGACTGGTTGACCCTTCTGCATGAGAGAATATCCTAATCCTTTGTCGGAGGCATCTCCTTGCCCTTCTGTTTCTTCCTTAGGGTCAAAGTACTTCAGAACAGGCGCGCTGCTGAGACTCTTTTTGATAGCCTCAAATGCGGCCTCTTGAGCATGACCCCAATTCCATTCTTCATCTTTGTGTGTTAGCTGTCGAAGTGGTTCGCACATATCTAAGAGGTCGGGTAGGAATTTGGTGAGATACTTTGCCATTCCTACAAAGCGTTGAACTCCTGCAACATCTGTTGGCTTTTCCATGTTGTTCATTGCTTCAACTTTTTTGGGATCTGCTTTCAGACCATGTTTTGTTACATGTCCGATGAAGGCTACTTCATCACATTTATTATTTATACTCAAATTTATCTCTATTGAGTTTGATGTTCCTTTCTCTGCATCTCTGTAGCAGGTCTTCCATGCTTTTGTCATGATCAGCGCAAGCTTCTTGGTCGGATTTTCCTTTTCCGGTGACGAGAATGTCATCAGCGATAATGTGTATGCCCTTGAGTCCTTCTAGGTTTTGTTCCAATCTTTGTTGAAAGAGTTCTGGTGCTGGACTAATGCCGAATGGCAGACGCATGTACTTATATCTCCCCCAAGGGGTTTGAAACGTTGTCAGCATTGCAGATGATTCGTCGAGCTCACATTGCAAGAACCCTTCTTTTAAGTCAACTTTGCTGAACACTTTCACTTCATTCAAATGCGATAATATATCATCGATGACTGGCAATGGATAACGCTCTCTTCTTAATGCTCTATTGATTGGTTGCGGATCCATACAAACTCTGATTTTTCCACTGGGCTTAGTGATGCTGACGAGGCTAGATACCCAGTCGCTTGGTTGTTTTACCTTCTGAATTACACCCAATTTCTCTAAACGCTCTAGCTCTTCCTTCAGCTTAGGTTTGATTGCCACCGGTACACGACGTGGAGGTATTACTACTGGTCTTATGTTAGGATCAACCTCAAGATGTACTTTCCCTGGCATACAACCTAATCCAGAAAATACATCTTGGTACTCACTTATGATGTATTGTTTTTTTGTGCCATACACATTCTGTTTGACAACCTTTACTTCATTTACAATATTGCTCTGAGCCTGATCAATATTTTCGTACAATACTTTAATGAGTTTCATGTGTTGAACTGCTCTAGAACCTAACAATGGTACCTTATTTCTATCGTCGATCACTACAAATGGCACTGAATAACCATTTTTTGTGTCTGCTTAGACTCTATGATCTTTGTCCCTTCTGGCAAATACACACTCGGCATTACATTGCATGATGCCCCAGTGTCTAGTTGTATTTTGACATGCTGTCCCTTAACTGAAAAATTGGCATATATCTTAGTTTCATAGGGACTACCTTTAGAAGTATCAACTGTATTCACATCTCCTTCTAACGAGACTGAAAGAACAGATTCATCTGATGAATCACAATCACTGGCTTCACTGTCAGTATGCATGTGAACATGTCTAATGTACTTCTGCCGTGAACTACCATGTGATTTCTTTTTCCCCTTTTCTTTGCTACTTCCTGATGCTCTACATTTTGCAGCAAAGTGATTTTGTTTACCACAGCTAGCACATTTCTTGCCAAAGGCTGGGCAATGCATTTTGTCTGCCTCATGTGATTTCTCACAGTATCGACAATCCTTGATATGTGATTGTCTTGTCATTTTGTTCCTAACCACATTAACGGTATCGCTTTTCTCTTCATACATGCCTTTCATCTGCATAGCGGCCAACTCAGCTGCTTTACATATGTTAATGCACGTCGTTAGATTTAGATTAGATGTTTGCAACAATTTCTTCTGTACGTTTCTATCTGCTATGCCACAAACAATCCTATCTCGGATCATTTCATTCTTTTAAACTACCATAATTACATGATGAAGCACAAATTCTCAATCTTATGATGTTCTTGAACACAGTTATTAAATTTGTACCTTTCATATATTACATTGGTCTCACCAATACAGTAGTTCTCCCACAATTCAAGAATTTTTGCCATTTTCCTGCGATCCTCCTCACTTTGATAAGGCAAAGCATTATGAATGTCCAAGGCATCTGGACCTATGCATGCAGCTACCCTTACTTTCTCAGGTTTGGTGTCTAATCCTGTGACTGTCTCATAGCTCTCCCAAATTTCTTTGAACTTTTTCCAATTGTTACTTAAATTGCCTTTCACATCCAAGTGTGGTGGCAAAGGTACCGAGATAGCACTCATTCTGACGTTGATAATGGCCTAGGCTAAAAAAAAAATGTGAGTGAACGGTGCATCAAGGACCAGTTCTGCTACATGTAATAGTACAGTGCAATATGTACTAACGCTGTACAGCCTAGCCAATACACATGTGATAACAACACAATGCGGAGTGCCCACAACTATTACTCTTCAAAAAACTGCTAGGTTAAAATCACAAAATATACTTTACTTTTGACACCATGTTACAATTTGTACTCACTAATTGCTAAATGAATGCAAACACAGCGATTTCCAGTTTCAGTATCTATTAAGGCTTCTTAAATACAGATAAGCATGGTGGGTGCACTGAACTACAAATTCTTCCAGTGTCTTACGTAGTGTTAACTTAAGGTCCATAGATAATAAACAGGCACACGTTACAGGAATGATTCCTATTTCAATCATGTACAGTAGCAATGATAGGTCAATAGAACAACCTCTTAGTTTTAATGAGGAAAGCCCACAAATTTCTATATTTTCCAGGGTTCTGCCGCTGCCGGTCGGGCCCGACCAGCACGCTGAATTACCGACCGCCACAATCTGCCTGAGTGACTTTTCCGACCGGCACTTTATTAACTACAAAATCACAACTAATTGTATTTTGCGGAGTTTACGTTTTCTACAAGAACATGGAAACAATATTTAGCATTGAGTTAATCATGCCAAGTGGCCTAAAACATGTGATTACAAGGGTAACTTTCATAAAGATGGCCATAGCAAGGGGCCTTGATATCGTGCTATGCGTGTATGGTATGGACTGTGCCTCGTGTTTCATGGGGTGTGCATGCGGAGGAGTCAGTTGGCTTGAGGTGTGTTTTACTTACCTACAGTAAATGTAACGGGAATATTTTACCTACTTTTCTTGAACGTCTAAGATATCATTTCGCATAACTTTACCGATAATTTACTGACTGACCTAATTAATTCTACAGTGGAACGAAAAAAGTTTACTCCATGAAAAGTTCCCTGGCAACGTGGCAAAAAATGTTAACAAACTGGTGTTAGACAGGGGATGAGCTCACAGTTGTTTGGCAAGGTACCTGGGAAATTCGCAGCACATGTACCGTGGTAGTTGGGTAGGGTTGTTCACTGCATGATATCGCGGAGGTGATCGGAGTTTACTCTTTCAATGGACCGATTTCATAGGCCCGATGTTGAATAAATGAGAGAGAATACATAATTCATTATGATTCGTCTTTATTTGGGAGTGGACTCTCACTCACTGTCCATCTAAAATTATCATCTCAGCCTGAATGATTTATTTAATAGGCACCACCGGCTGGTCTGTACTCTGGTGCTGCAGATATTTGTCCTAACTTTTTTTCATTAATTAGGAAAAATTCCAGACATGAGATCTCATTTCAAAGCTGTCTACATGTGGCTCAGAATACTCGGGAAGGGCCGTTTCCGGCCATCTGGGGGTTTCCAAGACCCAAAATTTTAGCCGGCACTCAATCCACCCTGGGCAGAACCCTGATTTTCGATTATATTTGTATTTGTTCTGTGTCTGTATATGCAAGTGGTATTCATTCTGTGTGCAGTGTCTTGTTATGTCCTACAGATGAATATGTGCCCTTTTGCTTTTGACTCACATTAGTCAGGTGGCTTAGCAACAATTTTTAGGCTTAACGTTACAGGCCGGACAAAAGTACCAAATTTGGCATGGAGTTTCTTTTCGACCTATCTATCGATTTTACCCGTGGAACCCACTTTATCGGTTCCGATTTTTCAAGATGGCGGCCAAAATCCAAGATGGCCGCCAGAAAAAAACCAAATGTCATATATCTGGCTGTAAAAATCAGAGATGAACAAATGAGGGGTCAATTCAGGTGTTTCCGGGGTCACTGAAACATCATGATCATGGCATGTTGCTTGAGTAACCCACTTCCAAGATGGCGGCCAAAATCCAAGATGGCCGCTAGAAAAAAAGCAAATGTCATATATCTGGCTGTAAAAATCAGAGATGAACAAATGAGGGGTCAATTAAGGTGTTTCCGAGCTCACTGAAACAGATGATGGTCATGGTATGTTGCTTGGGCCACCCACTTCCAAGATGGCGCCAGAATTCAAGATGGCCACTGAAAAAAAAAGAAAATTTCATCTTTTCTGATCGGGACCATTAAACCTTCCGTCCTGAAACGTGTAAATGAAACCGGGCTTGCACCCTGACTATATGTTATGGCTGGTATTCTAATTGTGTCACTTTGGCTCAGGAAGCCACTTATGGGAGTTACGAGAGTTACGGGAGTTACGGGTGTCATGTAAGACTTGATTACATTGAGTCAACTATATAATAGGGTAACTTGAGGGAAAACAGACCAGATGTGAATACCGACTCATTGAGAGATTTTGTAGGATTGTGCACCCTTCATAAACACAACGTCAATTGTGCGAATAACGCACAAAACACGCTAAGTCAGGTCACTAGGCATCTGAGGTATTTAGGTCGTTCTTTTCGGACATGTACTACAGGTCTGCTATTAGGGAGGATCTCCAGGAAGACTTGTTGTCTGGTATAGACAAGCCCCCCCCCCCCCTTCATAAACACATAGCGTGTGTTGTTCGCACGCTAAGTCGGGTCACTAGACATCTGAGGTCAACCAATGACACTAATAACCAAAACAACAACAATAACACCAATAATGAAGGCGTGAAACCATTATTCCGACACCAACCGGACACTCCAGCAAAAGGTGTTGCATAGTCCTAATGGCTTTACAGCCCACACAGGGACAAATCCCATAACCTAATCGCCACCTGACTAGGCGAAAATGGTTAGTGATGAGGACCCCATGTGCAATCCTCCTCGCGAAGTCCCGGAGACGGCTATCTAGTGACTTACAACACAGAACACCACACATCTGGAGAGATGGCAGTTTGGCAAGCCGAGTGGGCCACGTTAAGCAGAACATCTGGACCACCCTCCTCTTTGATTCTACAAAGTGAGTCACCAATCTGAGTATACACCCCGAAGAGCGTGTCGCCTTTGGCCGGTTATTGGAAAAGGATCCGGGCCAGTAGTGGCGAAAAAGAAAACCACCCCAGAACCAAAAAAGGCAAACGAGGGATTCTCAAACGCAAGGAAAAACCTATCAAAAGGAGAAAGCGCAGTTAAGATGGTAGGTGGACCAAACCATGCCCACCCGCTCAAGGGGGTCTTTTACAGAACGGTCCTTTTGAGAAGGTTTGGTTTGCACGTTCCCCAAATGAAATAAAAAATGATCCTCTCCAATCGTACCAAGGAATAACCTGGTGCAGCGATCACCGTACCAGGATACCGAAGGAGAGGAAAAAATAAAACGATTGACAACTGTAACCTTCCCATGGAGGGAGAGTCACCTCCGATTGAATGTGTCGAGCCTTGCCTCCACCTGATCAGCCTTCTCTGCCTAAGTGGTGGCCTCTGGGGCACCGTAACCTAGCCAGATGCCGATTACCCTGATTATGACATCTGACAAAGTAGCATCGAACGGGAGGGATTGGCCACGCCAACCTCCTGAATGCAGCCCTTTGGTCTTGGACTTGTGGCCAAAACCTTCGATAAAGGCTTGAAGGAGACGAGGTCCGACACAATACAAGTGACGTCATCGGCATATTGCACGCATTTAACTCTAGCCCCACCCGGTACATTGAAAGGTCGAAACCCCAAGTATCTGTCCAGCGAGGTACTGAGCGTTTCGCTGAAGAGAATATATAACAACGGGGAGAGGGGACAACCCTGACGGACTCCCCTTCGAACCGGGGAGGGACCAGAAGTAAATCCGTTAACATTGACCATGCTCGTGACGTCCTTATATAGTAACGAGAACCAACGAATAAACACTGAGTTCAATCCGAAGGACCCGCACAGCGTAAGTCTGGAGAGGACCTACAATATCCGGCATGACATTCGCTAAGCGATTTCCTAATGCTTTGGCCAGGATTTTGTAGTCCAGATTTAACAGCGTTATTGTACGCCTATTAGGGTCCAAAGGGTCTCCCGACTTTGGGAGGAGAACAATATTTCCAGCCCTCTGTGTTTTTCTCTGCTCATGTAATTCAACTGGAAAGCGGTAGAGAACACGTCTCTAAAGTCCCCACCGAGAACCTCCCAGAAGTCCTATATAACTCAGCAGGGAGGCCATCAGGACCGGGGACTTTCCCTTCTTCATCGCTGCTACCGCTGTCAAGAGCTCACCAACGGAGAGATTCGAACCCAAGCTATCGTTTTACTATGGGAGGGGGGGGGGTGGGCTTGTCTATACCAGACAACAAGTCTTCCTGGAGATCCTCGCTAACAGTAGCCCAGGGGTACAGGTTCGAAAAGAACGAGTTAAATGCTCCAGATGCCTAGTGACCTGACTTAGCGTGTGTTGTTCGCACAATTGACGTTGTGTTTATGAAGGGTGCACAATCCTACAAAATCTCTCAATGAGTCAGTATTCACATCTGGTCTGTTTTCCCTCAAGTTACCCTATTATATAGTCCTAAGTGGCTTCCTCAACCAAAGTGACACAATTAGAATACCAGCCATAACATATAGTCAGGGTGCTAGCCCGGTTTCATTTACACGTTTGAGGATGGAAGGTTTGATGGTCCCGATCAGAAAAGGGGACAGAGGGTCTGGAGATTGAATATATATGAAATTTCCTTTTTTTTTCAGGGGGCCATCTTGGATTCTGGCCGCCATCTTGGAAGTGGGTGGCCCAAGCAACATACCATGACCATCATCTGTTTCAGTGAGCTCGGAAACACCTTAATTGACCCCTCATTTGTTCATCTCCGATTTTTACAGCCAGATATATGACATTTGGTTTTTTTCTGGCGGCCATCTTGGATTTTGGCCGCCATCTTGGAAGTGGCTTACTCAAGCAACATGCCATGATCATCATCTGTTTCAGTGACCCCGGAAACACCTGAATTGACCCCTCATTTGTTCATCTCTGATTTTTACAGGCAGATATATGACATTTCCTTTTTTTCTGGCGGCCATCTTGGATTTTGGCCGCCATCTTGAAAAATCGGAACCGATAAAGTGGGTTCCACGGATAAAATCGATAGATAGGTCGAAAAGAAACTCCATGCCAAATTTGGTACTTTTGTCCGGCCGGTAACGTTAAAGTTGCTAAGCCACCTGACTAGCTACCAGAGACAGCATAACCCCGAATGTATCAACTACATTGTCACCCAAACAAATACCACACCCACCACACAGCCCCCCCCCCCCATGACTAAGAGATCCCATTCCCAATCCCATGATCCAAGTGTGCTGCAACCTATTCAAACAAGGTCAGGAAGAATGTCTAGCTTTCCCAAACACTTAGCCAGTGGAAATTTGGATCTCAGTAGGCCCAGGTGAAAACTTTGCAAGTTATCGGGAGAAAAGTTTGTGTTTTTGCGTTATTGACTAGATGCAATTACATAACGAGGTTGTTAGTGTTGAAGAGTTAGTATTGCTACTGTGTAGTTTATAGTCTTATTTGTTAATTTTAAGTTAAAGAAAACAAAGATTTTTGAATCTTTCAAGTTTGCATGTTTATTACTATAAGCATTTTTCGAAAGAAAGGCAAATGTTATGTATCTTGACGTTTTGTAATTGCGCCTCCTATGGTAGAACAAACATTGGCATACCGAGAATCAGACATGAGAATAAATCGAACCGAATCAACACGAGCTGTTGTTAGAAACAAGAAGAACCACTGATGTAATCCAAACTGAAATGTTTTCAATTTTCTCCCTCAAATGTTGGTGTATGTACAGATGTACAAGTCTGTCTTAACCACAATCATTGGACGCATATGCTATTTACACTTTCAACTTTGGTGGGACCTTTACTTCGAGAATGCTTCCAGCTGCTAAAAGACACAAAAAGTATCAAAGGGAGTTCTAAATGAGTGTTAAATAACCAACAAGGAAATAAGCAAAAACCGTAAACTTTTGTAACTCATCTCACTAAACACTTAACAGTTTATCAAAGTTAAAATTTTCCCGCTCAAGACATTCAAACCTAACACCTTAACTTGATCAACATGTTACTTGTTTGCCTTGTAGGTTGAACCGAGGTCAACTTCAATAAAGCCACTTCACAAAGGTTAAAAAAGTGTTTATCTTGTTTCGGGTACGCCATGTCAAAAACCCAATAAGTTGCAGTGAGGGTGCTTAGTGCTTTCATGGTATTTGAACTTCTTCCAAAGATTTCCCCTTCTGCCATTATTGCTAGGCTTGTTGCTGCAAGAGGACTGTCTCCCTCCCAAAGGAGACATGGGGAGGCATCATGCAATGTGAAAAAGAAGAAAATATCCACTGCTGTACACATTGACATGTAATCTATTTATAAAGAATTGCAAACAAGCTTCACATGTGTTAGGTTGCATTCACAAACTGACATTGGCATCATAACATGACATGACACCTTCCAAGTTATATTCACACTGAACATTTCTCCATTTCCGTCAATTGTAGCACATATCAATATTTCTAAACTATATACCCATATCACTGAGCAGAATTTTGAGATAAAGAATTTTGAAGCAGTATTGTTGCCATTGTTTTGATGTTTATGATTGTGCTGCCATACATCACAGTCAATTTGGAATACGTCTTTCAGTCAATGTACTTGAATGGTTTGGATCCAGTAGTAGTTCTACAGTAAGTGTGACAATTAATGAAACAAAAGGTATTTGTTTTATACCAGTCATCATATCACTCCTTTCTTCGAAAGTACTGTTTCTTTAGCCAATTGGTACCTGGAAGTAAGGATATAGTGGTTTGTCTCCAGCATATATTGCCCAGCTACTTGAACAGTTTCCCAGCATATGGTAGCCATCCTCAAAAACTTTTAGCACAGGACAATGGTTTAACGTTTTGTCCAAAGTAATCCTTTATGGCTCTTTACTCAAATAAGTTCACCTGAATACTGAATATTTGCTATAGGTCTTTCTTAGGTCCTAATATGTTCCTCTTTCCCTTGGCGTAGTATTAATACTACCCTGTAGCAAATTGCTAAAGTTTGAATGTTCAATAGTACTGAATATCAAGCATGTCTCTAACATTGATTTAAAAATCAATTTAATAACACCTTGGCAACCCCTAAACATTGCAACATATGGTTTGTAACTTGGGTGTAAATTCTCTTGCAGGATCTGACGAAGCTATGTCTTCCAAGTTGACCTGGATCACCTTTTCTTTTTTCTTTGTCAACGTTACTCTTGTAATGTCTGCATGTTCGCCTTAACAGATGATATGGGTGTTCACCTGCAGTGATTGTTTGCACTTTTCTCTTTGCAACTGGAAAAAAATAGATTATATGAGTTACTTTCATAGTTTGATGAAAATTAAAATTGTATCAGATGAAGCTTTTCTTTGGCATTATACTGTACAATGCCACTGCTTGCATTGCCACTTTCAAAGACATTTTTACGAAGGAAAATCAGGCAAGCATACATTTAGGGATGCACCGGATATCCGGTCCGGCCGGATATTTTTCAAAATCTGCCCTGAATTATTCCTTAAAAAGGTGTTGGTATTAACTTAAATCAATGTAAACTCCCAAAATTAATAAAAACATTCAAAGTATGGAAAAAATTAAGGTTTGACATGTTTAATTTCATTTTCTCAATGGTCTGACCCACAGTTTCTGAAGATCCAATTAAATAATCTTTTTATTCAGTATAAAGTATGAGATTTGTGAAATGTGCTTTTTACGTGACCCGTCATACGGGATACAAAACGTCACGGCCAAACGGCACTACCAAACCATCCCATTCTTACAAACGAACCTCAGGTCAAGCGAGCCAAAAAAAAGTACATACGCTCACCGACCTGCAGAGACAAACTACAAACGGACGACCAGCACGCAGCGAAACAAAACACCCTTCCCCAGCACACCACCGTCCAAAAAAGGCAGCCCTAGATAGACGGCGAAAATCGCCTTCAACCTGAAGGCGAATGTCAAACTTCACCGCCTCCAGGACTGCCTGCCAACTGGCAAATTTCCCCCTAAAAACAACATCACATCTATTCCTCCAAATAAGTTTTTTTACAACAGAACAAACATAAATAATACGCTGCAACACAGCAACAGAACAAACTGGAGGATCTAATCCATACAAAACAAAACCCTGTCCTACCGACCAGGAACGGTCTCCCGTTAAACGGTCGGTCCAGGACTGAAACCACTCCCACAAGTTCAAAACAAAGGGGCAATGCCAAAAAACATGGGCAGTACTCTCTAAGCTGTCACAGCCGGTCCTCGGGCACAGTCCATCACCCAATCGCCAGTGATACCTTTTCAGATTGGTCACCAAGGCACCGTGTGCAATTCTCCATGCAAGGTCACGGAGCCTGCAACCATTCAGCCTTGAATGCACCGAACGCCATACTTCGACAGGATGACGTCCCTGTACAAAAATTGCATTCAAGGCCCTATCCCGCAACGAACTGTGAACGAGGGCCGGCTGACAGGTCAACAGGGGGCAACTCAATCAGAGCGGAGCAAATGACACGCACCGCCCTGTTTGGAGTACTACTATGCGGTTCTCTGTTGCTAAACAGCGCCGGGACCCATCGACGCAGGTGCAAACCGCCCCAAAAACGTAAAAAATATGAACAAGGCAACCCTGGGTCAGTTACCGCTACAAACAACTGCTTAAATAACAAGCAAGTTAACTTACTTCCCAGATGAACCACCCCTAACCCACCCTTCTCCAGTTTTTGGTACATTACCGCCCTTTTGACAAGCTCTGTACCACCCGACCAAATAAATTAAAATATCGCTCTCTCCAACCGCACCAGGACGCGACGCGGAATTGGATACACCGCGCGCGGGTACCACAAGATGGGCGAAACAAAACGATTAACTACGGTGACTTTCCCTAGGATCGAAAGCCAGCGGGTGCCAAAGGTTTCGAGCCTGCTCTCAAATACCTCAGCCCTCTCGCTCCAGGTGACATCACCAGGTGCATCGTAGCCGAACCATATACCATTAATTTGGATATTCTGATCCGACCACGACGCACCGAATGGTAAGTCTCTGTATCTCCAGCTACCAAGACGAAGGCCCTTTGTCTTTTCTGGATTCAACTTCGCCCCGGTAGCTCTCTCAAAAATAGATAAATCCTGCGAGAGTGCGCGAAAGGAGCCCAGACTCGAAACAACACGTCACGTCATCTGCATATTGAGCGCACTTCACTTTGGCACCCCCTGGCACAACGAATGGAACAAGTCTGGAGTCCCTTTCCAAAAGGGGACTCGCTAAACAAAACATAAAGTAATGGAGACAGAGGGCACCCCTGGCGCACCCCCCTCTCTACGTTAAAAACCTCCGAACAAAACCCATTTACGATAACAGAACTGAAACTTTCTTCATACAAAACAGAAATCCATTTACGAAAATTTGGGTGCAACTGAAACGTCTCCAATACGTTCATTAAAAAACCGCGATCCACCATGTCAAAGGCCTTCTACTGGTCCAGAGACACCAATGCACATGGCAGATCACGCTCAATAACAAAGTCGGTCAAGTCGCGCATCAACCACAAGTTCTGCTGGATGCAATGACCCTTCACTGCACAAGTCCGGAGATCACCCACAAGATGCGGCATAGCCAGTGCAAGGCGGTTGCACAAAGCCTTAGCCAGCAACCTGTAGTCCACATTTAACAAGGTGATCGGACGCTTGTTACGGGGATCCAAGGAGTCCCCAGACTTGGGCAGCAAAGTAATCATGCCCATACGTTGACTTTGGTTTAACAGTCCGTTTTGGAAGGCGTCCTCGAAGACGGCTCTGATGTCGGGTCCTATTATTGCCCAGAAGGTTCGGTAGAACTCCCTCGGAAGCCCGTCCGAACCCGGGGACTTGCCATTCTTCATCTTCGAAAGCGCCTTCCAAAGCTCAACAGTGGTTATTCCGCCCCCCAAAATATCATTGACATCGTGGGGAACGGTTTTTGAGATTCCCCTCAATAAATCAGCCTGTGCCGACAAGTCGACATTGCCACGCGTAAACAAACTCGAATAATACTCTTTATATACGCGGACAATGCCGTGAGGGTCACTAACCACGGTCCCATCAGTAGCGCGCACAGACGGGACGCGTCTGTCACCTGCCGATGAGCTAACGGACTGGTAAAACCTCAGTGAAGGGCGCTCCTCGGCTTCCACCGCTTCGACACGGGCCCTGACGCGGGCACCGTGGTACTTTTCATCGAGATAAGTCTGCAAAGCGATGACAGCCGAAGGGTCGCCAAACTTCACCTCCGCGCACAGCTTCGAGAATTTTTCTCTTCGACGCCGTGCGCGGGTCACGCAATACTGAATTGCGTAGCGTTTGATGCGCAACTTGACATCATCCCACCATTGGGATGTAGAAGCAAAGGCCGGCTTCAATGTTTACCATCCTTTGTACCTGGTCTCGAAACCCTGGCGGAACTCTGCCTCGCCAAGAATCCGACAGTTAAGCTTCCATAGGCCCCGCCCGATGGGGAAAATGGAAGGCAAAACAAAACGTGCTACCACAGTGTCATGGTCAGAGAGCGGACAGCTGAGCGTCTCGCAACCCGAAAATGTAAAACTTACGGGCGCATACACTCGATCTATCCTGGAGGCATCTTCTTCGTTAGGCCTCACCCACGTATACACCGTACTACACGGGTGCATATGCCTCCAGACATCGGCTAAAAGGTGTGCCGAAGTGAATCTTTCCAATTCTGTGATCCCAGCGTCAGGACTAGCAGACACAGAAGCCCCGAGTCTGTCAAGACCCGAGTCTGGGACACAGTTAAAGTCTCCGACCATGACACATGGTGCACTACCAGGAACAAAGGAAGGCAGCGTGTTAAAAAAATCTCGTCTAGCAGAAGGCCGATTGGGAGCATACACATTGCAGAGGGAGATGTTACCCTGTGGATACTTGAAAAGAATGCAAACCAATCGGCCCTCGTGATCCGTCTCCACCCTAGTGGCACAACCCGCCTGACGAGGTGACAGAAGGATGACAGTGCCACAGGATGAAGACGAACCAAACGAAGCATGCAGCCCACCACCCCACTCATAAGCCCATAGAGGGACATCTTCCAAAATGTGTTTCTTGCAGGCAAACGCAGTCGACCTCCATTGAAATACAATATTGGAAAATGCGGCTGCGCTTGCGATGATCCCTCATGCCATTCACGTTCAAAGTGGCAACTGAAAATGTATGGGCCATGAGAGGGCAATGGGGAAAAACTACGCCGACGACGATTCTGTAAGCTTCAAGCGCGCTCTAGACGACATATCGTCGTCCGAGTCGTCACTTGAGGCCGACCTTTTTAGAGAGGGTTCCCCCATCTCGTCGTACCAGCTCGTCCCAGTGGCACGTTTTGGCTCGACGATCACCGAGCCCCCGGAGTCGCTGTCAGACAGAGCCTCCGGAGACCCGATGACCACCGAGTCCCCGGAGTCGCCGTCGGACAGAACCTCCGGAGAATCGATGACCACCGATTCTCCGTCAGACAAAGCCTCCGGATCTGGCGATACCGGCGGCGGACTGGGGACGGAACTGGACGAGTTGATGGGGGAAGCTGGTGGAGACTTTCTCGGTGCGGGCACGGGGTTGGGGTCTGCAACGACGGGGGAGGGTGAACCAGGTGCAGGGGAGGGTAAAATCCCACCAGATTCCCCCTCCTCTCGTGAAGTAGTAGGTGCGTCGGAACTTGACTTACCCCCACTCTTAGTCCTAGAGACATAAGAGGAGGGACAAGCTCGAAAGACATGTCCCTCCTTCCCACATAGTGAACACACAACCTCGTTTGGGCAAGCGGTGCTATCATGCCCAAGACGAAGGCAGCGCCCACATTTCTTGTTTGGGCAGCCCTTGGCTTCGTGCCCGGTCTCCCCACACCTGAAGCAGGTACGGGGCTGACCGGGATACCGCACGTGGGCTTTATGCCCTGCTATAAACAGGAACTCGACGTTACTCAGCAACGTGACCCCTTTCTGACGGGCCACGTCACTGGTAAAACGTAAATCGTACGTATTACGACCCTGGAGAGCTTGCAAAGCATCAACCTCTCCAGGCACAACAACACCCTTGCTCTTCAAAATACTAAAAACTTGCACCGGTGGAACAGCTTGTTCACCGGTGAACGACAACTTAACTATCCGAGAATCACGGCGCGATGCCATGATACCGAAGGTGGCTAGGCCACAGGGGAGTAACACAAAACAAACAAAAGACCGGATAGTGAAACAACAAACGATATACGAACTGAGGAAAACACACGAACACAAGCTATCACACCCGCCTGGCGGGAAGTATAGCACAGCACAGTACAAAAACAGCTGTAACAGATGAAGAGCGAGAGCGAAAACACGTCCGCACTCCACGAAAGCCAACAGCCAACAGATTTGTGAAATGTAGCTTACCGTTTCAAAACAAACTTCATAGGTAGTATGCAGTATGTTTCCAGCAAACAAATTTACATACTGTATGAAGCTTGTCAAGAATTCTATTGTAGTCATTTTATTAAAGAATGTACATTACACCACTTCAAGTCATATTTAATCTCATAAATAGGGTCTTAATTTCACTTTCTTTATAATATGCGAATACCTCACCTAAGATTTGCTCCTTGTTTCATACTTCTACTTGTTATTAATAATTAATGTGTAATGAAAAAATTCGGTTCCGGCCGGATTTCATGTATTATCCGGCAAAATCCGGTTCCGGCCGGATCCAACAATTTGGATCCGGTGCATCCCTACATACATTACAACAATCATCATGATTTAGGAAGGAATGTCGGCCAAGCATACATTAGAACAATTATCACAATATATAGCAGAGAAAATTTGTAACAAAAAGAAAAAGTGCATTGTGATGCCACTCTTTGGGAAAGAAGTAATTTGATGGCTCTTCAAGGAATCTCATTGGATTGCTGCCACCATGAATATGTAATCATTTAATCATTTCTGCCATAACATCTACATTGAAGCAGCAGATTCTATAACACAGTTGTGTGAAAATTTCCAATTCAATTTTGTGACATTAAGGGTCATGTACAGTTTATTATTTTCCTTGAACTGTTAACAAAAACCAAACAATACAAAATAAACTGTGACTGTTATGATGTAACGTGACTAATTTGGTAGAATATCACACAAGTAAGGGTCTTCGACATACTTGATCTTAGAATTACAGCCAAATAGGATGATTAAGATGTCATAAACAAAATCTATTCATACGGACAGGTGCTGAACGAAAATAGACGGTACCTGCCAAGAAAACAACACATAACATTCCTGAGCTATGAGGTATCATTGTGCCAACTGCCAGGTATCAACTCAAAGCGACCAACAATTCTTCAGATTCCATTTTTACAACAAGAATTTTCAGCCTAAACTGAATTTTTCACACTCCTCACCACTATGTAATCAGCAATATGAAAACAGCACTGAAAATGTCAAAAAATGCAATGGTCAACCAACAAGCTCGTCGACTCAATCAACCGAAGATTAAGTTTTTCATGTTAAGCCCCGCCCACTCAATATGCATCTGATCACCAACTAAACCAATAGGGAACATCCATGGCCATCATTGTGCCAAGTATCAACTCAAACGAACCTACACTTATTCTGATTAAGAGTTGACGAGAATTTTAGCTAAATTCTCATTTGCTACCATCCCTTATGAATATTCAATCAACCTGTTTAATATGAAATAAATATGAAATACGGTTAGAGAAATTGCATTTTTAAGTTTTTCATCTTAAGCCCCGCCCACTCATTACTATGTGTGATTTATGTTATGCGCTATCGACCGATTTGCGCCATCGATCGATAGCGCTGCGCTATCTATGGATCCGTCGTTAGCACAAGCATCGGTAGATCGCGCTGCGCTATCAATCGATAGTTCGTGGGTCATGTAGGATTAGATTTAAAGCGGAACTGCAGGCCTCAGCATGGTTTTGCTGTATGCTTGTTGCATCTTGAGATGATTTTAATAGGAAACTGATGAGTTTGCATGGGAGATTTAGTGACGATGTTGTACTAAAGGTAACAAAGGAATCTAATAAAAGGGTCTCTTAGTTTTACTAAGCTATAAGCATGATAAGCCCTATACTCTGTGAACTTCACCCCTTAATAGGCTACTATGTAGTACATGACAAATTTCACTAAATTTACATACTTTTTGGCAGTTTCATATTTACAGACGATCTGCATTAAATGAAGAATAATTTTGATGAATGTAACCAACTCATGATCAGTGTGAATTTCCCGTTCTTCTCTTGTTGAAAAATATGTACTTTAAAGAAGTAAATTGGCTTGATAATAATACCAGTTATAACAAACTCTAATCTGTGTGCCTACAGAAACTGCCAGATAAACATGCACATTGCGTGATAATTGTCGATTAACGATTGTTTGACAAATAATTCATTGTCTATCAGACTCTCGGATCGGACTGAGAGGCACTCACGTCTCACAAGGAAGGTGTCAATCTTGAGGTATTTCACACAGATGTCATTAAGCCATAGGGGAGAATTAAAAGCAAAGTTTCCATGCCCTGAGGGAGCTCGGATGTTGGGCATTTTTTGCCGAGATAAAGTAAACAACAAACTGTACAGACGTGATCACGGGTGCTCCCGGTAAAGGCCTCTTCAAACCATACATGCAACAATTATACTATTTGAATGTCTAATACTGATGTGTGTTTCTGCACCACAGTAACATCCCAAAAAATAATAAGTTAACTGAACAATTGTCAATAATTTATCATAAAAATCGGTTACATGTTCATACTTCATAAATTGAATGCCATGCGTTACAACGTGGGATTAAATCATTATCCTTATAAAGAACACAATTATAAAATGAATGAAGTGAATGCTATTTGCAGACTTCAGAACAGGTGAATAAAACGGTTCAAATGATGTCACAGGCCTCCAAATTCGGTACAACATTAAAAATCATCGATGATAATTGATTATTTGACACATTATTCTCAACAGTTTATCAATTATTAAAATCAATAATCATGTGAAATAATGTCATTAAAGTCATGCTATAGTCCAATTTTTGTACAAGAGTTCAAATCCAGCGAATAGTCCTGTCAAACCATTGTGCACATCCTTCGCATTCAACCATCAGATCCCCAGCATCCGGGCAACGACAACCACAGTAAATGTTTATCGCGGATCGGTTGAACACTTTCGGTTGACGGTTCAGCAACTTGGCGGGAAACCGGGAAATTTGCCCGTCATCGATGCACTTGGCGAAATGGAATCGTAACAATTCTGTATCGTAGGCAAGTTCGGTCGGATCGTCGTCGAATAATAGCGTAGTTGCGAAAGCGATCGCGTATGCTCCACAGTCGTATGCGTTTGGCTGCTGGTGGACGTTCATAACGTTCATGACAAGTTGATCCTCTCTGCAATGAACGTACTTCGTGATGGTCTTGATGGTATCGTGCGTTGGCTGTTGCCGCAGGGAGTCGTATACGCATACTGTATTGCTGTTTTCTGTTCCTATGTTCGATATCGTAATCCAATGATTTTCGTTGACGTGGAGGAATTGCGCGAATTCTCCAATCGGGACAGCGAACGAGTTCTTTTGCTGAAGCACGGTGTCTTCCAACCCAGAGATGCTTGGGAACTCTTTCTTCAGGAGATCGTTTGCGGCGCGCATATCTCGGTCATTAAGCCATACTTTCTTCTTGATGTCTCGGCGGTCTTTTGGCGAAAGCGTAGGCGGCGACTTCGATTTTCCAGATGATGTTTCTTCTCTGTTGGCACAGGTCGACTTCGGGTGGCAGTGTGTTGAACATTTAATCTTCTTGACGCGGCACGTTCATATCGGTTTTGCAGCTGCACGAACAATGTTTCTTAAAGATGGCTGCTTCGCGTAGGCTAATCTGTTGGTCGTTGTCCATCACTATGTCGCCAGTGTACGTTTGGAGGTCTCCTCCCGTGAACTTCGTGTTGATGACTCCGAACGATGTAGTTAGTGAATACGTCTTGACATTCGACCCGTGAATTGCGCTGACAATGGCTGGGATGCGCGACATATCCGTTGCCGTTCGGTCTAACTTTGGAACTGCGACGCTTACGCGATCTCCGACTGAAAATTATTAAACTTTGATGCGCTTCCTTCGGTTGTAGAATTCGGACATTCTGGCGGCTGAAATGTACGTGTTGTCTAAGGCGCGTTTACGTATCTCCGAGTGGCGAGCTGGCTCTTTTTCGGCTAGCTGGTCGGGATCTGACGTAGGTGATGGCGATACTGACTGGCAGGCGGCTGAAGACGGTTGGGGCGAGTCGGTGGTTGAAGAAGGTTGTGGCGATGCTGGCTTGTCGGCGGCTGAAGACGGTTCCGGCGATGATGGTGATGCTAGTTGGTCTGTGATCCGTTCTTCTTCTGTAGCGGATGATGGTGGCTTGAAAAGACGCAGTGCAGGAGTCGGCTTGATTCTGGATTGACGAGGAGCTGGAATCGGTGGAGTCTTTGTAGTGTTGTCGTCGTCCGTCTGCTGAATGCCAATATCTTCCCCCTCAAAGCAGCCTTTGGCACCCGGAAATAACCCATCTGGGGGACGCTTCTACCGAAGACAACGTGGTATGGTGCATCTTTGATGGCCTTTTGCCTGGCACAATTCATGGAAAATGGTATACGTGGCAGCCATGAAGCCCATGGGTACTGCAAGGCATCATCTTTTCAACTGTACGATTTCCTTTCTCCACGAGGCCCTGGGACTGGGAATGGCGGGGTCGACCGTTCACAAACGTTGTATCACCACCCCCATCTCGCGAACAGCGCCTTGATGAGTTGGTTGACGAATTCTCTACCATTGTCCGAGTGTAAGATGTTTGATGGACCGAAGTAGGCTAAAACCCTCTCCTCAATCAGCCTTGCCACTTCTTCTGCTTGAGGGGAAACAACATGTGATACTTGGAGAAGTGGTCCATGAAGTGGCCGATGTAGTCTTCGTCCGGCGAATGTCGCATATCAGTGAGGTCGACTTGAACTCCTTTCAAGAAGTCTGTTTGGATGATAGGCCGAAGAGGAGGTCTTGTAAGTTCAGTTCCCGTGGAATGCGGACGTGTTTTCGGCTGATCTCCACTTTTCGTTGACCACACCTTTTTGTGTTTTTGACCTTTCATTAGTTTTCAGTTTGTCTTAGTGTAGTTTGTGTGTTTTGGGTTTGCTTCGTTTTGGTTTTGTATAGGTGCGTGGCTTTGCCACACCCCTAGCTGTCATGGCGGCTCGCCGTAACAGCAAAATCGTATTGTTGAGTTTTTCGGGGGAGGCTAAGGTCGTCCCCGGACAAGTTTTTTTCAGTTTTGCGTTCTGTTGGTTTAAAAGTCCCTGGAGAGGTTGACGCGCTTCAGCGTAAACCTCTCCGGGGTATGAATTGTTTTGATGTTCGTTTTACGGAGGCTGCCCGCGTCCGAGGCGTCCATGTGTTGGAGGGAGTCGAGGGACTGAAGGTCACACCGTACGACAGTGCGGTGTGGGTGACAGTCCTCCATCTCCCTCTGGACATGACTGAACAGATTGTTGTGCGGACACTGGGGCGTTTTGGGAAAGTAACCGGCTACGAGGAGCCAGAATTCCTTGAATATAAGGGTGTAAAGACCGGGACCAGACGAGTTAGATTACAACTCAAGTCCGATATCCCCTCTCTCTACCTTGTGGACTAATGGGCACAGGGGCCACGTTGCATACCCGGGTTGAAGGTGTGGGCTGGAAGGGCATGAGGCCAGGTTGTGCCCGAACAAGCGGTGTAGCCGCTGTTTACAGGTTGGGCATACCCTAGCCGAGTGTAAAGGGGATATCGTATGTAACTCGTGTGGGAAAACGGGCCATCTCGCTCGTTTATGCCCAGACCGCTCATACGCCGCGAGAGTAGCTACGGGCGTGGTTGAAGCGGTCCCGTCCCGGCCTTTCACACCGTATCACTTGATGCTCCTCTCATCGCCCCAGTGTCCGACACTAGCGCCCCGGTGGAGGTTTTCAACTCCCCTTCGTGTTCAACCTCGTCCCTGGAGGGAGTTGCCGCTCCGGCCGAGACTGCCAGCCTGCCCAGGCGGAGCAGGTCAAAACGGCGGAGATGGTATTAGCGGAGTGGCATGCGGAGCAGGATGCCGCTTGTACTGGTTCACCGGTAGCTACGCCCGCTATCGGGGACACTAGTCGGGCCTCGAGTCAATCGGCCCAAGAGACATTAAGTGGCCCAGATTCGGACTCGCCAATGGAGGACTGTACTTCCGCCTTAGTAGTTGTAGCTAAGGAGTCCTCCGATTGGTTGATGAGACAAAACACGCCACTGATCTCATTGACTCGAGCGGCCCTTCCACCCTGCCCGCAGTCGCTTCCACCATACCGGACACGATGGTCGCTAGTGGACCTCCTGTTCCTTGTGACGAGGAGCTAAGAGGTCTGCTAGGTCGTAGGAAAAGGGGAAACACCGCTAAGGGCCTGAAAAGAGCCGTATTGGGAAAACATCGCAGGTTATGACACCAGACACCTTATCCCTCGTCACCCTTAATGTGAATGGGATGAGGGGTACCCCAAAAAGGCGACGGATTTTACAGTTCTGCGAGTTGCTCCAAGTGGATGTGGTCCTTTTGCAAGAGACCCACATATCTTGTGAGAGTAATGTTCATCTTTGGTCCTTTGGGTGGGGAGGGGGCCTTTATGCCTCCTTTGGATCAAGGGCATTTTGCGGGACTGTAATTTTGATGTCCCCGATACGGTGTCATTGTGTGGGGAAAGTGGAGAAAGACCATGAAGGTCGGGTGGTGTGCATACACTTAAGGCTCACGCGGGGTGAGTTGGTGGTTTGCAATGTGTATGCCCCCCAACCGGTCAGCATGTAGGAAAAATTTCTTCTCGGTGTTGCCATCTGTTCGTACCGGGTAAGGCAAATTGTATCCTGGGGGGTACTTTAACTGTGTTCCTCACTCTGCGTTAGATAGACGTTCGAGGAAAGAGTCCCCCAATTGTACCACCTAGCTAGGTTTGTTTGTCAAGCACCGAGATCTTGTGAATGTTTGGAGGTCCCAAAATCCCCAGGTGGTTGCTTGTACGTGGCATAAACCAGATGGAACAGTTTCATCCAGACTCGACAGGTTCTTTGCCCCGGCGTCGATTATTTCATGTCCTTTATCTGATCATGACGCTGTTGTTTTGCGCCTGCAGCTGCCGGAGTCCTTTCATGTGGAGAAGGGACTTTGGCGGCTGAACACGGAAATTGTTAAAGAGCAAAACTTCAAGGAGCAATTTTTCGAGAAGTACAGAGGATGGCAGTCCCTCAAGCCTGCTTTTCCCAATACGTTAGTCTGGTGGGACGAGGTCAAGTCCCTCATCAAGCAGTTCGCAATCAGGTATTGTGTTGAGAGAGCTCACCAACGGAGATTCAAGTTCCATTCCTTGTGCAATAGAGCAAGGGATGGTTCTTCATCGTCTGATCTGCATGCACTTGGAGTGTTTCTCGATGAGAAACTGCACGGAGCCCGAGTGCGTGCCAGAATCCAGTTTGTTGAGGCGGACGAGAAGCCCACTATTCGTTTTCACCGGGACGACACCAAGTCTGTGGTTGACCGCAGAATAAGGGCAGTGTGTGTCATCCTGGTGGGGTCGTCGTGGAGAGCCCGCAGGCAGTCCTAGGGGTATTTGGGTCGTTCTTTTCGAACCTGTACTTCAGGGCTGCTGTTAACGAGGATCTCCAGGAGGACTTGTTGTCTGGTATCGACAAGGCCCCCCCCCCCCCCTGAGAGTAAAAATGATAGCTTGGGCTCGAATCTCTCCGTTGGTGAGCTCTGGACAGCGGTAGCAGCGATGAAGAAGGGAAAGTCCCCCGGTCCAGATGGCCTCCCGGCAGAGTTCTATAGGACCTTCTGGGAGGTCCTCGGTGGGGACTTGAGAGATGTGTTCCCTACCGCTTTCCAGTTCAATTACATGAGCCAAACACAGCGGGTTGGAAATATTGTTCTCCTACCAAAGTCGGGAGACCCTTTGGACCCTAGAAATAGGCGTCCAATAACGCTGTTAAATGTGGACTACAAAATCCTGGCCAAAGCATTAGGAAATCGCTTATCGGACGTGATGCCGGATATTGTAGGGCCTCTCCAGACTTGTGCTGTGCGAGGCAAGTGTATTCAACATAACCTCTGGTTGATGAGAGACTTCATCGAGTTTGTTAAAGTTCGTGATTTGCCATGTGCACTGGTCTGACTGGACCAGGAAAAGGCCTTTGACATGGTAGATCACGACTTCCTGTTCAGAAGCTTAGAGTCCTTAGGATTGAACTCCGTATATATTCCTTGGGTCTCGTTACTATACAAGGACGTCACGAGCATTGTCACTGTTAACGGATTAACTTCTGGTCCCTTCCCGGTTCGAAGAGGAGTCCGTTAGGGTTGTCCCCTCTCCCCGTTGTTGTATGTTCTCTCTTCAGCGAAACGCTCAGTACCTCGCTGGACAGATGCTTTGGATTTCGACCCTTCAACCGGGTGGGGCTACCGGGTGGGGCTAGATGCGTGCAGTATGCCGATGCCGTCACTTGTATTGTGTCGGACCTCGCCTCCTTCTAGCCTTTATCGAAGGTTTTGACTACCTTCCAAGAGGCTACTGGTGCCAGACTGAACAAGTCCAAGACCAAAGGGCTGCGATTGGGAGGTTGGCGCGGCCAATCCCTCCCGTTCGATGCTACTTGGTCACATGTCATGATCAAGGTAAATGGCATCTGGCTAGGTTATGGTGGCCCGGAGGCCACCACTTGGGCCGAGAAGGCTGATCAGGTGGAGGCAAGGCTCGACACATTCAGTCACAGGTGGCTCTCCCTCCCTGGGAAGGTTACAGTTGTAAATAGGTTTATTGTTCCTCTCCTTTGGTATCCTGGTACGGTGATCGCCGCACCGGATCATGCCTTGGTGCGACTGGAGAGGATCATTTTTCATTTCATTTGGGGAAAGCGCAAACCAAACCTTGTGAAAAGGACCGTTCTGTATAAGACCCCCTTGAGCGGTGGGCTTGGTTTGGTCCACCTACCATCTAAACTGCGCTTTCTCCTCTTGAAAGGTGTTTTTGTTGCTTTTGTCCTTCGTTTCCCTTCGCTTTTATTGTTAGGTACTGGGGTGGGTTTCTTTTTCGACACCACTGGCCCGGATCCTTTTCCAATAACCGGCCAAAGGCGACACGCCCTTCTGGGGTCTATACTCGTAGAATCTTCGTATAATCAAAGAAGAGGGTGGGCCACAAGTTCTGCTGAACGTGGCCCCCTCTGTGTTACACCTACCATTGTTTCGTTCAATGCTCGCGCCCGTGTGCCCGTCGGCTTGCCGGACCGCCATCTCTCCAGATGTGTGGCGGTCTGTGTGTTGCAAGTCACTAGATAGCCGTCTGAGGGACTTGGCGTGGAGGATTGCACATGGGGTCCTCATCACTAACCATTTTCGCCTAGTCAGGTGGCGATTAGGTGATGGGATTTGTCCCCGGGGGGTGTGGGCTGTAAAGCCATCGAGACTATGCAACACCTTTTGCTGGAGTGTCCCTTTGTCCGGTTGGTGTGGGATTGGTTTCACGCCTTCGTTATTGGTTGCACACAGTGGACCAGTAATAGTGATTTTGCCGCTGTCATCAGGAGACACATCTGGAACAGCAGATGCCGCCTAGTTTTCGATGGGGACGTCTGGAGGGCAGAGGATGTTGTCCCCCTCGTGGAAAGTTACATCAGGTTGCGCATAGAGGCGGACCATGCACGGCTTCCCGACACTGCCTTTCGTAGACGCTGGCGCAAGCCTGTCGTCTACTATCGGGACGGCGTTCCCCGGATGAAATTTGGAGTCAGCTAGTTGGTAGGTGTGGGGGTTTGTGTGGCCTTTGGGTCCGTGTCCTTTTCGCGTCACGTTAAACGCTGCGTTAGTGAGAGATTGATGGGTTTCAGTTGTTTTACAGACTGGGATTGTTTTTGTTTCTCTTGACCTTTGGTCCGTGTCCGTTTTCTTAGCACGTAAAAAGCACAATATCAGTACAGTGTAGGATAAAATGGAACAATTAAAGCCAGCAAATACCCCTGATTTTCTATCATCGCAACTTCCCCAAGAATGGAAGCGGTGGATAGAGGAATTTACCCTCTATTGTGATTTGGCATTATCAGGAAAAGAGAACAAAGTCCTAGTCAAAGTGTTTAAATATCTTATTGGCACACACGGCAGAGAGATATATGAAACACTAGAATTCCCGGTCACTAGTCTTCCAGAAGGGAGAACACTTGCAGAGATAACTGCATTTGATACGCATTGTGATCCAAAGAAAAATGAAACTGTGGAACGTTACAAACTTATCACAAGCGTGTCATTTTGATTCGCTGCAAGATTCACTGATATGAGACCGTATTGTAGTTGGAATTAAAGATATGAATCTGAGGGAACGACTACTCAGAATACCAGACCTAAATCTAGAGAAGTGCATTGAAACATGCAGAGCTTCTGAATTGTCTAAGGAGAGGATGAAAGTTATGGATTCATCCGACTCTGTACACGCCATGTGCAAATCGAAGAAGGGAACCAAGAAGGCGAATCAACTTGACACACAGAATCATGCTTGGAGAAAATGAGGTCAAATTTCAAGTTGACACTGCAACATACTACCTGCGAAATATGTTCACAAGACGAATGTCATCATGGACCAGAAGGAAGTTCTTTCAAAGTACAATAAAACTACAATCACACCACTGGGACGCACGAAAGTCAAATTGGTCTATCCAAGGAATAAGAAAAAGTACAAGGCAGAGTTTGTTATTCTTGATGGTGAATGCACACCTCTAGTGGGAAGTAAGGCAGTCCAGTACATGAACCTGGTCAAGGTACAGTACGACAACATATATATACTGTACAGAAGTCCCAGAGTGGAGAAATGACGACAGAAACTTTGTTGCATAAATACAAAGATATATTTTAAGGGACCGGTAAACTTAAAGGGGAATATCACCTTGACGTCGACCCAAACATCAAACCTGTGGTCCACCCACCCAGAAAGGTTCCTGTTGCAGTCAAGAAACGACTAACAAAGAATGAAGTGATAACGCCAGTCACTACACCGACACCATGGGTATAAAGTTTGGTAACGGTGGTGTAACCCGAGGAAATGAGGATCTACATTATCCAATGCCGACCATAGAAGATGTACTACCCGACCTGAACAATGCAAAAGTGTTCAGCGTCCTGGATTCAAAGAACGGATTTTGGCATGTTTAACTTGATGAAGAAAGTTCATATTTAACAACCTTCAACACACCATATGTACTTTTTACGTGACCCGTCACACGGGATACAAAACGTCACGGCCAAACGGCACTACCAAACCATCCCATTCTTACAAACGAACCTCAGGTCAAGCGAGCCAAAAAGAGTACATACGCTCACCGACCTGCAGAGACAAAACGCCCAACCCCCCACTGAAATATTAAAAAACTACAAAAGGACGACCAGCACGCAGCGAAACAAAACACCCTTCCCCAGCACACCACCGTCCAAAAAAGGCAGCCCTAGATAAACGGCGAAAATCGCCTTCGACCTGAAGGCGAATGTCAGACTTCACCGCCTCCAGGACTGCCTGCCAACTGGCAAATTTCCCCCTAAAAACAACATCACATCTATTCCTCCAAATAAGTTTTTTTACAACAGAACAAACATAAATAATACGCTGCAACACAGCAACGGAACAAACTGGAGGATCTAATCCATACAAAACAAAACCCTGTCCTACCGACCAGGAACGGTCTCCCGTTAAACGGTCGGTCCAGGACTGAAACCACTCCCACAAGTTCAAAACAAAGGGGCAATGACAAAAAACATGGGCAGTACTCTCTAAGCTGTCACAGCCGGTCCTCGGGCACAGTCCATCACCCAATCGCCAGTGATACCTTTTCAGATTGGTCACCAAGGCACCGTGTGCAATTCTCCATGCAAGGTCACGGAGCCTGCAACCATTCAGCCTTGAATGCACCGAACGCCATACTTCGACAGGATGACGTCCCTGTACAAAAATTGCATTCAAGGCCCTATCCCGCAACGAACTGTGAACGAGGGCCGGCTGTGACAGGTCAACAGGGGGCAACTCAATCAAAGCGGAGCAAATGACACGCACCACACTGTTTGGAGTACTACTATGCGGTTCTCTGTTGCTAAACAGCGCCGGGACCCATCGACGCAGGTGCAAACCGCCCCAAAAACGTACAAAATATGAACAAGGCAACCCTGGGTCAGTTACCGCTACAAACAACTGCTTAAATAACAAACAAGTTAACTTACTTCCCAGATGAACCACCCCTAACCCACCCTTCTCCAGTTTTTGGTACATTACCGCCCTTTTGACAAGCTCTGTACCACCCGACCAAATAAATGAAAATATCGCTCTCTCCAACCGCACCAGGACGCGACGCGGAATTGGATACACCGCGCCCGGGTACCACAAGATGGGCGAAACAAAACGATTAACTACGGTGACTTTCCCTAGGATCGAAAGCCAGCGGGTGCCAAAGGTTTCGAGCCTGCTCTCAAATACCTCAGCCCTCTCGCTCCAGGTGACATCACCAGGTGCATCGTAGCCGAACCATATACCATTAATTTTGATATTCTGATCCGACCACGACGCACCGAATGGTAAGTCTCTGTATCTCCAGCTACCAAGACGAAGGCCCTTTGTCTTTTCTGGATTCAACTTCGCCCCGGTAGCTCTCTCAAAAATAGATAAATCCTGCGAGAGTGCGCGAAAGGAGCCCAGACTCGAAACAACACATGTCACGTCATCTGCATATTGAGCGCATTTCACTTTGGCACCCCCTGGCACAACGAATGGAACAAGTCTGGAGTCCCTTTCCAAAAGACGAGAGAGGGACTCGCTAAACAAAACATAAAGTAATGGAGACAGAGGGCACCCCTGGCGCACCCCCCTCTCTACGTTAAAAACCTCCGAACAAAACCCATTTACGATAACAGAACTGAAACTTTCTTCATACAAAACAGAATTCCAATTACGAAAAACCGGGTGCAACTGAAACGTCTCCAATACATTCATTAAAAAACCGCGATCCACCATGTCAAAGGCCTTCTGCTGGTCCAGAGACACCAATGCACATGGCAGATCACGCTCAATAACAAAGTCGGTCAAGTCGCGCATCAACCACAAGTTCTGCTGGATGCAATGACCCTTCACTGCACAAGTCCGGAGATCACCCACAAGATGCGGCATAGCCAGTGCAAGGCGGTTGCACAAAGCCTTAGCCAGCAACTTGTAGTCCACATTTAACAAGGTGATCGGACGCTTGTTACGGGGATCCAAGGGGTCCCCAGACTTGGGCAGCAAAGTAATCATGCCCAGACGTTGACTTTGGTTTAACAGTCCGTTTTGGAAGGCGTCCTCGAAGACGGCTCTGATGTCGGGTCCTATTATTGCCCAGAAGGTTCGGTAGAACTCCCTCGGAAGCCCGTCCGAACCCGGGGACTTGCCATTCTTCATCTTCGAAAGCGCCTTCCAAAGCTCAACAGTGGTTATTTCGCCCCCCAAAATATCATTGACATCGTGGGGAACGGTTTTTGAGATTCCCCTCAATAAATCAGCCTGTGCCGACAAGTCGACATTGCCACGCGTAAACAAACTCGAATAGTACTCTTTATATACGCGGACAATGCCGTGAGGGTCACTAACCACGGTCCCATCAGTAGCGCGTACAGACGGGACGCGTCTGTCACCTGCCGATGAGCTAACGGACTGGTAAAACCTCAGTGAAGGGCGCTCCTCGGCTTCCACCGCTTCGACACGGGCCCTGACGCGGGCACCGTGGTACTTTTCATCGAGATAAGTCTGCAAAGCGATGACTGCCGAAGGGTCGCCAAACTTCACCTCCGCGCACAGCTTCGAGAATTTTTCTCTTCGACGCCGTGCGCTGGTCACGCAATACTGAATTGCGTAGCGTTTGATGCGCAACTTGACCTCATCCCACCATTGGGATGTAGAAGCAAAGGCCGGCTTCAATGTTTGCCATCCTTTGTACCTGGTCTCGAAACCCTGGCGGAACTCTGCCTCGCCAAGAATCCGACAGTTAAGCTTCCATAGGCCCCGCCCGATGGGGAAAATGGAAGGCAAAACAAAACGTGCTACTACAGTGTCATGGTCAGAGAGCGGACAGCTGAGCGTCTCGCAACCCGAAAATGTAAAACTTACGGGCGCATACACTCGATCTATCCTGGAGGCATCTTCTCCGTTAGGCCTCACCCACGTATACCCCGTACTACACGGGTGCATATGCCTCCAGACATCGGCTAAAAGGTGTGCCGAAGTGAATCTGTCCAATTCTGTGATCCCAGCGTCGGGACTTGCAGACACAGAAGTTCCGAGTCTGTCAAGACCCGAGTCTGGGACACAGTTAAAGTCTCCGACCATGACACACGGCGCACTACCAGGAACAAAGGAAGGCAGCGTGTTAAAAAAATCTCGTCTAGCAGAAGGCCGATTGGGAGCATACACATTGCAAATGGCGATGTTACCCTGTGGATACTTGAATAGAATGCAAACCAATCGGCCCTCGTGATCCGTCTCCACCCTAGTGGCACAACCCGCCTGACGAGCTGACAGAAGGATGACAGTGCCACAGGATGAAGACGAACCAAACGAAGCATGCAGCTCACCACCCCACTCATAAGCCCATAGAGGGACATCTTCTTCCAAAATATGTTTCTTGCAGGCAAACGCAGTCGACCTCCATTGATTTACAATATTGGAAAATGCGACTGCGCTTGCGATGATCCCTCATGCCATTCACGTTCAAAGTGGCAACTGAAAGTGTATGGGCCATGAGAGGGCAGTGGGGCAAAACTACGAAGACGACGATTCCGTAAGCTTCAAGCGCGCCCTTGACGACATATCGTCGTCCGAGTCGTCACTTGAAGCCGACCTTTTAAGAGAGGGTTCCCCCATTTCGTCGTACCAGCTCGTCCCAGTGGCACGTTTCGGCTCGCTGATCACCGATTCACCGGAGTCGCTGTCAGACAGAACCTCCGGAGAATCGATGACCACCGATTCTCCGTCAGACAAAGCCTCCGGATCTGGCGATACCGGCGGCGGACTGGGGACGGAACTGGACGAGTTGATGGGGGAAGCTGGTGGAGACTTTCTCGGTGCGGGCACGGGGTTGGGGTCTGCAACGACGGGGGAGGGTGAACCAGGTGCAGGGGAGGGTAAAATCCCACCAGATTCCCCCTCCTCTCGTGAAGTAGTAGGTGCATCGGAACTTGACTTACCCCCACTCTTAGTCCTAGAGACATAAGAGGAGGGACAAGCTCGAAAGACATGTCCCTCCTTCCCACATAGTGAGCACACAACCTCGTTTGGGCAAGCGGTGCTATCATGCCCAAGACGAAGGCAGCGCCCACATTTCTTGTTTGGGCAGCCCTTGGCTTCGTGCCCGGTCTCCCCACACCTGAAGCAGGTACGGGGCTGACCGGGATACCGCACGTGGGCTTTATGCCCTGCTATAAACAGGAAGGAGGGAATGTCCTGTTTCAGGTCGATCCGAACCTGTCGGTGCCCGTTCAACACCCCAGGGGCTTGTGCATAGGAGCACATTTTGGCAGCCTTGACAGCCCCGAACCGACCCAAAACCGTTACGACAAGTTCCTGCCGCACCTCTAGTCCTACGTGGATGATAGTTACCCATACGGATCGCTCGTATGGAGTAACTGTCATCCCCTCGACGTTACTCAGCAACGTGACACCTTTCTGACGGGCCACGTCACTGGTAAAACGTAAATCGTACGTATTACGACCCTGGAGAGCTTGCAAAGCATCAACCTCTCCAGGCACAACAACACCCTTGCTCTTCAAAATACTAAAAACTTGCACCGGTGGAACAGCTTGTTCACCGGTGAACGACAACTTAACTATCCGAGAATCACGGCGCGATGCCATGATACCGAAGGTGGCTAGGCCACAGGGGAGTAACACAAAACAAACAAAAGACAGGATAGTGAAACAACAAACGATATACGAACTGAGGAAAACACACGAACACAAGCTATCACACCCGTCTGGCGGGAAGTATAGCACAGCACAGTACAATAACAGCTGTAACAGATGAAGAGCGAGAGCGAAAACACGTCCGCACTCCACGAAAGCCAACTGCCAACTGTAAGATACCGTTGGTTATGGATGCCATTCGGCATCTGCACTGCTCCTGAATATCAGCGACGGCAGGACCAGGCTATTGAAGGTCTGCCTGGAGTGCGATCTTTTATTGATGATATTTTGGTCTATGGCGAAGGGGACACGTGCGTTAGACGAGGCTATCAAAGACCATGACATAAAATTGGAAAAGCTAATGGAGAGATTTCGAGAAACCAACTTTAAGCTAAATCCAAAGAAGTTGAAGCTGAAATTTAATCACGTGCCATTCATCGGACATTTGATTACTGACGAGGGTTTGAAGACAGACTCCAATAAAGTGAGAGCAGTAATGGAGATGCCTGACCCAACTGATGTTAAAGGAGTACAAAGGTTCATTGGCTTTGTGAATTACCTAAGCAAATTTCTGCCTGGCTTAAGTGATATTTGTGAACCTATCAGAAAGCTAACCCTATCAGAAAGCTGACACAGAGTGGTGCTGGATGGATGTTCATAAAGCTGCAGTGCAGAAGGTGAAACAGCTAATTTCAGCCAAGCCAGTTCTTCGTTACTATGATCAGACGAAGGAACTTACACTCCAAAGTGACTCATCTGAAAGTGGATTGGGGTCAGTTATAACACAAGAAGGCCAACCTGTGGCGTATGCCAGTCTTGCTCTGACAGATCCCGAGACTAGATACGCCCAAATCGAAAAGGAACTGTTAGCCGTTATATTTGGCCTGGAACGTTTTCACGAGTATACACATGGAAGGAAGGTAACAGTGCAAAGCCACCATAAGCCTTTAGAAATTATCGCCAAGAAGCCACTACACATAGCACCAAAGCGTGTGCAACGTATGCTGTTACGGTTGCAGAAATATCACGCTCATATTGTCTATCATCCTGGAAAGGAGATGCTGTTCGCAGATACTGATCAGAATTGGCAAAGTCATATTTCCACTTTAGAGATGAAATCACGTCACAAGATGGCATAATCTTCAAAGGTGAAAGAGCCATAATCCCGACAATGATTAGACACGAGATGATGGAACGTGTCCACTCCTCGCATCTTGGGGTGGAAGGCTGTTTAAGACGGGCCAGAGAGTCCATATACTGGCCTGGGATGACGTCAGCACTGAAAGACTACATCAGTAACTGTGACGTATGTACCACCTATGGGGCGAGGCAAGCTAAGGACACCCTCTTGCCACATGGTGTGCCTAATCGTCCTTGGGCTAAAGTGCGAACTGATCTCTTTTATTTTGATCACAAGAACTATTTCATCACAGTAGACTATATGTCCAACTTCTGGGAAATTGATTTTCTTAAAGACACAACATCCACGACTGTGATCCGAAAATTGAAAGGGAATTTTGCAAGACATGGAATCCCAGATATTGTTGTATCAGACAATGGGCCCCAGTTTTCATCCGAGGAATTCAAGAAGTTCAGCAACACCTGGGAATTTGAACACAAAACCTCATCGCCAGGATTCCCACATAGTAACGGAAAGGCTGAACAAGCAGTAAAGATGGCCAAGACTTTGCTACGAAAGTCAAAAGCTGCGAACCAAGACCCATATCTGGCAATACTAGACCTACGTATCACTCCAACACAAGGATTACAGAGCAGTCCAGCTCAACGACTGCTCAGCAGGAGAACGAAAACTCTCTTGCGTACATATCAGAGACTGTTAAAGCCTAAAACTGTTCGTAATGCTCAACAAGAAATGGCAAACAAGAAGAAACGTCAGGAGAAGTACTACGACAGAGGTGCCAAGGAACTTCAGTCACTTGGACAAGGAGACCTAGTCAGACTCAACCCCATGGGGACGGAGAAGGAATGGCAGAAGGGACAGGTGACACACCCAGGTCAAAGACTTCGGAGAAACAGACGGCATCTGAGGAGGATCCCTGGAACACAATTACATAAGTCATCTGAGGAAAGTGACATTCACACCTCACACGAGAGAATCACACATGGACAGCTACACACCTAGGCAAACTCCAAACAGAGGTCAAAACAGTGACACACAGACAGATCATGAACAACAAACACCGACAACAAGGTCAGGAAGAGCACACAAATTACGAAAATACTTGAAACAACATTATGAAGTTTACACGGATGTTTTGAGCAATGGTAATTAGGTTCACTTGCACATAACATTGTAGGTTCATCCACACATGTGTAGAAGATTGTTTTTTTTTTTTTGGAACTCTGAAAAAAAAAAAAAAACAGGGACAGATATTCATGTGAACAGTTGGTGGTAAAATGGACACTTCAAAAGTTGTTGTGGAATCAAAATTGTTTTTTGGACTGAGTTTTTGGTTCCTAGTGAAAAGAACACAGAACTGCATTACTTTAGTTAAAATGAGCCAGAAACTGTAATTGACCTTGTTCATACAGGTCATTTTTTATTTTGCATGTTATTGCTGCTTTTCAGCCAATGCTATTGTTTTGAGTGTACATGAGTAAAGTTTGCATTTTTGCCAATTCTTTTTTTTCAAAAGAGAAAGGATGTAACAAGTACTTCTTTTAGTTCGTGGCACCCGACGATGACTCGCCTGCCTAATAAACCATATACCATTAATTTTGATGTTCTGATCCGACTACGACGCACCAAATGGTACGTCCCCTGTATCTCCAGCTACCAAGGCGAAGGCCCTTTCTTTTTTCCGGATTCAACTTTGCCCCAGTAGCTCTCTCAAAGATAGATAAATCCTGCGAGAGGGCACGAAAGGAGCCCAGACTCGAAACAACACACGTGACGTCATCTGCATATTGAACGCATTTCACTTTGGCACCCCCTGGCACAACGAATGGAACAAGTCTTGAGTCCCTTTCCAAAAGACGAGAGAGGGACTCGCTAAACATAAAGCAATAGAGACAGAGGGCACCCCTGGCGCACCCCCCTCTCCACGTTAAAACCCTCTGAACAAAACCCATTTACGATAACAGAACTGAAACTTTGCTGATAGAAAACAGAAATCTATTTACGATAATTTGGGTGCAACTGAAACGTCTCCAATACATTCATTAAGAAACTACGATCCACCATGTCAAAGGCCTTCTGCTGGTCCAATGCACATAGGAGATCACGTTCAATAATAAAGTCGGTCAAGTCGCGCATCAACCGCAAACTCTGCTGGATGCAATGACCCTTCATTGCACAAGTCTGGAGATCACCCACAAGATGCGGCATAGCCAGTGCAAGGCGGTTGCACAAAGCAACTTGTAGTCCACATTTAACAAGGTGATCGGACGCTTGTTATGAGCTAGAGTGTATACTTTTTAAGTAGCCCTCAATCCTCAGAGGCTGCATGGACCTTCTCAAGTATATGCCTATACTTATATAGTAATCCTCAGAACATCCTGGACAGCATGCTCCAGACGATGCCTAACCAGTATAGCCTAGTTTAATTATCACTAATAAATAGTCGAGTTTTCCCCTCAAAACTTCATAGAAGTATATTGTGAACCCATTAGGCTGATCCATGATCTCCCCCCGCCCCCTCCACTGTACACAGATGTTTGTCTTAAGACCTCATGTTTTTAATAAAACTCAACTGCGAAGTCTGCCATATACCATACATACGTTTACCCTGATAGTTGAACCAGCACCAGATAGTTGAAGTCTGACACTCGCCTTCACATTGAAGGCGATTTTCGCCATTTATCTGGGGCTGCCTTTTTTGGACGGTGGTGTGCTGGGGAGGGGTTTTTCATTTCGCTGCGTGCGGGTCGTCCTTCTGTACGTTTTTGAATGTTTGAGTGGGGAGGGGGTTGGGCGTTTTGTCTCTGCAGGTCGGCGGGCGTGTGTTTTTTTTTGGCTTGCTTGACCTGAGTTTCGTTTGTCAGAATGGGATGGTTCGGTAGTGCCGTTTGGCCGTGACGTTTTGTATCCCGCATGGCGGGTCACGTAAAAAGCACTCTAGCTAGGATGATTACTAAACAGTTCCTCAAAGTGTATTCCTTCAATTATAGTTTAGGAAGTACCAACTGCTGAATCTCACCACAGCGGAGCATAGGAATAGGAGCTGGTTACGGACGTGGTGACTTCATTCAGGTTTTCCAGATGTTTATGGTTTTGACAATATATCGTTCACTGACTTTTTCAGGTTTAATTGCTAATAGTTGTTGTACCAAACCTCATACTCTTGAATCCCAGATATTAGCATAGGCAGATATTCTAATAGGGTTATATGTGAGTGAATGCCATTGAAATAGTTTGCCTGAGAAAGTAAATTGCACTTGCAAGTACTGTGAATGTGTTAACAAGTGCTTTAAGCATTGGATAATTCAGGTGTGACTTTTTGTTCTTCGGTTAATTTTCTACAGCTCAGGGTCCTTGATGGGGACTTCATTGTTCCTCATTCTCATTTCTACTCAACTATTCTTCTGTAATCCTAGCCTATTCATGTTGGTCTAAGTATAAAATAACAGACCCCTGTTTGACTTTCATATACAATAATGTTCTTAAAATGTGTACTTTTACCTTTAACATGGAGTTTGAATTTTAAAATATGTGCCATTGCTAGATAACAAATCTTTAAAGCTGTTGCTAATGAACGTAGATATATTTCATTACATGTCCACCTGTCGGCTGCGTATAACAGAGTGTATCTATAAAACTCCAGAAGAAACGTTAAGGGAGTAATTGGGACTACTGGATTTATTGAGTGATAGTGGCCACAAATTGAGAGAACTCCTGAAAATTGTAGAGCATATACTATTCCTATTTAATGACACATATCTTGAAGTTGTATTTTATTTTTAGTCCAGCTTTCCCCACTGACGACAACCAACCAAGGGAGCAGGCGGGATTGAGAAGAAATTTCTTAAAAATAGATCACATTTCACACCCTCAACCAACTGAAGGAAAAATGTCACGAGTTCAATATACCTGTATGTGTCGCTTTCGTGGACTATGAGAAAGCTTTCGATTTCGTTCAAACCTAGGCAGTTCTCGAGGCACTGAAAGAGCAAGACATTAACCCTAACTACATCAAAGTAATGAAAGACATCTATACTGGCAGCACAAACTAGTTAAGTTACACAAAGAAAGCAACAAAATACCAATAAGGAAAGGGGTGAGGCAGGGAGATACCATATCTCCAAAGCTCCTTACAGCATGCTTAGAACACATCTTCAAAGACTTCAATATGCTACAGGATTTGGACATAGCAAGCAGACCAATCAGTTAAACAAAAACCAATCATCATTAATGGAACAGAATTGGAACATGTATCTGAATACATTTACCTGGGACAAAGGTTCACTCTCACCGAAAGGAATCAAGATAATGAAAGGAGGAGGATCAAAGCAGGGTGGCAAGCATTTGGCAGATACAGACACATCTTGAAGGGCAATCTACCATTGTGCTTAAAAAAGAAAGTATGACCAATGCAGTCTCCCGTCAATGACATATACAGGAGAAACATAGACACTAACAATTAAAATGGAAAGAAAGTTAGCAGCCGCACAACATAACATGGAGAGGAGTATGCTTAACATAACATACAAAGATCACAAAACCAATAGATGGATAAGGGAACAGACCAAGGTACAGGATACAATGGAAGTAATCAAACATCTTAAATGGACATGGGTCGGCCATGTCACTAGAAGGGGAGTTGGAGCACGCTAACCACTGTATGGACACCGCTTGACGGGAAAAGGAACAGAGGCAGGCAAAGAAAGAGATGGAGAGATGAAATACAGCAATTCTGGAATGAAACCAATTGGTACACATATTCAAGGTGTAGAATCATGCTTTGGCCTTCATCCAGCAGTGGATCGACAACGGCTGAAGAAAATCCCCACTAGAGGTTACTGGCATACTGGGCTATCCACATTAAGCAGAAGTACGTGTACAAAAATTATACTACGCTAGTAGGGCCTAGACGTAGAGTGCCTAACTTAAGTCTGGTACTCGGGTGAGTATTCAGGTATTTGATGTTCGGTTTGCCTCGGAGGCTGCCCGCGTCCGGAGCGTCCGTGTGTTGGAGGGAGTTGAGGGACTGAGGGTCGCACCGTGTGACGGTTCGGTGTGGGTGGGGGTCCTCCATCTCCCTCTGGACATGTCTGAGCGGGTTGTGCGGACACTGGGGCGTTCTAGGAGGGTAACCGGCTGCGGGGAGCCGGAGTTCCTTCAATGTGTGGGTGTCGGGACCGGGACTAGACGAGTGGGAGTCGGACTCGGGTCCGATATCCCCTCTACCTTGTGGGCTGGTGGGCGCAGGGCCCACATTGCATACCCGGGCCGGCCTCGCACTTAATGGAGGTGTGGGCTGGAGGGGCATGGGGGTCGGGCATGCCCTGGACGAGTGTCGAGGGGATGTCGTGTGTGGCTCGTGTGGGAAAGCGGGCCATCTCGCCCGTTTATGCCCGGACCGCTCGTGCGCCGCGAGAGTGGCTGTGGCTGAGGCGGTCACCGTTCCGGCCTCTGACACCATACCACCTGATGCTCCATTGATCGCCCCAGTGTCCGACACTGGCGCCCCAGTGGAGGATTTGTTCCCCCTTTCGTGTCCCACCTCGTCTGCCAGCCTGCCCACTGAGGCGCAGCTGGACAAAACGGCGGAGATGGTACTAGCGGAGTGGCATGCGGAGCAGGATGCCCCGACTAGTATCACCGATAGCGGGCGTAGCTACCGGTGAACCAGTACAAGCGGCATCCTGCGCCGCATGCCACTCCGCTAGTACCATCTCCGCCGTTTTGTCCTGCTCTGCCTCAGTGGGCAGGCTGGCAGTCTCTGCAAGTTCGATCAGGGTCGGACACGAAAGGGGGAAGAAAGCCTCCACCGGGGCGCTAGTGTCGGATATAAACGGGCGAGATGGCCCGTTTTCCCACACGAGTTGCAAACGATATCCCCTCTACACTCGGCCAGGGTATGCCCAACCTATAAACAGCGGCTACACCGCTTGTTCGGGCACAACCTGGCCTTATGCCCTTCCAGCCCACACCTCCAACAAGTGCGAGTCCGGCCCGGGTATGCAATGTGGGCCCTGTGCCCATTAGCCCACAAGGTAGAGGGGATATCGGACTTGAGTTCAACTCTAACTCGTCTAGTCCCGGTCTTGACACCCTTACATTCAAGGAATTCCGGCTCGTCGAAGCCAGTCACTTTCCCAAAACGCCCCAGTGTCCACACAACAACCTCTTCAGACATGTCCAGATGGAGATGGAGGACTGTCACCCACACCGAACTGTCATACGGTGTACCAGTCCCTCCAACACATGGACACCTCGGACGCGGGCAGCCTCCGAGGTGAACCGAACATCAAAAACATTCATACCCCGGAGAGGTTTACGCTGAAGCGCGTCAAGCTCTCCAGGGACCTTTAAACCAACAGAACGCAAAACTGAAAAAGAAATTGTCCGGGGACGACCTTAGCCTCCCGATTACGAATTTGCTGTCACGGGGAGCCGCCATGACAGCTAGGGGTGTGGCAAGCCACGCACCTACCAAAAACAAAAAGCCAAAACTACACTAAACAAACTACAAACTATTGAAAGGCCAAGGTAAAAAACAAAGTGTGTGTTCAACGAAAAGTGGAGAGCAGCCGAAAACACGTCCGCACTCCACTCCACGAAAGCAAACTGAGCAGACTTCAATACATCTTCGTGGAGTGTGTCATATGTCATTGGCTTGGTTGTATTTGCTATTGAACGACTACAACTTGGATTCCAAGAGGTGGATGGAGCTTGTGCCATTTTATTACTTAGGAACTTGGCTAGAACTTTAACACTAAGGTGTGTCTTTAAACACAGCTGCTACAAGATAGGATTATTGGGGTATAAGCATCGGATTAAGTCTTATTGCAGTAGACCATCACAAAAGAAGACGTTTCAATGGAATTAGTTGTCAATAACAATGTTTATTGATTTATTGATCGTAACTTATTACATATTCATTCTTTGCTCTTAATTGTGTTAAATATTCATGTTATTTATTACATATCCACTATTACGCTTTTGTTACATGGTAATGAATATGCAAATATGGTAAAAAAGAAAGAGTTAAGGTTTCAATTTTTCTTCCACACGCCAAATCTTGATCCGGCTGTCATGGACACAGCGGAAAAGTGTAGGAAATACGTAAACCACCTTAAGAAAGTTGTTCCCACAGTTGTAGTGCAAAAAGGCGGACCATCCGGGTTCTAATTAGAAGAAAGACATTAGAAAATTGAAAAAAATATTAAAGTCTTTGCTGTCGGCATACTTTAACACATTATTACTAGCACCCGTCTGTGGTGGTCTTTACGCAACAGTATTTGGTTTTGACACATATAGATGAAAAGCAAGCGACAAAATCGTTCACCCGTTTTGGTTTAATCGAATGCGGAACATCAAACAGTGGATTTCTTGAAAATAAGAAAATTTCAAACAGTGGATTCCTTGAAAATAAGAAAATTTCACTATGTGGCTGTCATAATAATTTGAAACTTTGGTAAGAACACGCAGCAAGTACTGTATAATTAGTAGTGTCTCTCAAATTATAGTCGTGTGTGCAAGCTTTGGATCCCGTTTGGGGAATTTGGCTATCTGGTAGGATCGTAGGATCGTCTTAATAGAGCAGAATAGATTCAAAATAAAATGGACCGGTTATTCAGAATAGTCGTTTGTTGCCGAAGCAAGATCTCGAATACTACGAAGGAACATTAAGTTACAAGCAAGCGATTGGAAAAGCGTCGATATTAAGCCATGTCAACGAGGGGATACAGTTGCACGTAAGAATCAGAATGGAACGAAGGGGATCGTGTATTTCTGACCGAGTGAACTACATTAGCCTTCTTGACTATAGCACAAGAACAATTTTTGAGGATATATAAGTTTAAAGTTTTTGGCTTCAACCTCCGTAATGTTTAAAAATTCTTTCTGTAATCTATGTCATTCCTTTCAAGAGGGGGGAGTTTTGTCTTATTTAAAACAGACTTCTGCCCGGCTTACAACATCATTGCCTGTTACATTTTTCCCCAAAAAAATTGGCTGATAATAGCACGTTTACTAGACTATTGTATTTTATTTTGCTTGTAAATCTTAGATTCGCACGGCCGAACGTCTTCACAAGTATGAACACGTCCAAGATTTCTGGTGGGAACAGAGCCAATCTGCAATGATGAGCCTGCGTGTCGCAAGGAGGATGTCCAATGTGGGCTGTATGTGTATGTATGTATGTATGTGTGTGTGCTTTTTACGTGCAAAGAAAACGGACACGGACAAAAGGTCAACAGAACCAAAAACTCAGTCTCAGTCTGTAAAAGAACCACCACAAACAACCACCAGTAAAACAACCAGCAAAACCCAACTGAAACCCACAAACACAAATCTCTCACCAACGCAGCGTCTAACGTAACGCGAAAAGGACACGGACCAAAAGGCCAACAGAAGCAAAACCCCCAAAAAACACTACAAACCGGCCCCAAAAAGCCAACCCTCCCCCCCCCAAAAAAAATCATATTATGCAACGACCACACAACCCCCACACCCAACAACCAACTTACTCCAAACCCCCCCCCCCGGGGAACGCCGTCCCGACAGCAGACGAGAGGCCTTTTGGGGGCACCCCTCAACCCATTCACATTAAGGGTGACGAGGGATAAGGTGCCTATCTACGATGTTTTCTTCCCAACACGGGTCTTTTCAGGCACCTAGTCGTGTTCCCCCCTTTTCCTGCGAGCGAGCAGAGTTCTTAGCTCCTCGTCTTTCTTGTATGTGTATGTATGTCGTATGTATGTATGTGTGTACACCCACCCCACCCCCTTACTTACCACAGACTCAAAGGTGAGTTCAGTGAATGATTGGTGCTTGCACCCATTTCCCCAATGACAGGAAAAGTATGCAATTGCACTATGTATGTATGTATGTATGTATGTATGTATGTATGTATGTATGTATGTATGTATGATGTATAGTATATATATATATATATACATGTAAATATGTATGTAAATATGAATGCTTATAAGGGCATATGTTGGTGTACAGTATGTGTGTGTGAATGTAATTATGTGTCATGTTTGTAGTTGTATGTGTGCAAGAATCTGTGTATGAGGGCTAGATCCAGAAAGGTGATGTTTTTGGGTGCCCTGACATGCTTCTTTTCCCCCTTTAACCAGAATACCAAGGCCAAGTTCTCAGCTCCAACTGGCATAATAGGTGCACATAATAGGTGCACTACAATGGCAAACTTACCACATACTTCAAAGGTGAGTTGAACTTGTCTGGATGGTAACTGAATGGATGTTTGGTGCTTGTCCACCTTTTCCAATTTACAGAAAAGTGAGGAATTGCACCCGTCTTATTTCAGACATCAGCGATGTAAGTAATCTCAGCAGTAATAGGTAGCAGCAGGTAAAACAAAGTAACGCATTACAATAGACTTTCACACGCTTTTCCTGTTACCCCTTTTGCAAGGTGAACAAGAAGGACTCTGGCCCAAAAGCCCGAAAAAATACCACTACTGTTCAGTCGGAGTTGGTCCAAAAAGCTGGAGTGCTGAAAGAAACTTACGAAGAAAGTTAACGAAAGAAGTAAGTTATCTTGCCATTTATTGGTACTACACCTTTCACCAAACCCGCCCCATCCCCCAAAGAAAAATTAAAAGTATATAAATATGTACCTTTCATGCAACATTTTCATCACTTCCCTTTTCAGAGAGCTGTAACAATCGCAGTACAACCTGCAGTGAGGGAGCTGTTGGAGTGTCCTATCTCTCAATCTGATGAAGGTACGGTTATGAGAGGCAACCATAACGAGCTCGTGAATGGCAAGAAGGAAAAGTTACTAAGGTATGGGCTTTTAGCAGTAGACGAGCTACAACAAAATACAGGAGAGGGGAATGGCAGACCCTGTGATAGTAGTTATTGAGCCAGAGGTATTGCTGCCTCCACCAATATCACCCCTTTTTCGTACGCCATCCCAAAGTGAAGTAACGCCACCTGCAAAGGAAGATCAAGACTCCCTATTCCAACGGGCAGCAACTCTAGGGAGGCTTTTGTTGCAGAGCTACAAAAGCAGATTTCGGCCCGTCCACCAATAGTTACGAGTACCCCGTCACCTTCAAGAGTTCCCCCGTCACCTTAACGCCCTTCAGCCAAACTCATTTTCCACCTCAGTGAGAAGTTGCGGTTCAGATTCACCACCAACAGACTAAACCATTTTGGACCATTGAGATTTATTTCTGAACATATGATGACTTCCTTAAAGGTGCCAATAGCAGAACTTGTTGTAACAGAAATAAGACCTGAAGTTGTAATATCGTCTCTTTCTGAACAGGGATTCCATGTGGTCTTCCCAGATATTTATTGAATGCGTCATATATTTACACCGTATGAGCTTTCAAATTGTAATGTTAATTGGATTAAGAAAAATGCACGGATATGGTGTCTGCAATTAGAACATGTATTATGGAGCAGTGTCATGTACCATTTCACATTTAGAAGGCAGATTGGAGACGGTTCGTGAAAAAGATGGACACAGCCAAGAGAAATGCTAACAGATACTTATCAATGGTAGTCAATTCTTGAAGGATTTTTCAGTATATTCCATTTTCCTTTATTATTTTTGTCATGACATATTTCAACTTATTCTTCATGTGAAACCTTTCAAGACTTGTTAATATCAATGTTTGATCCCTTGCATGGTAATTTGGATATTTTGCTTTCAATCTTTTATTTGTCAATGTTTTTGCCTGTGTAAGTGCAACGTTTCCTAGCCTAATAGACAATGTGTTTCTTTTAGTTTGCTTTTCTGTTTTACTGTTTTCTTCTATGTTATTAATTTGTTTGCTTTGTTAATAGGATTGCATCTATAAATCACTTAATGTTAAGACAAAAATCATGTCGTCCTAGCTTAGGGCAAGGGACTATCCTAATTTGCCTAACTTTCCTTTTATAATTTTTAAAAGATTTAAAGAAAATACAGACTTTGTTTCTTTTTAGTTTGCATTTTTAGTTTTTCTCAATTTATCTTATAATTTTATTATGTTTTCTTATTCTTATTTGGGTGGGCCAGATGTTCTGCTGAACGTGGCCCCTCTGTGTTATAGCCACCGTTGTTTCGTTCGATGCTCTTGCCTGTGTGCCCGTCGGCTTGCCAGACCGCCATCTCTCCAGATGTGTGGCGGTCTGTGTGTTGTAAGTCACTAGGATTGCACATGGGGTCTTCATCACTAACCATTTTCGCCTAGTCAGGTGGCGATTAGGTCATGGAATTTGTCCCCGTGTGGGCTGTAAAGCCATCGAGACTATGCAACACCTTTGCTGGAGTGTCCCTTTGTCCAGTTGGTGTGGGAATGGTTTCACTCCTTCGTTATTGGTGTTATTGGTTGCACACAGTGGGTCATAAGTAGTGATTAGTTTTGTATGGTTTCATGCCCCCTGTGTGCCCAACCTGGGTTAGGGATCTGCTGTTGTTGTTTGCCGCTATAATCAGGAGACACATCTGGAACAGCAGATGCCGCCTAGTTTTCGATGGGGACGTCTGGAGGGCTGAGGCTGTCGTGCCCCTCGTGCAAAGTGGCATTAGGTTGCGCATGGAGGCGGACCATGCACGGCTTCCCGACACTGCCTTTCGTAGACACTATCGGGACTGCGTTCCCCGGATGAAAGTTGGAGTGAGTTAGCTGTTACGTGTGTGGGGAGGGGGGTGTGGTCGTTACATAAAATGGTTGGGGGGTCTGTTTGTGCTTTGGCTTCCTGTGGCTGGTTTGTAGTGATTTATTGTTTTCATTCTGTTGGCCTTTGGGTCCGTGTCCTTTTCATGTCACGTGAAACGCAACGTTATATGCATATGTGGGTTAGTGAGAGATTTCTGTTTTTTGGGGGGTTGTTATACAGACTGGGATGTTTTTTTTTTACCTTTGGTCCGTGTCCGTTCTCTTTGCACGTAAAAAGCACCTGTTTTTCTTATTTTATAATAATTTCCTTTCTTGGATTACATCCTTCAATTTGTTTCCTGAACATCGGCATCATCGTCAAGTTCTGTGTTCGTCGTCTTTCTTGCTTGCTTTACAAAAAGATAAGTGAAATATATGTACTTTTCTTGCTACAGTATGCTTAATCATAATGTTCACAATTTCTCAACTGTAAGTAAATACCCCGATGAAAGACAATTTTGAAAACTTGTAGCAATTTAGGCATGATATTTTTGGGGGCTAAAGTAATACAGACTTCCTTTATTGCAAGCATGTTATGGGTATGGTTAGCGGTGGCCTACCGAATTTGTTTGCTTTGTTTTGGCGTTCAATACCGCGTATAGTGGGCGGAGCCCCAGCGATTGAATAACATGTGCCTTAACGTTACAACAACGTAACTAAACTGGTTTTCCTCTCTCCGTCTCACAGGTAAGATGATGCTTAATACCCTTTCATGTGAATATGAAAGTATTACCAGGTTGTTGATTAAATATTTGTCGTTATTAAATATTGTCGTTTGTCGTTATTAAAAGTATTTCATTATGACGGATGGTCTACATTTGCCATCGATACGTAAGAGTTAATATTCGTTACAAACGAGACCGTCAGGTTTGCATGTAGGATATGTCGTGAAAGTTCGATTAGTGGAGCAAAATCATAATTTACAAGAGTCATATCAGTACGATAGTGTTTTATTTCTTCATGTTGTTAATAATAGTATATCATACGTATCAGGATGCCGTGGATGTGACATTTTAGGTAATTTCTCTGTACGTACATTTGGTCGTTAGAACTGTCATGAGAGGTGACGTCATTGCGTAGCAACAACAGTAGGGGATTCCCCGAAATGATCCAGATAGAAATAAGTATTTACGGCCCGCTAGATTGATTGTATTGTTATGTATTGAATTATTAGAAAGATTGAGCAGGTTTCATTTTATTATTTTAGGAACTACAAGTAGCCTTCGTTTATGCCAGGATGAAAATCCATTCAGATGCCTTATCCAAATATGCAATTTGGTATAATTTGCGAAACTGCATAGTTATTGTTTTATTATAGATCAGTGATTGAATAACATGTGCCTTAACGTTACAAGAACTAAAACTAAACTGGTTTTTCCTCTCTCCGTCTCACACTTTTACATGTAACGTGGTGGGTTGGTGCCTGGGTCCCTGCTGTCAGTGGGATCGAGAGATCCGGGTCTTAACAAATTGGCGACATTGCCAGGACTGAAGTAACCACTAGATTAGAACACAATGGAGACGGACCAAAGCACCTCAGCCGAAGATGCCGCCGAAACGAATATGAGGGAAACGGTAAATATGTATGAGCTGAAGCTGAAGGACTTGGAAGCAGAGTTCGAAAGATGTCTAGGGGAGCTAAACGTGACCACATCAGCTACCGAGAAGGAAAGTCACCCTCCCACAGATCATGCTCTGCCATACAAGAAAGAGTTCAAGATACAAGGACAGATCGGGGACCCTGGGCAACGTGACAAGCTGGCATTCATGTCTCTGGTCCACCAGATTGACAGTGGACTAAAAAGAGGGTATCGTGAGAAAGAAATTGTAGAGGCTGTAGTTAGAGCTGTTACACCTGGTTTACAGCTAAGGGACTACTTGGAGGGACGGGACGACTTAGTCCTTCCCATTATCAGATGTCTGCTGAGGGCACACTTCAGGAGTGGGGAGCAACTGAACTGTATCAGGAGCTATGTGATATATCACAGGGTAGAACTGAGACGGCCCAGAATTCTGTTCTCCGTGCCCTGGCGTTGAAGCAGAGAGTACTGTTCGCATGAAAAGAAGCAAATGCTAAATTCAAATATCATGAAACCCTTGTAGAGTAAATGTTTGAACATGCAGCGTCAACTGGGTTGTCGAATGCCGAAGTTAGACAGGAGGGTTAAGAATGCCTTCTCCGGCAACATATGCAGCGAGGAAGACCTCCTGGAGAGAGGGTAAACCAACCATCCCATTCCTAAGCAGAAAGGGCAAGAAAGATGCAACTGAAGAAACCTGTGACAGCTTCAGTTGAAATGACAGGTACTGACAGACACAAACCCGAAGTAAAGAAAGAGAAGAGCCCCAACTTGTATGATGAGGTACAACTATTGACGACACAAGTAGCTGAAATACACAAGGCCATAACAGCAGAGGGAAGGGCGAAAACGTTTGAGAGGAGGCACCGGGGATGCTCCGATTGTCAACAGGATGGTGTAGGAGACAGTTGCCGCCACTGTTACAAATGTGGTAAATTTTGGTCACCTATCCAGGGGATGCTTGGCAGGTAAGCAACAGGGAAACGCCAACAGGTCTCCTCTGGGGGACGAGAAGAGACCTCAGGCGATGTCCATGCAGTAAATGTAAATGGGCTTGAATGTCCCGACTTGCTTAGACAGGTTGCTATGAATAACGGTTGGTCTCGAAAGAAGAGAGAGAGGATTGTTGACCTAGTGGGTGAAAGGTGCGTTCTTAATGGAACGTTCAGTTCTCGTGGAGTGCGGACGTGTTTTCGGCTGCTCTCCACTTTTCGTTGACCACACCTTTTTGTGTTTTTACGTTGGCCTTTCATTAGTTTGCAGTTAGTGTTAGTGTAGTTTGTGTGTTTTGGGTTTCTTTTCGTTTTGGCTTTTTTATAGGTGCGTGGCTTTGCCACACCCCTAGCTGCCATGGCTAAGGTCGTCCCCGGACAAGTTTTTTCAGTTTTGCGTTCTGTTGGTTTAAAAGTCCCTGTAGAGATTGACGCGCTTCAGCGTAATCCTTTCCGGGGTATGAATTGTTTTGATGTTCGTTTTACCTCGGAGGCTGCCCGCGTCCGAGGCGTCCATGTGTTGGAGGGAGTCGAGGGACTGAAGGTCACACCGTACGACAGTTCGGTGTGGGTGACAGTCCTCCATCTCCCTCTGGACATGTCTGAACAGGTTGTTGTGCGGACACTGGGGCGTTTTGGGAAAGTGACCGGCTACGAGGAGCCGGAATTCCTTGAATGTAAAGGTGTCAAGACCGGGACTAGACGAGTTAGAATCGAACTCAAGTCCGGTATCCCCTCTACCTTGTGGGCTAATGGGCACAGGGCCCACACTGCATATCCGGGCCAGCCTCGCACTTGTTGGAGGTGTGGGCTGGAAGGGCATGAGGCCAGGTTGTGCCCGAACAAGCGGTGTAGCCGCTGTTTACAGGTTGGGCATACCCTGGCCGAGTGTAAAGGGGATATCGTGTGTAACTCGTGTGGGAAAACGGGCCATTAGGCCCGTTTATGCCCAGACCGCTCATACGCCGCGAGAGTGGCTACGGGCGTGTTTGAAGCGGTCCCCGTCCCGGCCTCTGACACCGTACGAACTGATGCTCCTGTCATCGCCCCAGTGTCCGACACTAGCGCCCCGGTGGAGGCTTTGTTCCCCCTTTCGTGTCCGTCCCCTCCCCTGCCCACTAAGGCAGAGCAGGACAAAACGGCGGAGATGGTACTAACGGAGTGGCATGCGGCGCAGGATGCCGCTTGTACTGGTTTACCGGTAGCTTCGCCCGCTATCGGTGATACTAGTTGGGCCCCGAGTCAACCGGCCCAAGAGACATTGAGTGGCCCAGAATCTGACTCGCCAATGGAGGACTGCACTACAGCCTTATTAGTTGTGGCTAAGGAGTCCTCCGATTGGTTTGATGAGACGAAACAGGCCACTGATCTCATTGACTCGAGTGGCCCTTCCACCCTACCCGCAGCCGCTTCCGTTATACCGGACACGATGGTCGCTAGTGGACCTCCTGTTCCTAACAGGGAGGTCCACTCGATCAATGACGAGAAGCTAAGAACTCTGCTCCCTCGTAAGAAAAGGGGGAACACTGCCAGGGGCCTGAAAAAGACCCATATTGGGAAAACTTCGCAGGTAATGCGCAGGCCTGTTGTCTACCATCGGGACGGCGTACCCCGGATGAAGTTTTGGAGTGGGTTATTTTTCAGGTGTGTGGGGGGGGGGGGTTGTGTGGTCGTTACATAATATGGGTTGGGGGGTTCTGTTTGTGGTTTGGAGTTGGCTTTTTGGGGCTGGTTTGTGTAGCGTTATTGTTTTGCTTCTGTTGGCCTTTGGGTCCGTGTCCATTTCATGTCACGTTCAACGCCTACATTGAATACATTTGTGGGTGAGTGAGAGATTTCTGTTTGTGGGTTTTCAGTTGGGTTTATGGTGGTTGTTAAACAGACTGGAATTGTTTTTGGTTTTGTTGACCTTTGGTCCGTGTCCGTTTTTCTTTGCACGTAAAAAGCACCAATGGAACACTCAACGGGATTGATAGTGCACTGCTGTGGGATACAGGTTCAGCAGTATCTTTAGTCTTGGACAGTTGGGTCAAATGTCACCTTTCTCATGCCGAAATAAGACCAGTTGAAGAGCTCCTAGAAGGACAACATCTTGATTTAAAGGCTGCAAATGAGATAGAGATGCCATACCTTGGGTGGATCCTAGTGGACCTTCGCATTGGAACCAAAAGTCTTCGGGTTCCAATGTTGGTGTATCCTGGGAGTATGAAGTCACCATTGATTGGGTACAATGTCATCAAACATATCATGGGAAACTGCCAGAAAGGCTCTAAGATATGTACCCTTGTGCAAGCAATTCCAGGGAAAAGGAAACAGGATGTTGAAGCCTTGGTAAGATTAATTGAGGCTGGTATGGATGAAGACACAGTAGATGTACAAAACCCAAACCTGTATACACTGATACCGCCTAGGGAATGGATAGATGTGGAATGCATAACAAAATGTCAACTGAATCATCAGAGAGTTAAGGGAGAAACCGAGGGTGTATTTGTACCAACACCTGCGACTTCTGTACCAGAGGGGCTGCTAATCCCTGAGACGGTATTCAAAATGCCACAAAGACGTTGTGTTATACCAGTTTTCAACTCTACTAACCATGACATACAGTTGCCAAGACGTACGGTTATCGGAAACATTGAGCCATTCCGGTACACTGGTAAGGTGGCTAATGGCAGACGCGCAGACGAGGCCACCCAACATGGAGGTTGCATGTCTTTAGACGTGAATACATTGGATAAGTCTGTACCAAATGCTAGTGATCAGTCCAGTGAAGATGTTGACGAGTGGTGTCCAGAGGTGGACTTGACATGTCTCACACCAATGCAAGAAGATGCTGCAGAGAAAATGCTGAAGGAAGAATGTTCAGCATTTTCACAGGATTCCATGGATACAGGAAATTGTCCCGACTTGAAGATGAAAATTAATTGAAATGATCCAGAACCAGTCCAGAAGAACTATGCAAGTATTCCTCGTCCACTTTTCAAAGAAGTTAAGGAGTACTTGGAAGACCTCCTAGCAAGGGACTGGATAACAAAGTCGAAGTCTAAGTATTCTTCACCTGTGATCTGCGTCAGAAAGCTTGACGGGTCGTTAAGCCTATGTGTCGACTATAGAGAATTCAACCGTAAAACAATTGATGATCGTCAACCGATTCCAAGAATCCAGGATATCCTTGATGGCTTGAAAGGTAGCTTCTGGTTTAGCACTCTCGATCAAGGTCGTGCTTATCACCATGGATACATCGACCCAAAGAGTCAACCACTTACAGCATTTGTGACACCGTGGGGCCTCCATGAATGGAAAAGAATACCCTTCGGGTTAAAAAACGCCCCAGCAGAATTCCAAAGATACATGGAGGGATGCCTGGATGGTCTGAACAACGACATTTGTTTTGTATATTTAGATGATGTGCTAGTCCATGGCAGCACATTTAAAGAACACTTGGAGAATGTGAAGAAATTACTGGCCAGACTACAGCAACACGGGATAAAGCTAAAGGCCAGTAAATGCAAACTCTTCCAGAGACAGGTCAGGTACTTGGGCAGACTAGTCACTGAAGAAGGACATAAGTTGGACCCTGCAGATCTTGAACCAGTCCTCTCACTCAAAGATAAGAAACCATCAACAGTTTGGGAGTTGAGAAAAATGGTAGGGTTCATTGGCTACTACAGGAGCTACATTCAAAACTTCTCAGCAATTGCCAGTCCTCTCTTCAAGCTGTTACAGAAGGAAAAGGGTTGTACCCAAAAACCCAGTCAATTTGAGACCACAAACAGTCAAGCAGGGAAAGAAGGTTTTGACTTATCATTTGGGAAACCCTACATTGTTATTTGTACCACAATGTTCAGCCAGTTGAAAACCCAATTACTTTGGGAACGTATAATCTAAATCTCTAATTTAACTGAAAATTTCTAATGTAACCCGACAACACAAGGGCTGAGTGGTACACACTGCCAACAGGTCATAGTCCATTTATTACTACTTTTTACTATTTTTTACTCTAGCAGACATTACTTAAACACTGAGAGAACTTTGTGAGTTGAATTGTATTATACGCTATAACTTTTATTGTTATCAAACCTATTCGCACAGGAATGACAGATTTCGAGATGCATGTGTATGTGTTTTCTAACATAGCATTGGTGGTGAGGTATGTAAATACAATAGTTATATGGGAACATGCTAGTTCTTAGGGGCACAAGAAAATTTGTGAAATGGTATGCAAGGTTCAGTGACGTAATTGGTCATTTTCAACAAGACTATCTTTTGGGTAATGCGCAGTGCTCCAATTTATTTGTCTTAAAGCCAACGAATGTACTTAAATATTCTGTTACTTCAGATAAAAGTATAGTGAGTGGTAAATTTGCTACAAAACTACGTGTATACACTTAATAGTATGGGTGCCAAGGTGTTTCTAGTAGTGTGATGACTATTGAGGTTTATATCTCCAGCTTGTAATTAGCAAAACTCGACAAATTAGAACAATAGAGTGCATTTTATAAAACTTGTATTCACCATTCATTTCTTCTTACATTGAATACTATATTTCTTCATACATACATGTTTACATGTCAGGGATGACATCTCTAAAGGAAGAGGAGTGTTATGGGTATGATTAGCGGTGCCCTACTCAAAATGTTGTTGTCTGTTTTGGAGTTGTTTTGGGGGCAGAGCCCCAGCGATTGAATAACATGTGCCTTAACGTTACAACAACTTAAACTAAACTGGTCTTCCTCTCTCCATCTCACAGGTAAGATGATGCTTAATTCCCTTTCATGTGAATATGAAAGTATTACTAGGTTGTTGATTCAATATTTGTCGTTTTAAAAGTGTTTCATTATGACGGATGGTCTACATTTGCCATCGATACATAAGAGTTAATATTCATTAAAAATGAGACCGTCAGGTTTGCATGTAGGATATGTCTGTGTTATCATGGGCCTACGTATATGCGCATAACAATTGTTTGTCGTTAGAGTTCGATTAGTGGTACAAAATCACAATTTATACTAGTCATATTAGTACAATAGTGTTTTATTTCTTCATGTTGTTAATAATAGTATATCATATGTATCAGGATGCCGTGGATGTGACATTTTAGGTAATTTCTCTGTACATAATGTTGCTCAGTGACTTAGCGTTATGAGTAGGCTACAGCGTGTACATTTGGTCGTTAGAACTGTCATGAGGGGTGACGTCATTGCGTAGCAACAAGAGTAGGGGATTCCCCGAAATGATCCACATATAAATAAATATTTACGGCCCGCCAGATTGATTGTATTGTTATGTATTGAATTATTAGAAAGATTGAGCAGGTTTCAGTTTATTATTTTAGGAACTAGAAGTAGCCTTCGTTTATGCCAGGATGAAAATCCATTCAGTGCCTTATCCAAATATGCAGTTAGGTATAATTTGCGAAACTGCATAGTTATTGTTTTATTATAGATCAGTGATTGAATAATATGTGCCTTAACGTTACAAGAACTAAAACTAAACTGGATTTTCCTCTCTCCGTCTTGCATGATAAGAGATAAATAATACCATCCTTGCTTAGGCCTAGAACCAAGGATATACAGTACAATGGACTAGCCTTTCCAATCAAGCTACTTGAATTTCGAAATATGCCGCAGAGACCTAGCCTACTCTATAAATCAGTGCAAGACTCGTTTCGTTTATCAGAATGGGATGATTCGGTAGTGCCGTTTGGCCGTCACGTTTTGGATCCCGCATGGCGGGTCACGTAAAAAGCACACTCATCCAGACTCGACAGGTTTTATGCCCCGCCCCGCCCAAGTTTCCTCGATCTCGGTGTTCGATTATTCCATGTCCTTTGTCTGATCATGACGCAGTTGTTTTGCGCTTGTAGCTGCCGGAGTCTTTTCATGTGGAGAAGGGACTTTGGCGGCTGAACATGGAAAATGTCAGAGCAAAAGTTCAAGGAGCAATTTGTCGAGAAGTACAGAGGATGGCAGTCCCTCAAGCCTGCTTTTCCGTTAGTCTGGTGGGACGAGGTCAAGTCCCTCATGGCAGTTCGCAATCAGGTATTGTGTTGAGAGAGCTCACCAACGGAAATTAAAGTTCCATTCCCTGTTCAATAGAGCAAGGGATCGTTCTTCGTCGTCTGATCTGCATGCACTTGGGGTGTTTGTAGATGAGAAACTGCACGGAGCCCGGGTGCGTGCCAGAAACCACTTTGTTGAGGCGGACGAGAAGCCCACTATTCGTTTTTACCGGGATGATACCAAGTCTGTGGTTGACCGCAGAATTAGGGCAGTGCGACATCCTGGTGGGGTCGTCGTGGAGAACCCGCAGGCAGTCCTAGGGGTATTTAGGTCGTTCTTTTCGAACCTGTACTCCAGGGCTGCTGTTAGCGAGGATCTCCAGGAAGATTTGTTGTCTGGTATAGACAAGCCCCCCCCCCCCTTCAGAGTAAAATTGATAGCTTGGGTTCGAATCTCTCCGTTGGTGAGCTCTGGACAGCGGTAGCAGCGATGAAGAAGGGAAAGTCCCATGGTCCCGATGGCCTCCCTGCAGAGTTCTGTAGGACCTTCTGGGAGGTTCTCGGTGGGGACTTGAGAGACGTGTTCGCTACCGCTTTCCAGTTGAAGTACATGAGCCAAGCACAGCGGGTTGGAAATATTGTTCTCCTCCCAAAGTCGGGAGAACCTTTGGACCATAAAAATAGGCGTCCAATAACGCTGTTGGCCAAAGCATTAGGAAAAAGTTCGTGATTTGCCATGTGCACTGGTCTCCTTGGACCAGGAGAAGGCCTTTGACATGGTAGATGACGACTTTCTGTTCAGAACCTTAGAGTCCTTCGGATTGAACTCGCTGTTTATTTGTTGGGTGAAAGACGTCACGAGCCTTCAATGTACCGGGTGGGGCTAGTGTTAAATGCGTGCAGTATGCTGATGGCGTCACTTGTATTGTGTCGAACCTCGCCTCCTCCAAGCCTTTATCGAAGGTTTTGCCCACCTTCCAAGAGGCTACTGGAGCCAGACTTAACAAGACCAAAGGGCTGCGTTTAGGAGGTTGGCGCGGCAAATCCCTCCCGCACGATGCTAATTGGTCAGATGTCATGATCAGGCTAAATGGCATCTGGCTAGGTTATGGTGCCCCGGAGGCTACCACTTGGGCCGTGAAGGCTGATCAGGTGGAGGCAAGGCTCGACACATTCAGTCACAGGTGGCTCTCCCTCCCTGGGATGGTTACAGTTGTTAATAGTTATATTGTTCCTCTCCTTTGGTATCCTGGTACGGTGATCGCCGCACCGGATCATGCCTTGGTGCGATTGGAGAGGATCGTTTTTTATTTCATTTGGGGAAAGCGCCAACCAAACCTCGTGAAAAGGATCGTTCTGTATAAGACCACCCTTGAGCGGTGGGCTTTGTTTGGTCCACCTACCATCTCAACTGCGCTTTCTCCTTTTGAAACATGTTGCGTTTGAGAATCCTTCGTTTCCCTTTGCCTTTTTTGTTAGGTTCTGGGGTGGGTTTCTTTTTCGCCACCAACATGGAACACATTTCTGAAACTTTGGAAACATCTAGTGGGTTATCAGGCCGATATAGCAAGTGACGTCTTAATGGCGATGTTGATATTACCACACTACCAATCCCAGAGCATGGTGGTATCCACGAGAAATGTAATCGGTATTTTACAGACTCCTCAAAGCGCAAGAGAGGTTTAACAACAAGAATAAAGTACTTGTAGTTGAATCATGCAATGAAACAGGTAAGACTTTAAATTGGGATGTAAGAAATACGTACAAACCACATTTTATGATGTTCAATTTGGATCATCATGATGATTTACACTCATACATGTACATGCATAATGAATAACATGTAGCTGTCTTGATGCAGTCAGTGCTTAACTCGCCTCTCCATGTGCAGTATTTATACTTCAATGTTAGACATAATAAATAAGTAGAAAAAGGGTGAATGGTATTATGAAAATAGCTGTTGATTTCGCAAATCATTTTTTTTATCGTCTTTAATTTAAAAGCCATCGACAGATGACAATGCAAGTTGGGTATGGTTTTCTGACATCTGTTATGCCCAATTGATTTTTAATATACTATCAACTCATGCGATGTCATGATCACCTATATTTGTCAGTTAGTAATAAAAACCCAAGTGACCTATGTTAGTGAAGCTATTTAAATTTGTTACGGATTTTGTCTAAAAAGCCGTTGCACAGCGGAGCTATGCCAAATTTGTTTCTTTGTACATTTTTAGTGTTATTTTTGTGAGGCTTTCTGTACAAAAAGCTCTTGCACGACGGAGCTACGCACAATTTTTAATGTACCGGTATATTTCTAGTCTTAGTTTTGTGACTCCTATTGTCTAAAAAAGCCATTGTTCAGTGGAGCTATCTTTACAATCAACTTTTTCATGGACCGGTATATTTTTGTCTTGCGTTGCACGGCGGAGTTGTCCAATTTTAGTCTGAGTTTGTGACAATTTTTGTGTCTAAATAACAAATGTTAATGTCCATGGTTACACATGTTTGCAGTGTGTACTATACTATTGAAATATTTGTTCTTGGTGTTTTTAACTGAGCTTTTTCAATTTTTCTTAAATGAATGTCTGTTTTCTCACGGGTTTGGTCTAAAAAGCTGTCGCAAGGCGGAGCTATGCCCTATTCAATGTATATTTTTAGTTTTGTGACGGTTTTTGTGTTAAAAAAACCTATCACAGTGGAGCTTTGCCTATTTTTTAATGTACCGACATATCGCTATATTTGAAATCATGGTTTTGTGAAAGTTGTTTTTTGGGAAAGTCATTGCCCTGTCAATTTTCAATGAAACCTAAAAAATGTCATGTATTCACAATTGGAAAATACTATTAAGCAACATAATTGAAATGTATGTACACAATTTTGGCTTTTGTGTTTCCTTTCTTAATTCTTGTCATTGCATGTACTAGTACTTGTTTACCGGTACCTACAAATTTATTCACACATCATTTTTATTTCATTCTCACAGAATTCGAACCATCCACTTCCAGCGGGGAACCCAACGCTAAGGATACGTCATCTACAGCAGAAACAAGGTTGTTACGCGCTCTAGCTCCAGAGTGGGTCAGCTTTCGCAAGACATTATCTAATCCTGTCCTTCCTGAGGTGTGCATTATCTGTTGTGGCAACAAGTCATGGAGAGATCGCGATGGACGAAAGAACCTTTGCTTTTATGTGAACTGCCAGGTATTCTACTTAGTCAGGTGGCTTAGCAACTTTAACGTTACCGGCCGGACAAAAGTACCAAATTTGGCATGGAGTTTCTTTTCGACCTATCTATCGATTTTATCCGTGGAACCCACTTTATCGGTTCCGATTTTTCAAGATGGCGGCCAAAATCCAAGATGGCCGCCAGAAAAAAAGGAAATGTCATATATCTGCCTGTAAAAATCAGAGATGAACAAATGAGGGGTCAATTCAGGTGTTTCCGGGGTCACTGAAACAGATGATGATCATGGCATGTTGCTTGAGTAAGCCACTTCCAAGATGGCGGCCAAAATCCAAGATGGCCGCCAGAAAAAAACCAAATGTCATATATCTGGCTGTAAAAATCGGAGATGAACAAATGAGGGGTCAATTAAGGTGTTTCCGAGCTCACTGAAACAGATGATGGTCATGGTATGTTGCTTGGGCCACCCACTTCCAAGATGGCGGCCAGAATCCAAGATGGCCCCCTGAAAAAAAAAGGAAATTTCATATATATTCAATCTCCAGACCCTCTGTGCCCTTTTCTGATCGGGACCATCAAACCTTCCATCCTCAAACGTGTAAATGAAACCGGGCTAGCACCCTGACTATATGTTATGGCTGGTATTCTAATTGTGTCACTTTGGTTGAGGAAGCCACTTAGGACTATATAATAGGGTAACTTGAGGGAAAACAGACCAGATGTGAATACTGACTCATTGAGAGATTTTGTAGGATTGTGCACCCTTCATAAACACAACGTCAATTGTGCGAACAACACACGCTAAGTCAGGTCACTAGGCATCTGGAGCATTTAACTCGTTCTTTTCGAACCTGTACCCCTGGGCTACTGTTAGCGAGGATCTCCAGGAAGACTTGTTGTCTGGTATAGACAAGCCCACCCCCCCCCCTCCCATAGTAAAACGATAGCTTGGGTTCGAATCTCTCCGTTGGTGAGCTCTTGACAGCGGTAGCAGCGATGAAGAAGGGAAAGTCCCCGGTCCTGATGGCCTCCCTGCTGAGTTATATAGGACTTCTGGGAGGTTCTCGGTGGGGACTTTAGAGACGTGTTCTCTACCGCTTTCCAGTTGAATTACATGAGCAGAGAAAAACACAGAGGGCTGGAAATATTGTTCTCCTCCCAAAGTCGGGAGACCCTTTGGACCCTAATAGGCGTACAATAACGCTGTTAAATCTGGACTACAAAATCCTGGCCAAAGCATTAGGAAATCGCTTAGCGAATGTCATGCCGGATATTGTAGGTCCTCTCCAGACTTACGCTGTGCGGGTCCTTCGGATTGAACTCAGTGTTTATTCGTTGGTTCTCGTTACTATATAAGGACGTCACGAGCATGGTCAATGTTAACGGATTTACTTCTGGTCCCTCCCCGGTTCGAAGGGGAGTCCGTCAGGGTTGTCCCCTCTCCCCGTTGTTATATATTCTCTTCAGCGAAACGCTCAGTACCTCGCTGGACAGATGCTTGGGGTTTCGACCTTTCAATGTACCGGGTGGGGCTAGAGTTAAATGCGTGCAATATGCCGATGACGTCACTTGTATTGTGTCGGACCTCGTCTCCTTCAAGCCTTTATCGAAGGTTTTGGCCACAAGTCCAAGACCAAAGGGCTGCATTCAGGAGGTTGGCGTGGCCAATCCCTCCCGTTCGATGCTACTTTGTCAGATGTCATAATCAGGGTAATCGGCATCTGGCTAGGTTACGGTGCCCCAGAGGCCACCACTTAGGCAGAGAAGGCTGATCAGGTGGAGGCAAGGCTCGACACATTCAATCGGAGGTGACTCTCCCTCCATGGGAAGGTTACAGTTGTCAATCGTTTTATTTTTTCCTCTCCTTCGGTATCCTGGTACGGTGATCGCTGCACCAGGTTATTCCTTGGTACGATTGGAGAGGATCATTTTTTATTTCATTTGGGGAACGTGCAAACCAAACCTTCTCAAAAGGACCGTTCTGTAAAAGACCCCCTTGAGCGGGTGGGCATGGTTTGGTCCACCTACCATCTTAACTGCGCTTTCTCCTTTTGATAGGTTTTTCCTTGCGTTTGAGAATCCCTCGTTTGCCTTTTTTGGTTCTGGGGTGGTTTTCTTTTTCGCCACTACTGGCCCGGATCCTTTTCCAATAACCGGCCAAAGGCGACACGCTCTTCGGGGTGTATACTCAGATTGGTGACTCACTTTGTAGAATCAAAGAGGAGGGTGGTCCAGATGTTCTGCTTAACGTGGCCCACTCGGCTTGCCAAACTGCCATCTCTCCAGATGTGTGGTGTTCTGTGTTGTAAGTCACTAGATAGCCGTCTCCGGGACTTCGCGAGGAGGATTGCACATGGGGTCCTCATCACTAACCATTTTCGCCTAGTCAGGTGGCGATTAGGTTATGGGATTTGTCCCTGTGTGGGCTGTAAAGCCATTAGGACTATGCAACACCTTTTGCTGGAGTGTCCGGTTGGTGTCGGAATAATGGTTTCACGCCTTCATTATTGGTGTTATTGTTGTTGTTTTGGTTATTAGTGTCATTGGTTGACCTCAGATGTCTAGTGACCCGACTTAGCGTGCGAACAACACACGCTATGTGTTTATGAAGGGGGGGGGGGGGGCTTGTCTATACCAGACAACAAGTCTTCCTGGAGATCCTCCCTAATAGCAGACCTGTAGTACATGTCCGAAAAGAACGACCTAAATACCTCAGATGCCTAGTGACCTGACTTAGCGTGTTTTGTGCGTTATTCGCACAATTGACGTTGTGTTTATGAAGGGTGCACAATCCTACAAAATCTCTCAATGAGTCGGTATTCACATCTGGTCTGTTTTCCCTCAAGTCTTACATGACACCCGTAACTCCCGTAACTCTCGTAACTCCCATAAGTGGCTTCCTGAGCCAAAGTGACACAATTAGAATACCAGCCATAACATATAGTCAGGGTGCAAGCCCGGTTTCATTTACACGTTTCAGGACGGAAGGTTTAATGGTCCCGATCAGAAAAGATGAAATTTTCTTTTTTTTTCAGGGGCCATCTTGGATTCTGGCGCCATCTTGGAAGTGGGTGGCCCAAGCAACATACCATGACCATCATCTGTTTCAGTGAGCTCGGAAACACCTTAATTGACCCCTCATTTGTTCATCTCTGATTTTTACAGCCAGATATATGACATTTGCTTTTTTTCTAGCGGCCATCTTGGATTTTGCCCGCCATCTTGGAAGTGGGTTACTCAAGCAACATGCCATGATCATCATGTTTCAGTGACCCCGGAAACACCTGAATTGACCCCTCATTTGTTCATCTCTGATTTTTACAGCCAGATATATGACATTTGGTTTTTTTCTGGCGGCCATCTTGGATTTTGGCCGCCATCTTGAAAAATCGGAACCGATAAAGTGGGTTCCACGGGTAAAATCGATAGATAGGTCGAAAAGAAACTCCATGCCAAATTTGGTACTTTTGTCCGGCCTGTAACGTTAAGCCTAAAAATTGTTGCTAAGCCACCTGACTAACTGCATTAGACCTGAAGACAAAAATTCTACAAGGAACAGTATCAACCAACCTTCCATGGCCTCCAAAATCAACATATTTATCAATAGACGCAGCACGCAATATGGTACCAACAAAGCTGTTTAAATTTCTGATATCGGTTGTTGGCATTTTCGATGAACCGGGCGAGGATCGTCACGTCCTTGCCATTGCTGAGGACATCATGTATTTGGCCACGAAAGGAAGAAAGATGATGCCAAACCATACAGCACTCTCAATGGCGATGCGTCATTTCAGTGGATCATGAAGACATTGTTTGTCCCATACTAGTGTATTGGAGCATGACACAGCACTGGGGGTGCAAGAAATTCAGTAAAGAACAAGTACCCTACCGTCTTCTTTACAGACATCGTCATATACAACTCTGGTATGGGACAAATTGCATTGCTGTTCAGCAAGAGAGACACAACCTCAAGGACCAGGAATGGTTACATCTCTATGTTCCGACGTCTCTATGTTCCGAGAATTTTTGGGTACTTTTTTGACCCTAATTTTTTTGGACTAAATTTTTTTGGCACCAAAATTTGTGACCAACATGTTTTCGGACGAAAATTTTACACCAACATGTTTTTGGTCCCTAATTTTTTTGGACCAAACTGGCCTTGGTCCGAAAAAATGTCAGTACAAACGATTAAATTTCGGGTCACAACGAATTTTCGGTCACAAGCACTATTTGGGTCATTACAAACCATGGGCCCTTTTTTTTTCCTGAAAAAAATTGGCTGCGTCCAAAAAATTGTGTCCCCCCAAATAAGGGTAGGTGAGACAAAATGGGGGAGCCAAAAAATTGAGTCACCCCAACAAAATTTCGTCCGAAAAATGGGGGACCAAAAAGATTCAGTCTCCCAATAAAAAATTTCGTCCAAACAAATTGTCGGAACATAGAGACGTCGGAACATAGAGACGTCGGAACATAGAGACGTCGGAACATAGAGACGTCGGAACATAGAGACGTCGGAACATAGAGACGTCGGAACATAGAGACGTCGGAACATAGAGACGTCGGAACATAGAGACGTCGGAACATAGAGACGTCGGAACATAGAGACGTCGGAACATAGAGACGTCGGAACATAGAGACGTCGGAACATAGAGACGTCGGAACATAGAGACGTCGGAACATAGAGACGTCGGAACATAGAGACGTCGGAACATAGAGACGTCGGAACATAGAGACGTCGGAACATAGAGACGTCGGAACATAGAGACGTCGGAACATAGAGACGTCGGAACATAGAGACGTCGGAACATAGAGACGTCGGAACATAGAGACGTCGGAACATAGAGACGTCGGAACATAGAGACGTCGGAACATAGAGACGTCGGAACATAGAGACGTCGGAACATAGAGACGTCGGAACATAGAGACGTCGGAACATAGAGACGTCGGAACATAGAGACGTCGGAACATAGAGACGTCGGAACATAGAGACGTCGGAACATAGAGACGTCGGAACATAGAGACGTCGGAACATAGAGACGTCGGAACATAGAGACGTCGGAACATAGAGACGTCGGAACATAGAGACGTCGGAACATAGAGACGTCACCCCAGGAACAACCCAAAGAGTAAACAAATCACGAAAGCGTTCATTACCTGCACCTGACTGATACTGAAGTGGTGACATTCGGTGGCCAGAGAAAGTCATCCCCAGCAACATTTCAGGAGAACATCGAACTCGGCTTGGATGTATCAGAGTGCCACCAAAAGCGACAGTTGCATACTTACCAGTCGTTAATGCAAACCCAACTGATTTGAACACGGTCAACACTGTTCTTCGCCGAGGTCTGGACATAGAAGATCAAGTGGACCACCCGTCCATCGTCATATTGCTCGACCAGGCCATCTATGCAAAGACCCATATCATACGTTGGCAAACACCAAACTTCATGGAAGGGATAGTGATTCGACTTTCTTACAGCTTTCCATACAAAAATGTTTACAATGTTTACTGCACCAAGTGAAAAAAAAGCACAGAAACATCACCAACAGTAGAGCGACCAAAGGAATCATTGATGGTATGGCGATGCTACAGAAATTGTCACCAAAGACCATGCCTGCAACAATGGGTGAGTTGTGAAAGTTCTTCGTGATGTGGTGCACCAAGCATGTTTTTTTGGCTCGCTAGACCTTAGTTTCGTTTGTCAGAATGGGATGGTTCGGTAGTGCCGTTTGGCCGTGACGTTTTGTATCCCGCATGGCGGGTCACGTAAAAAGCACCATGCCTGCAACAATGGGTGAGTTGTGAAAGTTCTTCGTGATGTGGTGCACCAAGCCAAAAGTACCAGTTCCAAAGTGGTACCCACACGTACCCAACAGCGAACATTTGTTGTTTGTTCGCTGTTTCTTTCAGTTTGTTGTTTACTTTCGTGGAGTGCGGACGTGTTTTCGGCTGCTCTCCACTTTTCGTTGACCACACAATTTGTGTTTTTTACGTTGGCCTTTCAATAGTTTGTAGTTTGTTTAGTGTAGTTTTGGCTTTGTTGCGTGCTTTTTGTCCTTTGTAGGTGCGTGGCTTGCAACACCCCTAGCTGTCATGGCGGCTCGCCGTGACAGCAAAATCATATTGAGTTTTTCGGGGGAGGCTAAGGTCGTCCCCGGACAAGTTTTTTTTTCAGTTTTGCGTTCTGTTAGTTGAAAGGTCCCTGGAGAGGTTGACGCGCTTCAGTGTAAACCTCTCCGGGGTATGAATGTTTTTCATGTTCGGTGTCCATGTGTTGGAGACTGGAGGTCACACCGTATGACAGTTCGGTGTGGGTGACAGTCCTGCATCTCCCTCTGGACATGTCTGAACAGGTTGTTCTGCGGACACTGGGGCGTTTTGGGAAAGTGACCGGCTACGAAGAGCCGGAATTCCTTGAATATAAGGGTGTCAAGACCGGGACTAGACGGGTTACAGTTCAACTCAAGTCCGATATCCCCATTGGGCCCACATTGCATACCCGGGCCAGCCTCGCACTTGATGGAGGTGTGGGCTAGAAGGGCATGAGGCCAGGTTGTGCCCGGCGTGGTCTCCCATGATCGAACTTGCCGAGACTGCCAGCAGGACAAAACGGCGGAGATGGTACTATCGGAGTGGCATGCGGCGCAGGATGCCGCTTGTACTGGTTCACCGGTAGCTACGCCCGCTATCGGTGATACTAGTTGGGCCCGAGTCAACCGGCCCAAGAGACATTAAGTGGCTCAGATTCTGACTCGCCAATGGAGCACTACAGCCTTAAGGAGTCCTCCGATTTGTTTGATGAGACGAAACAGGCCACTGATCTCATTGACTCGAGTGGCCCTTCCACCCTGCCCGCAGCCGCTTCCGCTATACCGGACAAGATGGTCGCTAGTGGACCTCCTGTTCCTGACAGGGAAGTCCACTCGATCAAGGTTGACGAGGAGCTAAGAACTCTGCTCGCTCGTAAGAAAAGGGGCCTGAAAAAAAAAGAAAAGGGGCCTGCTAGGGGCCTGAAAAGACCCATTTTGGGAAAACTTCGCAGGTATTGCGCAGGCCTGCTGTCTACCATTGGGACGGCGTACCCCGGACGAAGTTTGGAGTGGGTTAGTTGTTAGGTGTGGGGAGGGGGGTTGTGTGGTCGTTACATAATATGGGTTGGGGGTTCTGTTTGTGGTTTGGAGTTGGCTTTTGGGGGCTGGTTTGTACAGCTTTATTGTTTTGGTTCTGTTGGCTTTAGGGTCCGTGTCCTTTTCACGTCACGTTGAACGTTACAGTTTACATTTCTGGGTGAATTAGATTTCTGTTTGTGGGTTTTCAGTTGGATTTATGGTGGTTGTTCAACAGACTGGGATTGTTTTTGGTTTTGTTGACCTTTGGTCCGTGTCCAAACATGAAGGGTGCTGAGAGAAAGCGGCGTGGAGCCAAGAGAATCAAAATACCATGAAGGAGCAACCAGTTCCAAAGCAGTGGGAGAAGTTGTTGCTTCAACAAAAAGCAGTTAGGTAATTTTCTCTATGAGACTTGGAGGTGCTGTGATGAATTGGAGGTGCTGTGATGAAGCAACCTTGTGTGGAGTAGAAGTGTTCATCGCCCATTGCGAACAGTGCCACAGATTATATTCAGATGGTGGGAAAACGACAAGTGAATAGGTATCTCAATTGTACTCCTGACAAGAAGAGGTTGATACAAGAATGATGCTTCATGGAAAATACATTAGTGACAAGGAGAGAGCGCACATCATAATTAAGAGCCCAGACACAGACATATTCAGCATTGGCATTGGTGCATCCGCCCGCCTCGGGAACCGTACTCTGTATTTCTACCAGTGCATTTTATGGATGCGGGAAACCCAGAGGATTGACATTGATATGAAAATCAGCCTAGTATATAGAGGCACTTCAGATGATCTGTTTTTTGTGTTAGAGGAGTTTGTTTGCAGGTTGTCTGGTATGAGCGACATTAACCGTGTGGATGAGGCAAGGTATAGTCTGTTTTCAACGGCCACAAGGCAGGAAGACATCATGCCACGAAACTACGATGCCCTGAAGAAGCATATACAACGCTCCAACTACCAAGCTGCCATTTGGAGACGGTGCTTTGAGAAGCAGCCAGACATTCCATCAGCAGTTGGACATGGTTGGAAGATGATCGATGGACAGCTTGGCATAGATTGGATGGACCTGCAACCTGCTCATCAGAGAATCCTTGAACTGAGTTCCTGCAAGTGCAAGAAGTCTAAATGCACGGCCTCAGAAGCTGTGCATCTGTAGGTCTACGTTGCACAGAACTCTGTGAGTGCAAGAACTGCAACAACATGGCTCAACCAGATGATGAACCTATAGAACGAGTCCCTCAAGATGATGAGGAAGGTGATGATGGAGACTTCCATGACGATTTAAAATTGAAAATGTTTTCATCTTTTAAGTTAAGTACAAATTTGCAAATTAAAGAAAAAGTTACATGTACAAGCATGTTTCAGTTGCGTAGCTGGCCTCTGTCATCGGGAGGAGGGCAAAAATGAATTGTATTTCGGGTTATGGTTAGTGCGTGTGTGCAAAAAATCTTGATTGTAACTTCTGTCTCGGTTTTTCAGGAAAGGGGGTGGGGGCATCTACACCACTGGCATGTGTGATGTTTTACGATAACGGTGGATTTATTCAGTTACTCTTTGTTGTCAAAGACAAGTACAAGATGCCCCTGAGCATGAGCAGACTTAATGAACGTTGCAGTTAATTTAGTTTGTATGTCTTAAATTGTGAGCTTGTATTGTTATTTAAAAGATGCATTTGGTTTGCATTTGATATTGAGACGTCTGCAAACCAAAGTTTCCTGGATGTACATTAAATCTGCAACAATGATGGGTACTTGCGAACTGCACATTTAAATAGTCTCAAGTCTTAATTGACTTATTGATACTCATTTTGTACCTCCTCTGCCATTTATTGTAAATCTGGATTTATTCAGAACGACTAGCTTGGCTTGACGCAGGTTATTGTTATGCATGCCAAGTGTGATTCTATTTCTCGTGTTGCCTTTCACACATGTTGCATTTTGCATTAAGCAACAAGAGTTGCGTCAAATATGGGAAGTGCTCCACTTCTGGAAGTGGGAACTGCCATAGTCTGAAAGAGACATAAAATATCTACAATTGAAGCTACATTTCAGGTAGTGCCAAGGAGGGGACTGCTAAACATAGTTTACAAGTGCATTTGAGCCTTACAACTCTATATGCTATTAGCAGAGCGTTGCAAATATGCGAGGAGTGGGAGATCACGCTGGAAAGACGCGCCAGCAGGAAGAAAAGAATGCATGGCGAAAGAGCTCAGGATGCAGGTCAGTCTGCAAAGCAAGAAATAATGCGAATAATCAAAGGAACAATTGACGAGACTCGATGACCTCAACATAAGATTTAGTTTCCTGTTGAATGTCCAAGAACTTTTGACAGAATCAGAAAGCTATCATCAAGGAAAGCGTTGGCGACTTGTACACAATACCGACTTAATTGGAAAGGAGCTGAACAATGAATAGATTGAAGGATGATGTTTATCGTACAGTACGGTGGTGAGAACGTTTTCCGAACTTGCGAGTAGCAATCGAAATCCTGTTCCGGCAAAAAGAAAAAATTCGGAGCAATTTTTTGTATCCCAAAATTTGGTTGTACCAATTTTGCTCAACAAAATGACGAGTCCAAAAATGATTTCGTATTGTCGGACCATAGAGACGTCGGAACACAGAGCCGTCGGAACAAAGAGATGTCAATTATTTGCTAATGCAAATAAACGCAAAATGCAGTTGCGAGTTTAAACAATGTTACAAACTCAGCAACTTACAAAAGAATACTAAGCTGTATGCGATAAATACAACAGCCTTACAAATTTCGATAATGGTAAAGTTGTTTACAAAGTTGCGAGCATCGTAATGCACTTGCAATAGTAAGAGATAGTACTATCTATGAGAGAATAAAAATAATTATTCGGGTTAAAATGTTATTTAGTTAACTTTAATTACAGTGCATGGTACGGTACGGATATGCTTAAAGTCTATACAACGAATATCAATTTTTTTCATGATATTATATTTACAATTGGGGGGGGGGGGGCATTTTCTACTCTTGCAACCGGGCGCCAAAACCTCTAGCTACGCCACTGCAAGGAAGTATGATTGTGCTGTTCAACCATGTTTTAGTCTTCCACAGCTTGGGCACTTGACGGAATGTTGATATAGGTTTTTTCACTTTCATTCCTTCACTTGTTGTTTGACTGGAATCCATTCATTTCTGTTCTCAGCTCTGGAAGTCAAACATTGCTAGGATGCAACGAAATGTCCATCGAGAGATACTGTGCAGGCTTCTACGACAAACAATTCTATGTAGAAAGGATGATTGCAGAGGAAGGGGAGTACTGCCAATTTAGGTTCCTACATAAAGTGTGTAACCCCTAGTGCTCGACTCTTTGATTGGCCTGCTAGACCAGATATTGATACTGTTCATAGGCGTTTCATAATTCATGGACCGCTTCTTCTGGTTGGGAAAGGCCCTTTCAAAATTAAGGACTTTCATAAAAGAGAAGAACGCTACACACAAATGAAGCTAATAGTAGCACTGGGCAGTAATTCCTATGAAATGCCCAGTAAGGAAAATCCCGCGGGCCGCCGGTGGCCATAGGCGGCTAGCCGGTAGAGGACCCCTGATGGACCGCTGAGGGTTGTATACATCGTGGCAATGCTTTGAAAATTGCATCATGGGTAACTTCCATGATTGGCGCCAAGATTGTACTTTTTAGTTGTGATGCGCAGATAAACTGGCAGATATAGGCGACACCGTACTGTTGTACGTGAAGAATCGGTGGAATTTCGCCGTCTTGACAGAACAAAAGGTATATGTGATCAAATAAACGTAAATTATAGTAGTGTAACTAAAAACATGTATGTATTAGTTACTAGCAACGTACGCATAGCATTCAGAAGAAATAAACGTCATTCGCTTGGAGCCTTGGTAAGCGTAACGTTAGGCTAGGCCCCTACTCCATAGGTTGCTCATAACGTAGGCTATGCACATCTAGTGCACTATTTTGGCTAAAGTCAGCAGGCCTAGCTTGTTTTAGTGTGCGGTGCCGGTGTACGAAGCCTATGTGTTAGTCGCCAAGTGTTTGTAGTATGTAGCCTAGATATAGGCCTCATGTTTTTTCGGAAGGTTTAAATTATTAGGCCTAGGCCTTCTATATTATGTTTCGTTGTGACTATTTCTACGGAAATGTTAGCATGATAGGCATAGGCCCAAAGTGTTATTTCAAAAACCTAAGACCTAGCCTATGTTGAATTTGGTATTGCACACAATGACACAAACGTATATAAATTGCATGTGCACTATAGTTTGTTCTTATACTGTCAGTCAGAAAACTCCTGACAAAATAGAGTATGGAATTTCAATTTATATGATTAAACTACAGCCAAAAATGTATGCAGCTGGGCTCGAAATCAACGGTCGTCTGGTTGTCCCCGGACAAGTGACTTTTGGCTGGGACAACCATTATTTATTTTCTGGTTGTCAGCGGCACAACCACTTGCCTACCTACGCACTTACGCTAATATACAAGCCTAAAAACATACACAGGGCTCGACATTAACGATTGCCCGGGGCAAGTAAAAAACGACCGAGCCAGCTCTCTCTTATTCTCAATTGCCCGAATGGGCAAGTGGTAACTCCGTTTGAAAACGATACATTACGAAACATTGAATCAACATCGTCAGCAATGAAAACAATATTCACACTGCATATAGCAGCGCCCCTACAATGTACATTAACTTCATTGTTATAAGTAAAATCATGTCAATTTACTACAAAATGTCACTCAGAAAAAAGGACTGAACGACAAATGCGAACACCAACAATGAACTACATAGGCACACAAGCTCTTTCATACAGAGACAAGCATTTGTTCACAATGATAAATGACGTCCATGTATATGATACACGAACAAAAAGCAAATTCTACCGTAACATTGTTAAGTCCTAAGTTTTGGAATAATTTATAACAACAAACGTGGCCAAATACATAAAATCAATAACACATTAGCTATAACATGGAACAGGAACTTTCGAAATGACTGAATAATTTTCTTTGTGTCTACACGAATATAGGTTTGCGTTGGTTTTACTGTCAACGCTTTTGAAACTAGTATGTATAAAAACAATTAAATGTATTTTCTAAACGATAAGGCATAGTGAATGATACGAAGGAAACACACACACGCACACAAAATGTTTTAATGTGTGTGCCAAGACTTTCACTTATCGTTTCCAATACATACATCATAATACAGCTGACCAGTATCAGCAAAGAGATAACGTACCCGGGCTATCGATCGGTTTACACGACAAAGCGTAATTTAGCAGGGCATTGTCACCTATAATTTGGCAAGTTTATACCTGTTAAGTGACGTCACACGTTTGAATACACACAGTGTGTAACAAAACAAACAAGTAAAGTGTTGCATGAAGATTTCTTTCTAATATTTGTCGTTTCTCATACCGTGATCATTCTGTTCATGGGTTTGTACTCACATGTCATTACGTAAGTTTGTTCTAGGTTTGGTTGATATGGCTGTTTTTTATATGTTCAACGCATTACCTAATTACGTATACTCACTGAAAGATTCTTGGGATATGGTATAAAGTGGTTACATTGAACAAACAAGCTAAAGTTGACTAAGTGAACACAGTCATTCGTAATGCCATGTTGCAAACGTCGTTGTCATACTGTATACCCAACAACATTCTAAAGTTTTTAAGCTTGGTTTGAAAAAGAGGTTTCGTTCTGTTACGATGAAGAGTCTCTATATTTCGAGATCTAGTTTTGCGTAAAAAGTATGTCAGTCCCTCATTATATCGTTTTCATGCATGTCCTATCCACCCAGTATATAATTTCTCACTGAAAAATGAAAAGTGTAGGACAAGTTTGACACTGATGTATGCTACTGGCGTATTAAGGAGAATCGTCAGCAGAGGACGGTGTAATTGTTTCTTCAAAATACCAACCTACAGTGAATCAATATTTGACCATGTTAAAACAATAGACCTTCATAACATTTGAAAGGTACCAACGTATATGGTGTCCTTAAACAGTCCTAAAAATGAAGTAAAGTCGGTCAAAAATATCTACACACGATTTTCGCGAGGATAATAGCAAGAATGGAAATCGAGGAATACATTGACCTCGTTATCTCGTTCCATTGTAAAGAATACTATAGCTATCACCGAACAAAATAAAGCAGTAATTCCGCGTCTACAACTAACCTGAATATTCTGTAGGTTTTACCTCCAAACACGCACAGACGGGTGATATGCATCAATCTCATACATTTGGCAGTAATGACGATGTATGTAATGTATATGTATTAGTAAAAAACGACCAAACTAGGCCTATGCAACCATTCTTCGCATTGTTGCATTTGAAAACGCATTGAAGTCACACACAAATACGCGACGAAAATAATGAAAAATGAGCCTAAACCCAATGGTCAGTTGATGTCAAATCCGTGTCATATCATGCATGTCAACGTTTCTTGTAGATTCAGTTTTCAGCGAGAGACTTTGTAAGCAAACCATCTTAAAACACTGAAATATTTCGATATCATGACCTAATTCAAGTCGTGTATATAAGGTTCAACCAATGTGAATATCCTTTTGCGTAACAACTATTACTTTAATCACGCGTTCTGCTAATCCTTTTCGTTCAGATTTAAAGCTACAGAGATCTGTTATCGTTGGTTTACAAATGCTTGTCCTCTGTATGAAAGAGCTCTCGAATCCCAAAAAAAAACAGCAAACAAACAAATACCTACATCTGGTTTGCCTATCTAGTTCATTGTTGGTATTCGCATTTGTCGTACAGTCCTTCTTTCTGAGTGACATTTTGTGGACTAAAGTAGTAAATTGACATGATTTGACTTGTTTTTTTTGGGGGGGGGGGGGTTCATACTGCTATAAGTTGTATAATACCTACTTTTATAAATATATGAATACCTAGGCCTAAATATACGTTCATAAATATATAAATATATATATAAATGTATACATACTTTAATAATTGGAAGGAATTATGAAGTATCAGTACTGCATGTAATTCATAAAGCCAGAAAGATCTATGTAAAATTCTATTAAAAAATATGACAACTGAGATCAACCCAAAAATAATTTTCCCAAAAAAATTAAAAACCCACATTAATTTTCTATTACCCCAGGTAAACCCACATGAATATTTCAAAGGTCGACACAAACTGCAAAATCATGTGGGATTTAAAAAAACAATTAGTGGGCTGAAAATCACATGTAAACTTTCATGTGGGATTTATGATAACCCAAATCAATATTGCAGAAAATCCCACATCAACTCCAAAATAATGTGGGATTTGTTAAAAAGCACATGAATTTCGGCTAAATCCCACATAATCTTGCAATCCTATAGTAATATAACAAAACAATGTGGGATTTGTAGAAAAACCCCACAAACTTTCCTGATAATCCCACATAAGATTAAAAATCATGTGGGAGTTTTAAATAACCCACACGAATTTTCCTGAAATCCCCACATACACTTGAAAATCCCTCCGGATTTTGCTTATTCCTATAGGAAATGGCCGGTTTCCTATGTAAGTCAAGGGCTAATTTGACCTCTGCCTGAACAGCTTCAGCTAACTGCTGAGTCCGGAGGAGATGACGTTATGCAAAACAAGCTTTACCTGATGGCACCATCATAATGATGTCCTCCTGGAGCCCATTAAAAAGGAAAGAGACTATTACATGGCACTGACAGCAGTTGATTTTTTTTTGGGGGGGGGGGGGATCCCGAAAGGCGGGCCACGTAAAAAGCAACGGAACAAACTGGAGGATCTACCTAATATAAAAGAAAGCTCTGTCCTACCGACCATCAACGGTCTCCAGTTACACAGTGGTTTTTTTCTTTTTTTGACATTGGATTACATGAACTTTATTAAACCACGTAGGTAATTACATGCTCGTATAAAACAGGATATAAGATACAAACTTTAAAACATGAACACCTAAAACGTACAGTATCAAACAATTGAAACAATATGAAAACATAAAAGTACAGTCGGAACAGAAGAAACAGCCAGACGTCCAAAGTCTTCATTGTAAAGTTTGATGACCTAATTTCTCAAATATTGATTCGTCACGTAGGCCATTTCAAATACTTCCTATATTATAACATTAGGTTTCTCACTAACAGTGACTAGCGTTAGGCTACATTGGGCCCTCGTAACAATAAGAGATATAAATATTAAAGGAGACACAAACCCACAACATTTCCTTAATCCTTATGATGGAAAGATATATTATAAACACTATACACGCCTTAGTTTATTTATAAACTGTTTAATCATATTTTGTTTCGATTTTTGAAAACATTTTTTCGCTACTATAATGAAATGTATGGGGCGCGCCATTTTGTACACCCGCCCTCAACTTAGTGACGTAGTAGATTCACTTCGTTTCTCAGAAACCAATCACTCACACAGTACATTCATATGCAGATTGTGTGTTGACAATGGTCAAAGAAAGTTTGGAAAAAGTTTCTCAAGTTGGAAAAAAAAGTTTAAATTATGCCGGAATGCCAAGCTTATGGTTGTCCAAATCGTCATGGTGCTGGAAAATCTAAGGGGAAGCGATTTTTTGTTATTCCTGACGGAAAAACTGACCCATAGAACAGAGAACTTTCCCAGAAATGGCTACATCAGATCGGGACTGGCCATACCGTGGACAACTTTACGTTCCACAAATACAAAGTTGTTTGCGAGGACCACTTCGAAGAGAAATGCTTCAGCAAGACTAATGGGAACTAAACCGAGAAAGAACTTAAAACCCGGCTCCTTTCCAACCATTTTCGTCCATCGTCGCCCGAAAGAAGACCACTGTCGAGCACTGCGCCTTCTGAAAAGATCAGCGAAACAGGTGAGGCCTAACGAAAGTCGTTTGTTTATATCGCGCAGTACATCGGAGTATATCATTAGGCCGCCGATTTGTGAATGATGTGGGGTTAAAAGTTGGATATTTGTATATGAATTAATGTAGAAAAATCATTTGTTTTGCATATCGTCACGTATTCATTAAAAAATTACCCCGATATAATTCTAATATTAACGCTAAGATAGCAGTAAGTTAGTACAGTGCATAGCTTCTCATGGCACTAGTACAATAGGCCTACATTGATTCTGTTAGTAGTATAGTACAGTGCACAGCTTCACATGGCACTAGTAGTACAATAGGCCTACATTGATTCTTTCAATTGAAAGGTGTGAAAACAAAACAAAGAAAATCATTGCAAACTTAACAAGGGCTTATCTTATGTTGTCTGATGTACAACTGTTAGCATTGTTAATACAAGTTTGTCTAAGTTTTTAATTGTGTAATGAACCACAGGTGAAAAGAGTTTACTTTTTGGGATCATTTCCTGTGAAGGGTGTATTATAATTGAGCAGGGGTGGGATCATGATACTGTATCTGAGGATAATGTAAGATATTTACTAGAAATATCCTCCATAAATATAGGTAGCTCTGTTAGGGACGTGTTGGAATAGTTGACTGTGTTTGTTCCCAAGGTTAAAACTGAGCAATGTCCATGTAGGTGGTTCAAGGGTATCCAGAAAGGGAGGTGCACTTTCCATATTTCTGGAAGCCATATTTCTAAAGAAAAAAAAAAGGGTCACAACATCAAACTGATCACGGGGGGGGGTGCACATCCCCCAGTCTATCGCTTATATACGATGGCCCTGGGTTGACGGCACATTATGATTTCACAAAATTTGGCTTAGAATATAAACAAAACACAAGCTTTATGGGGGTGACGTTCCCCCTCTGCCCCCCCCCTCCCTGGAGGTGGTACACTAGTTACAACAGCCGTGGATATAATGATATATCCACGGAGGTGATCGACCAGTGCTTTTGGCAACAACAAAATATCGGTGCCGTGGATATAATGTGCACCAAATTTTTATATCCACTGTGCAGCTGCCGTGGATGTAATGTGCACAAAATTCTTATATACACAGCCACCTTTGTTGCGTTCCCTCAGTCGCTCCTCGATTAACTGCCTTCAAGCCAAGTATTGAATTTTTTTCTCTTATAGAAGTTTGTGGACCATTTTTTATGTCGTCTTCCTCCTCCTCATACTTCTCCCACTCCCCCCTAGAAAAAAAGATAATAGAACAAAATTAATAGCCCTTTTTAGACCACATTAACCACTTCTTTTAGCAATACTGGAAAATTGTTACTGTTTATTCCCCTCCCCTCATTCATGGCGATCTCAGTTGGATCTTAGTATGGCTTGATGGGAATTTTTAACCCATAAACTGCTCCTACTTTACCATGTTTCATGTTTTTTTTAAATTTTTCTAATGTTTATGTTTTTATACTTTTTTTTGTAGGAAATCAATCAACCTTTGACAGCAAAGGATCAGCCACCTTCAAAGAAACTGTGTCAGCCATTACACTGTTCACCTAAGGTATTAAAATTTGTAATTTTGTCTGTTTATAATTTCTTTTATTGTTTTATGTCAAAGTTACTGCAGTACCATAATCAGACTTTGATTTTTTTTCTTTTTGGGGGGGGGGCACATGTATACAAAATTGAAAACAAATGGTCACTAGAGCTAATTGTTCCAAAAAATGAAGTATTAGCTGATTAATCAAATATAAAAATTGATTATGCTGTAATCATTCGATGTTTAAAAGTGCTTCAATTCAAACAAAAATATTGTTATCATATTTCAAAATTCCAAAACTTTTCAGATTTGATCACCCTCTTGAAACATTTCTACATAGCACTTCAAGCTGACACACATGAAAATTCAAGAGCTGTATATATTAAAAATTTATTACTTTGACTGCAGTTAATGTAAATTTCATACTTGTTCCTGGAATTGAGGTTTCATTAAGTAGTGATTTTGTATTGAAACTAAATGTTTTAATTCTCTTATCAACAGGGAGTTTCCAGTCTATTGGATCCACCTGCTGAGGTTCTTTCCCCTGCTGTCACACCCACAACTGCTGTAACACGGATCACTCAGCAATTCATACCTGTAAGTTTGGCTTTTACTTGTTCTCAGATTTACACTATGGGTTTATTGTTTGCATCCCTAATAAGATTCTGAGGTTTGAAATAAAGTAGGGAATGTCACTGAAAAATTAAAATATACACAACAGCCCTCAACTCGATTTCAAAAAGGGGCCCTCCAAGAGTGGATCCAGAAAATCATCTAAGAGTAATAATTTCCATAATTTTCTAAAGAGCTCCAAAAAAATGTCACCGCATTTAATAGTGGTTATGAATTCACAATTTAAGATTATTTTTTCATGGGCTGTAAGTGGGAAAGTCTCCCGTGGATCTACCCATTAGGCTCGCTAGTTAATCTCTGGGCTCGTTTTAAATCTCAGAAAGAAACCATAAATAATAAGGTCATCCTTAAAATATTGTTAGCTTTGGAGTAGCCCAGTCGGTTGCAAAATTTGGGTATGTAGGCAATTTTTTTTGTTAACCAACTTCAAAATTTAGTATGCTTTTTTGCACACTGTAAAATTTAATTTTTTGGTTCAAGAAAATGTCTTTGAGAAGATAGGAATTTTTTGAGAAGGGTACAGTTACTCCAAACGTACACTTTTATTATGATAGCCTAAGGGCCATTCATGTACCAAACAGGAAAACTTTTTTTTTTTTCCTTTTTTTTTGTTAAGGTTGTTGCAAGGTATTTTTTTAAGTATATACATAAAAAAAATTCTGAGGGATGGGGAAAAAAAAATGAGGGCAGGCAGGTTGCCCCTATAAACAAGTACTGTAAAGGTAGAGCACTGCACATTTCAAAAAGCAAATTGGTTGAAAAGACATTAAAATTTTCTCATTCTTTCCTATGTTTTTACATTACATTAAGTCACAATACAGTTTTGCACTGACATAGTAAAACTGGGTGTCAAAATAAATTACTACATATGTCACTGCCTTAAATGTTGTACCAATATTTTTGGTACAGTTCAATCCTTTAAATTAGATATCAGCCAGTTATGGACCAGAGAATTTGTTCTTTACAAGCAGGTTTTAGAAAACATGCATGAGAATTTTTCAAACCCTTTAAGTCTTTTCTCATTTTTTTTCAAGGTTAATTCTAATGCCTACCTTTATCATTTTTAATGTATGAAAATTTCTTTTTTTTCTTTTTGGCAGATTTAAATCAATGTTTATCTTATGTTAGTCTAACTCGAGTGTTTATGCTCTTTTATTTATTCTTGTACAGGATGCCTTGTCCAGTGTTTGCGCATCAACTCAGACATATACTGACGTTACAGAGATGGGATGCCAAGCTGGTGTACCACAAGTCAAAACACACCATGCTTGTACAGTGGAATTGGACCACCCATACAGGTTCTTATCAGCGGATGTGTCCTCTGAGGGAATGGCTCCACCCCAGGAGACCCCACCGCAGCAAGAGACATTGCCACCACAGAGGTCCTTGAAACACAAGTCCCCCCTTAAAATTGAAAAAGGTGAGGACAACAGTGATGGCAGCGATAAAGGATGCGAGGATGATGAAAAGCGAGATTCACACTATGAACCGGACGCAGACCTACCCATCTTTTCAATCACTGACTCCTTTGAAACAAAGGCTGTAGAGGAACAAAAGTATATAGTATTTGAGGCGAACATAGAACAGCTTTGTTATCATATTCAATGTTCCCAATGTTCAAGTAGTGTTACAGATATAGAAAAGCAAGTTGTTGGGTCAGGTTTGCTTGCAACATTGAAGTGTATTTCTGGCCATGTTGTGTTGAAGTGGACCTCCCAGCCCTTAGATGGTAGGATGCCCATTGGTAACCTCCTCTGTTCTGCGGCTACCATGTTCTCTGGACTGACATATCAAAGAGTTGCTCAATTCATGAAATTTTTAAATTTGCAGTTCTTTTCTGCCACTACATTTTATGACCTTCACAAGATGTACCTCATCCCAGAGATTAACAGTTATTGGGATGCACATCAAAAGGCAGTGGTTGACCAATTGAAAGGATCCCCAACTGATCTTATTGGTGATGGGCGTTGTGATCCACCAGGGTTTTCAGCCAAGTATTGTAGCTACTCTTTGATGGATGTCAGTTCAGAGAAGGTGGTAGACATGGAACTGGTGCAAGTTTCAGAGACTGGGGCATCTCAAAGAATAGAAGCAGTGGGCTTCCAGAGGTGTATGGATAGAGTCCTTAATGACTATAAACTTAATGTAAAAAGATTTGCTACTGACCGTCACACAGGAATAAGAAAATTAATGCGTACTAAGTACAGTTCTTTAAAACATAATTTTGATATATTTCACCTAGCGAAAAATATCAAAAGCAAATTGCGCAAAGCGGCAAAGAAAAAGGGAAATGAAGAATTGGAACCTTGGATCAAATCCATTATCAACCATCTGTGGTTTTGTGCCAGAGCTTGCAACAAGGACCAGGAGCTGTTGGTGCAGATGTGGTCATCTGTGGTCTACCATGTTCTAGGACAGCATGAGTGGTCAGATGATCCTAACTGACCACTATTTCAGAAATGTGGCCATGATCCACTGACAGATCTGCAGCAGAGAAAGAAAATATGGCTCAAGGCAGGATCATCTGCCCACGAGGCACTGAAGAAGGTAGCCCTGTCTAAGCGACTTTTGAAGGACATTAGATTTCTTGCAGAATTCATGCATACTGGTGCCCTTCAAGTTTTCCACAATGTCCTTTTGAAGTATGCGCCGAAGAGATTAGAGTTCGGTTATTCATCAATGACAGCTCCATTGAAGTTAGCTGCAATTGACCACAACCAGAATGTTGGACGGGCAAAGGCCGTTGTGAAGAAGCCTCACAAAGGCTCATCCGCACGAGGGGAAGTACAATACAAGGAGGTATTTACAAAAATGACGAAGAGTTGGGTGCTGAAGGCGAGGTATGAAGCCAAGAACTATGATTATGTCAAAGATTTAATGAAAGGGGTTGTATATCGAAGACAGACAAGGACAATTGACCCTGTGCCAGCAGCGCCTGCAAAAAATATTGCACCAACTGAAGCCCCCTCAAAAGAAGAAATGTTGAAGAGCCATGCTTCAAGGTTTTAAATTTTGTATTGTTTAAGTTCAGCATTTTCTTCATAATTAAGCTTATTTCTTTTAATGTTGATTACTGTGTATCTTTTGTAACAGAAAAATTTGGTGGTAAACTAATCACGTTTTTATCCGGTATGCTTCTTTTCATTGGCATCAGCAGGAATTTTCTATCTTAACTCCAATTCATCTTTTGCTTTACAAGAAAGTGCAATAATGTTTGAAAGCCAAGGACTAGAAACTTGCCAATTAATTTCATCAGCAGCTTCTTAATAAATATTTTTGCATATTTGAGCCAAAAATTTACTGCCAAAGTTAGAAAGAGAACCTTGAAAAATAAAGTTATTCATAATAAAAAATATATAGGCCTACTATAATTTATTTAAATCTTTCATAGTACTTACCTTGATAAAGGTGCATTTTCATTTTTAAAGATAAATACCCAGAAAACTTTTGAACTCTATGCCTTTCACCTATGCAATATTACATATTGTTTCCATGTATTTGCTTTTTTATGATCTCATTAACTTTTTGTTTGATTGGGTTATGTTGGGCTTGGTATACTATCCATTGTAATGATTAGTCTTTCATCAACGATCAGTTGAAATGTTATTCAACTATGAACCCTATTATTGTTTCTAAGGTCACCTTGCTTATAATGCTAAGAGTTATGTACAACAAAATGAAACATTCTCTTTTTTATGTATTCACTAATGATGAGTTGAAATGTTATTCAACTATTAACAATGTTATTGTTTGTAAGGTCACCTTGCTTGTAATGCTAAGATTTATGTACAACAAAGTGAAACATTCTCTTTTTTATGTATTCATCAATGACTGTCACAGTTGTCGCTGCAGTCATTTTTTCATAATTTTGTGTATATTGTTAACGTTTTATTTAAACATGTGTACAAATTATTCTAAACTATCGTAAACCTCCCTGGTTTAGTGGTTAGTGTTTCGCCTATTACAACAACTTCCCAGGTTCAATCTCCAGTGTCCAACTAGTTTTTACAACTGGTTTATAAAATGGCTGTTGTATCTTTATGTAACCTTTGGGATGCAAAATACCCATTGAAACCAAAGAAACTATTCTGAAGATTAGATAAATTTTCATATCTTTCATGATTTGGTTTGTGCAAGATAAATTTGTTCAATCATTTATCCATTGCTTGATAGTCTCATATTATTATGATATAGTTTCATTTGTGACAGAGATGTTGCTTTTTTTCAACTCGTGCGATTTTGCAAACTGTTTTCACCATTTATTTGAATAGCTGTGTTACCATTTCATCATATATTGTGTTTGATGTTTATATTTTCTTTATATACCTCTAGACCTTGTGCTTGTGATATTTTGTGGAAATACATTTTTCTTGACAATGACAAACATTATGGTATGTGCATTTCTTTACTTGAGACAATACACCACAGGTATTTCCTTGCTTTATCCACTTGATATGCTTCTCTGTAAAAATTTAGTCGCTGAAATATTTTACAACTTATATTGTATGTTCAAATAGTATTTTACATAATTGAGGATGCTACAGTTAAGCAATGCAATACTAGTGGTTGATATCTTCCTGTTGCAATAAGATCTTTTTCATGCCAAGGCTAGACAGATCTACTATGCTATTGAAAACCTACCAATCATATGAAAGGGGATGAATACTGATATGTGGTAAATGAATGTGTGGGGTAGGAATCAAAGCCCTTCACTACTTTGAATGAGTGGATAGATGTTGGATCCCAGAAAGGACTTAATATCACAATATGAAGAATGGAATAGGGTGGAAATAGTAGCTTGACAAACTCTGAAGTTTGTGGGACATGTATCTACATTTTACTTCAGTTTCAGGCCATTCATGGGGGTTAAGCTGGTGTTCCTCCCTGGTGGAAGCAAATGGAAATATGCTCCTCTTTGTCTCTTCCAAACACATTTTTTTCAATAATTTAAGCTACTTACTGCGAAAATAATATTATGCAGTTACAGCCAAAAAATTTATCTGCTTATATTCATCAGACCTGAAAATATAATAAGAGTAAAACACATACAGTATATTTTCTATTTTGGGCCTTTATTCTTTGCAAAACCTGAAATCCTTTACAATATTGTTTAATAGAAGCCTCTCAGTATTTTTCATGAGGAATGGATATACAATTTTTACTACAGGTATAGTAAAAACAAAATTAAATATGAAAGATCCCAAATCTGGAGTTATAATCATTCAAGAGTTACGCATCCTTCCCTCTCATATGAACAAAACCGATATCTTCTGATCTGCAAGAAAAAAAAGACCTCATAAATTCCTCTGATAACACAAAAATTATAACATAAAAACAAATGAATTTCATGTTTTGCAACGATGCTTCACTGCTTAATAAATTTCAATTAAAAGGAATACTTTGGCATTTTTTATCCCACCTGTTATTGCCAGCTAAGGATGCAGTTCTTCTGCGTCATGATTTACCTAAATGCAGCTCTCTAAATGTGCTGTACAGTAGAACTGATATTAAATTTTAACCAAACAATTGTTTATACAGTTGTTTGACAAAAATAAACTCACAAACATAAGCAGGGCTATATACCAGTAAATAGAAAATTGAAAAATCACCTTTTAATCCATAGTTAATGCCTCTTGTACTTCAAGGTACCCTGAGAAGGTGTCATCAGTAAATTCTGCCCTGATCCGCATGACACAGCAGGAAGGTAACACTCTCCTGTTGCCTTTTCCTAAGGATTGACCTCTGCTTGCCCACAAACTGATCTGTCTATAAGCCATGAGTCTTTTCTGCCTGTTGAAATAAAAGGAAAACAATCACATTTTACATATTGAATAAGATCATTTTAGGATTCCATTTCTTTCATGTTGCATTGAGGTTGGCTGTTGGAAAATTGCTCAACTGAGCTGTTGCAGCTTCAAACTTGGATGCATTCTATGCATTCTAAATGTGTCTTGAATGAGGAAAACTTAAACAAAACTCCTGTTGGCAAGTGTCTGGTCTTAAAATTGTAAAGCAGTATTTAATAGAGTTCAATTGTGTAAATGCTGCATTGATTTACTGCGCATATTCGAATGAAAATCAAGATAGACAGCAACATCAAAGTAGTGTAGGGTTGCCTAATTTTAATTGTTATAAAAAAAATAATTAAAAAAAAACTAACCTGTTGTTCATTTGAGCCTGGGCTGCAAGTGGCGGTTTCTTTTTGTATTGAAGAAATTGCTGGAAAGCAAGCTCGAAAACTAATTTCTGCAAGCATACTGCAGCAAACTTCGGGTCTTCAGTAATGCAGGCTCCAAAATCCAGTTCATGTTGCCCAAATACCGAGTGGCAACAAACATTCTCCTTTTCAGAAGGCATAGCTTCACATTCTCCACACAAACAATAATCTTCTTCACTAGTATCAGTCTCAGTTTCACTTCCAACTGAGTCAGTGTCAGTGGCATTTTTTTCAGCAGCTAAATTTACCATTTCAGCTTCAGTATATTCGGGTTCAAACTGATAGCCCTCAAGTCCAAAATGTTCCATTTTCAACCAAAAAATACGATATGTCTTCAGGCCTACGTACTTAACTTTGATGTGCCTGGGCCTGCGGATTACGCACTGAAAGAAATAATGTTAGGCTGACAAACGCCTAGCCTAAGTCGTAAACAAAGTTGCTTGTGGCAAGTGCTGAGTTTTTGTTCGATTCCGTACAAAGAATGCTTTAAAGTGAAACTGAATATATTTACGGAGTGAAAGAAACACGATCAGTAAAAAGCCAAATATGTTTGGTTTTACGAAATATGACCAATGAAACAGTGAATTCGAGGAACTCTTCCACACAAGCACTCGTAACGTTATGTAGGTGTATGGTATATAAACACGGAGTACACCTACATAACGTTACGAGTGCCTGTGCTCTTCAAGTTGTTTATCGTGTTTTTTCGCGGAACTAATGACGATCTTATCGAGAGTAAGAGTATTTCTTTTCGATCGTATTTTATTCTTTTCAAGCAATTAAACAAATTATATCGATTGAAAAAGCACAAATTCAAATATTATAATTTACAAAAAAGTTAATACGCATTTATAATGAGAAAATAAAATCAATGGTTACAAAGATTATTTTTCTGCTATAAGTTGGCAACAAAAAATCGAAAGTGAATCGAAAGCGTCACTTCCGGCTTGAAAAGCGGTGGTTTTAAAAATTTTTGATCAAATATGGCGGCTCCCATAAGCCTTCAAACTTTGGATCATATCTGGAATATGGTTGTATTTCGTGGAAAATGGTGTTGATTTTTAGAATCTGCATATATTTCTGCCCTAGAATAACCTAAATAATTCTGTGGGTTTATGTCTCCTTTAAAATATGGAAACCTAAACGTACAGTATGAAACAATTGTAAGAATATGAAAACATAAGACATTTTAAAACATGCAGTAACACAATTTACAAAGCTCAGGACAATGGCAAGAGAGTACCAGTCGGAACAGCCGGACGAGATCTAACGTTGAAAGTCTTCATTATAAATTTTGATGCATTGTGGAATGAATGAGGAAGAATGTCGATTCGTATGAGACGGTGGTAACCGCATCCTTCCACTTGTAGGAATAACCGCTCTGTGGAAATATTGATGGAGTGGGTGGTTATCTTCGCTCATGATTCCATCTGTTTTCACTCTCAGTAGTTGGTGATATGTAGAAGGCAAGGTTCGCTGATTAGTCCCGAACAGACGACCTGCTTGCCGAATTATTGTTTCAATACGTTGCGTATCTTCTTTTCTCGCGTTCCCACCCCACGAGACCAGATTTTAACGCCACTCCAGTAATTATCGAGTTATAAAACATAAGAAGGATTTCATTATTCACGTGGAATTTGTACAACATACAAAAGCAATGCATCCTAGTATTTAATCTCTTCAATAATTCATGCCAAGAAATCCTATTATCGATCACCACCCCAAGAAACTTTTACTTATCTACCCTCTCAACAACACTACCATCTATAACTACCTCCCTGTGGACTTTCTCTTACTTGAAAAGTCAATAGCCATTTCGTTCGTCTTAGTTACATTTAGTTCTTTAAGTTACGCTTATAATGGCACTGAACAAAATCCTCAATCTGACTCAAGTACGCAGTGTATCGTCGTCGGCAAATTTCACCAATTGGCAATTCTCGTTGATAGACCTAACATCTGACGTATAAAGTATGAATACAAATGCGGCTAAAACCATATCGTGTGGAAAACCAGTGTTGGAAGTTATGACATTACACACGCTAACGCTATTAGCTGTTTTGATTTTAACATACTGTGATCTCCCAGTTATATCGATAAATCCACAAAATGAGATCATGACTGACATTCATATCAACAAGTTTCTTGGCAAGAATGTTGAGTTGGATAGTATTAAAAGCAGAAGAGAAATCAAAGAACATGACCCAGGCTGAGTTCCCCTGTGTGCTTTTTACGTGCAAAGAAACGGACACGGACCAAAGGTCAACGAAACCAAAAACAATCCCAGTTTGTTAACAACCACCAAAAACCCTACTGAAAACCCACAAACAGAAATCTCTCACTAACCCACAAATGTATAAAATGTAGCGTTTAACGTGACGTGAAAAGGACACGGACCCAAAGGCTAACAGAACCAAAATAATAAAGCTCCACAAAGCAGCCCCAAAAAGCCAAGTCCAAACCGCAAACAGAAACCCCCCCCCAACCCATATTATGTAACGACCATACAAACCCCCCATCCAACACATACCAACTAACTAACTCCAAAATTCAGCCGGGGTACGCCGTCCCGACAGCAGACGACAGGCTTGCGCATTACCTGCGAAGTTTTCCCAATACGGGTCTTTTCAAGCCCCTAGCAGTATTCCCCCTTTTCTTACGACGGAGCAGAGTTCTTAACTCCCCGTCAACCTTGATCGAGTGGACCTCCCTGTCAGGAACAGTAGCGACCATCGTGTCCGGTATAGCGGAAGCGGCTGTGGGTAGGGTGGAAGGGCCACTCGAGTCAATGAGATCAGTGGCCTGTTTCGTCTCATCAAACCAATCGGTGGACTCCTTAGCCACAACTAATAAGGCTGTAGTGCAGTCCTCCATTGGCGAGTCAGAATCTGGGCCACTTAATGTCTCTTGGACCGGTTGACTCGGGGCCCAACTGGTATCACCGATAGCGGGCATAGCTAACGGTGAACCAGTACAAGCGGCATCCTGCGCCGCGTGCCACTCCGCTAGTACCACCTCCGCCGTTTTGTCCTGCTCTGCCTCAGTGGGCAGGCTGGCAGTCTCGGCAAGTTCGATCAGGGGAGAGGTCGGACACGAAAGGGGGAACAAAGCCTCCACCGGGGCGATAGTGTCGGACACTGGGGCGATGACAAGAGCATCATGTGATACGGTGTCAGAGGCCGGGACAGGGACCGCTTCAACCACGCCCGTAGCCACTCTCGCGGCGTATGAGCGGTCTGGGCATAAACGGGCGAGATGGCCCGTTTTCCCACACGAGTTGCAAACGATATCCACTTTACACTCGGCCAGGATATGCCCAACCTGTAAACAGCGGCTACACCGCTTGTTCGGGCACAACCTGGCCTCATGCTCTTCCAGCCCACACCTCCAACAAGTGCGAGGCTGTCCCGGGTATGCAATGTGGGCCTTGTGCTCATTAGCCCACAAGGTAGAGGGCATATCGGACTTGAGTTGAACTCTAGTCCCGATCTTGACACCCTTACATTCAAGGAATTCCGGCTCCTCGTAGCCGGTCACCTTCCCAAAACGCCTCAGTGTCCGCAGAACAACCTGTTCAGACATGTCCAGAGGGAGATGGAGGACTGTCACCCACACCGAACTGTCATACGGTGTGACCTTCAATCCCTCAACTCCCTCCAACACATGGACACCTCGGACGCGGGCAGGTGAACCGAACATCAAAAACATTCATACCCCGGAGAGGTTTACGCTGAAGCGCGTCAACCTCTCCAGGGACCTTTAAACCAAGAGCACGCAAAACTGAATAAACCTGTCCGAAACACTCAACAATACGATTTTGCTATCACGGCGAGCCGCCATGACAGCTAGGGGTGTGGCAAGCCACGCACCTACCAAAAACAAAAACCACGCAGCAAAGCCAAAACTACACTAAACAAACTATTGAAAGGCCAACGTAAAAAACACAAAGTGTGTGGTCAACGGAAAAAGTGGAGAGCAGCCGAAAACACGTCCGCACTCCACGAAAGCAAACTACATACCTCTTGTTTGTGAATTCCAAGTACGAATAGAGCTTCTCGAGGCTGACAAGAACGGCGTCCTCGGTACTGCGTTTCAATCTGTACGCAAACAGCATCGGGTCCAGATGACCATTCACGAGAGGCTCAGTATCAAACGCTGCATACTACAGGTCTGAGGTCGTTCATACACGTGATGTTGCGACGGGAATTATTCACGGCTGTTTCCACATGGCCGGAAGTGTATACTTAAACGAGAGGTTATGAAGTATTGCATATTGTAACGCCCCTGTACCCCGGTCGAGCGGTAGCGTGGGTAATCAGGCAGCCGGAGGCCACCTGATGTCGCAAACGAAAGGCAAACCCAAAGCAAACCTTGTCAAAAGGTCCGTTCTGTATAAGATCACCCTTGAGCGGTGGGCTTGGTTTGGTCCACCTACCATCTTAACTGCGCTCTCTCCTTTTGAAAGGTGTTTTCGTTGCGTTTGAGAATCCTTCGTTTCCCAATTTAGTCAGTGGGCCGAACCCCAAATATATGCTTAAAAATTGACATCGTTGAATTCTTTAGTCACTAAGGTTTGATGGTTGGGTATGTATGGTTCAGGAACACCTGCAGACAATGAAATATACGAATGAACTATACAAAGTCATGACCTCAAGGGATACCTGTTTTTTTTTTGGGAAAAACAAACCATTCATCCACAGCCTTCACCTGAAATGAAATATATTTCATATGAAATATAACAAAATAGTTTTCTTAAGAAGAATTCTTATGTGAAACCTGAAATGAGCTGTGTTGCATATTAACAGATGCCACCCAAAGGGGGTCAGAACCCCCTGGGAATTGTTAAATATATTGATTTTATGAGGTAAAAAAATTGGTCAACAATAGCCTATCATCCACATACATATTGGCATTGAATCTTGGGTCTCAATTTAATGATGATTAACGTTTTGGATCTATATTTCATCACTCCAATTTGTTTCTACCCCTGCCACCCCCTCCCCCCCCCCCCACACATACACTTTCTGGAAAACATAAAGGTGCATATACAAAAAGAAGACATTTATAACAAACAAATTGAAGCAATGTGTTTGTAGCAGCGTGAAGGGCATATTTCAAACATGAGGAGAAAAACAGGTTCATTTGGTAATTCAATCAGTCATGACAAGTGTTATTGGACATCTTCAGCCATTGCTTGATTACCTATAATCAATGCATTTTACCCAAGTTTAAAATCTATCTTTCAAGAAACATGATTTATCAGCAGAACAACTAATTAACATATAAGGTAGATAAATCGGTGGCATTCAAGGCAACATCATAAGTGACAACATGTTTGCACATCAGCAAGACACCTTATTGTACAACCCCCTTGGAATTGTCAAATATAATGATTTCATGAGATCCAAAAATTCGTCAACAGTAGCCTGTCATCCACATACAACCTTTAAAAAGGCATTGAACTTGGGTCACAATTTAGTGATGATTAACCTTTTGGATCTATATTTCATCACTGCAATTTGTTGTTTCTACCCCTACCACCGCCCCCCCCCCCTCCCACATACACGTTCAGGAAAACGTCAAGGTGTATATGCAAAAATACGGAAGCCCATTAGGGCCAAGGTTTTTTTTTTGTCCTTGAAATCCGAAATCCTTATTTTCTAATCCGAAATCTATTATTTAAAATCCGAAATCTGTTTTCTTAAAATCCCAAATCCTCATTGTGAAATCCGAAATCCATTTTTCGAAATCCGAAATCTGATTTTTCTAATCCGAAAGCCTTATTTTCAAATCCGAAAACGATTTTTCGAATTCCGAAATCTGTTTTTGGAAATCCGAAATTCATTTTTAAAATCCGAAAATGTATTTTTCGAAATCCGAAAATCTATTTTTCGAAATCCAAAACCCTTATTTTATAATCCGAAATCTATTTTTATTTTAGCGTTTGTAACATTAATAATTGTTCATTGTAAAGTTTGTGGAAGGCCAATGCTGCATCCATGTTAAGATGGCGGAGCGTGAAGATTATTTCCAGCTTGGGCTATCAAACTTAGAAATACGGACAATTTTGCACAAAAACCATTTAATAAAGATCAGCGAACGCCACCTCGAGAGACTTTTGAATCGGATGCATCTTTTTCGCCGAAAGAACATGACTCCGTTGTTGGTAGTGGTAGATTTTTTTGGAAAGAGAGTTAGCAGGATCGGGGCAGTTGCACGGGTATCGTTGGATGCACCACATATGCCAACAGCACGGTTTCAATGTAAACAGAAACTATAGGGATACTTCTCTCTATACTAGATCCTGACGGAGTAGATCAGAGAAGGAGGAGGCTTGTGAGGCGTCGGTATGTTACCCGAGGACCCAATTTTGTTTGGCATATTGATGGATGGGATAAGCTGAAGCCATTTGGTGTGGCTGTACGTGGATGTATTGCTTGCTTCTCCCTGGGTATTATTTGGCTGAACGCCTATGATACAAATAACAACCCAAGAATCATTGCAGGGTATTACATCGAAGAAGTAGCCAAAAGAAACGGATGTCCAAGAATGATAGGAGCTGACAGAGGCACTGAGAATTCTGTCGCTTGTCACATTCAGAGGTATTTAAGAAGGGACGGGGTTGATGCACAGGTTCACAACAGCTTCATATATGGTACTAGCGTAACTAATCAAAGGATTGGAAGTTTCTGGTCGATATTTAAGAAACATTTCGGACAGTTTTAGATTGGTTTCTTACGAGAAGAGGGGCATTTCTGTGGGAACGAAGTAGACAAAAATCTCATCTACTTGGTACACTCTTCACCCAAAGACAAACAGCTCTAGGAAGAACGGACAGAGCAGGAAACATTTTCCTTAGACGCCTTTAAATACATACGTATACTCCCACCTTTTAAAACCTACGTAAACAATCAAAAGCTTGCTGTGTTTTGTTTTCTGCCAGGCCTGCAACTGCTGTTGCTCTGTTTGTTAAGACAAGGGAAGTTTTACCTTCAGACAATAGAGTAGAGTTCTGTAGCCAGAGGCTGCCTTCTGCTGAGGTCCAAATAGGTGCAATCGGTCCTATGTGCATTTCAAACCGTTCTGAACAAAAGGATTCACATATGTTGGGATGTTTCATTTTATTAATGTAAGGGAACTTGATATTTTTGTTGTTGAGTGGAAGCTCTACATCGAAATTTCATTCTTTTCTTCCATCTTTTTGTTGTTGTATTCTCAGGATGAATTGGACAAAGTTTGTATGGAATGGAACTTCCATTATATACGGCGTTGAAGGCCCCATCACCGACCATTTGGGAGGCCGTTTGTGATGAGTATATGTTGCCTCAGGTCTACCGAACACGAGATTACATCTATGGTGTTAATCAGTTGGAACTCGATGTTTGCAGAGGAGAATGTGAATTTCGTTCCGCACTCCCTTGTGACGAAGACATTTTTCATCTATGTGGCATCCTTGCTGAAAGGCTGGACTTAAACGTGCCAGAAGATGAAATGGGAGCAGTAGACTTGTATTTGGTTCTTCGTCGAAATATCAGAAGAGAACTCGATCTGCCATAGCAAATTGACCATATATGTGAGTGAAAGATAGGATATCGCCTGATTTATTTTTTAAGAAACTCTTGAGTATGAAAATGTGCCTTTACTTCATTCAGAACCTGTCCTAATATACCAGCCATGACAGACTTTGTGACAGATTTTTGTTGCAAAAATTAGCATAAGTTGGCAGTTTTGTGCACATAATCAACCTTGAATGACCCTAATGGTTTCTATAAAAAATGTTCCTCTTGATGATGCCTACTCTGTCGTAAAATTTGTTTGGCCTACAATTTACACACATAATGTTATTGCTAGAAAGGTATCAAAACCAACCTTTGGCCCCTAATAACTTGAGAACTGGGTGTCCGATTGAAGCGTGGGTGGGTTTCTTATGTATAGCACAAAGAGCTCTATCATATATCAAAACATTGCCATATTTTTTTCTTCCCGTATCTCCTAAAATGAGCATATTTTTCAAGATTTCACCTTTAACCATTTCACCTCGCGGCCAGATGTAGTTTGACACGCTGACTCCAAAAAGCAAGATGGCAATTCTGTGCGACTGTCCTAACTGTACTTATTAAAAAAAAACACAAAATTTACCTCTGAAAACTTCGCACAGGGGTCAACTATGGACCATTTTGATCGGTACGTACCTTTGAGATCCGATTATGGCCACGAACATTAAAATAACCAAAAAAAACTGATAAAGGTCACCCAGATGCGGGTCGACTTCTGGATTACAATAGCGTAACTCCCAACCTTGGACGGACATTTTCTTCTGAAGTTGCTGCAAAAATAGTAGTTTTTGACCCCTGATTGACCTTTGTTGACCTTGGATCACATGACCGTTATGTTTTCAAACGATCCCTTACCCCATTCACAACTACTCCCAAAATATCAACCATGTCGGACCCTGTCAATGGGAGTTATTTCTTATTTTTATATTTTGGTTTTGGCCTAACTGACCTTTGGTGACCTTCACAGGCACCAACAAAAAATTAGGGCACATCTACTCAATGTGGTACTCATATACACCAAATATTAGATTATCATCGAAACCAAAAATGTAAAGCCACTATTAAAGAGGGCCAGCGTGCATTTTGAACTAACCATTTCTTCCAGGTTGACATATCTGCCAAGAGGCCCCACAGCACATACTGCATGTCTAATTTGGTGGATTTGGGTGCTTTAGGGTGAAAATGTGATACTTTCGGCAGTGTTTACAGATTTGTTAATTGTATAACACAGGCTAGCTTCCGAAAAGTCCATTTCCGAAAAGTTAATTCCGTAAGTTGTCAAATATAGTCAATGGGATCATGATTGATTGATTGCGCAATATTCATATTCTTATACTTCTGCTATTCCATATATTACCATTGGTCTAATAAAGTACATATGGTAATTCCGTAATTTGTCAAATATAGTCAATGGGATCATGATTGATTGATTGCGCAATATTCATATTCTTATACTTCTGCTATTCCATAAAGTACATATGGTACTGTTTGTCAACAATGGTTTGTCAACAATCCCAGCACAAACAATACTGAAAAGATTCATCCTTTCATACTCTATGACTGCTCCTCCTTTAGGATGCTCAGCAAGCACATAAGAAATATCTAAAACCTTGAATGAAAGGATCAAGTTTTTACCGTAAAGTATGTTACCTTATCAATGGCCTATGGTGCCGATACATGGACCACAACCAAGCAACTTCAGCAGAAACTCTTAGTTGCTAAACGAGCGATGGAGAGAAGAATGCTCAACATTACAATAAGGGACAATGTCAAGAACTCAAAAATCAGAAAACAAACACAAGTAAAAGACATCATTCTTTAGATTAAGGAAGAAAAATGGAGATGGGCAAGACATCTCATGAGAAAGGGGGGGGGGTCAATAGATGGACCAAAAGATTGACAACCCAGATACGGAAAGAGAGGTAGGTGGCGGGATGACATAACAACATACAAAGGGAACACATGGACTAGACTTGCAGTGGACTGAGAAACTTGGAACTAGAGCACCAATGGTGCAGTAGCTCATACCTTTTCGAGCTTAAAAAAGTAGGGCCCACAAAACTTTATGGCCCACCAAATTTCAGGCCATTTTTCAGATTCCACCAATTTTGGGCCCATGAGGGAACCCCCCCCCCACCCCACCCTCCGTTAGCAGAATCCTGGCTACACCACTATTTTCCCCCTTTAAATCCTATTTTCCTCACTCTCTCAAACAATACCACTGACCTACAAATTAAACTTTCTCCCCTCTACCTGAGCAGACCTGAAGAACTCCTTGCCAAAATTTTGGCTGGCTGCCTACATACCTCAGGCTCAAAGACTTCTAATAATCGGCAAGTGCTGATTGGCTATTGGGCTCTCATGCTTACAGTTCAACAGTTAATAACAACTCCCAGTCCTGCTTTAATTCCACTAACAGCCTCTGCAGAGCTTAACCACAAATGTAAAGAAACACTGCAGAGACTGGGAGACAAATTAAAGGAGCTTTGGCAAAAGGTGAAGGCTCAGATTCTTTTAAACAATGGGGATTAATTGTAATTAATTAACTTTTGAGCAAAAATTATTAGGCATCACCTTATTCATTCACAATCCAACAATCATCAGTTCAACTTTGAATATGATCCATCAAAATCTTGAGGAGATTGAGATAATTGAAAATATTACAAAGAATGACCCCCGATGACCCCCTAAATGACATTTGACCTCAATTTTCTGAACACCCCTCGTAACTCTCATCCCGAGGAACGTTGTGACCAAGTTTCATTATAACTGGCCATACACTGTACGAACAGGAGCAATTTGAAAATCTAGGGCCGCGGCCCGGGCCACAAAAGACCCCTAGTTGATCTTTGATCTCAAATTCATGAACACCCTGAAGGTAAAACTTCCATAGTACTATCGTGACAAACCCTCAACATTGTACCATGGAATCTGTAGGAGAAGAAGCATTTTGCGTATTTCCACAAAATGGCCCATTACGGCCCACAGGTGACCTTTGACCCTAAATTTCGGACCATCTCTGATGGACCTATACCTAATGGTCCTTGTGTCCAAGTTTTATGAAATTCCATCAAACATTGTTCAAGTTTTACCAATTGTTCACGGATAGAGTGATAGAATGATACAGTGATAGACGCCGCACTGTAACAATAGCTCACACCGGCATGCTGGTATGAGCTAAAAATCATGAAGGCTGCATCCAACAGTGAGTGAACACGGCCTAGTGATTGCTGATTGATGTTACCGTATGTTAGCCCGAAGTATGCTAGAAATCCAATTATGGTAATATCTGTTTATCTTTTCACACCTTTTCTCGGCTACCCTTAGGTTAATATATATCACCTTGGCAAATGTCTAAAAGATAAGATACCTCTGGGAAACAGCTTTTTAATGGTTTTGGTAAATTCTACATAGCAAACTGTAGTTTGGGGGCAATACAGATCAGCCTTTAATTGTAAGAAGCAGTAATGAACCTCTAAGCCATGTGCTTCTTACGTGACCCGTCATACGGGATACAAAACGTCACGGCCAAACGGCACTACCAAACCATCCCATTCTTACAAACAAACCTCAGGTCAAGCGAGCCAAAAAAAGTACATACGCTCACCGACCTGCAGAGACAAAACTACAAAAGGACGACCAGCACGCAGCGAAACAAAACACCCTTCCCCAGCACACCACCGTCCAAAAAAGGCAGCCCTAGATAAACGGCGAAAATCGCCTTCAACCTGAAGGCGAATGTCAGACTTCACCGCCTCCAGGACTGCCTGCCAACTGGCAAATTTCCCCCTAAAAACAATATCACATCTATTCCTCCAAATAAGTTTTTTTACAACAGAACAAACATAAATAATACGCTGCAACACAGCAACGGAACAAACTGGAGGATCTAATCCATATAAAACAAAACCCTGTCCTACCGACCAGGAACGGTCTCCCGTTAAACGGTCGGTCCAGGACTGAAACCACTCCCACAAGTTCAAAACAAAGGGGCAATGCCAAAAACATGGGCAGTACTTTCTAAGCTGTCACAGCCGGTCCTCGGGCACAGTCCATCACCCAATCCGCCAGTGATACCTTTTCAGATTGGTCACCAAGGCACCGTGTGCAATTCTCCATGCAAGATCACGGAGCCTGCAACCATTCAGCTTTGAATGCACCGAACGCCATACTTCGACAGGATGACGTCCCTGTACAAAAATTGCATTCAAGGCCCTATCCCGCAAGGAACTGAGAACGAGGGCCGGTCGTGACAGGTCAACAGGGGAGGGGGGCAACTGAATGAGAGCGGAGCAAATGACACGCACCACTCTGCTTGGTGTGCTACTGTACGGTTCTCTGTTGCTAAACAGCGCCGGAACCCATCGACGCAAGTGCAACCCGCCCCAAAACGTACAAAATATGAACAAGGCAACCCTGGGTCAGTAACCGCTACAAACAATTGCTTAAATAACAAACAAGTTAACTTACTTCCCAGATGAACCACCCCTGGTCCCCCCTTCTCCAGTTTTTGGTACAATATCGCCCTCTTGACCAGCTCTGTACCACCAGACCATATGAATGAAAAAATCGCCCTTTGCAACCGCACCAGGACGCGACGCGGAATTGGGTACACCGCGCCCGGGTACCACAAGATGGGCGAAACGAAACGATTAACAACGGTGACTTTCCCCAAGATCGAAAGCCAGCGGGTGCCAAAGGTTTCGAGTCTGCTCTCAAATACCTCAGCCCTCTCGCTCCAGGTGACATCACAAGGTGCATCGTAGCCGAACCATATACCATTAATTTTGATATTGTGATCCGACCACGACGCACCGAATGGTAAGTCTCTGTATCTCCAGCTACCAAGACGAAAGCCCTTTGCCTTTTCTGGATTCAACTTCGCCCCGGTAGCTCTCTCAATAGATAAATCCTGCGAGAGTGCGCGAAAGGAGCCCAGACTCGAAACAACACATGTCACGTCATCTGCATATTGAGCGCATTTCACTTTGGCACCCCCTGGCACAACGAATGGAACAAGTCTGGAGTCCCTTTCCAAAAGACGAGAGAGGGACTCGCTAAACAAAACAAAGTAATGGAGACAGAGGGCACCCCTGGCGCACCCCCTCTCTACGTTAAAAACCTCCGAACAAAACCCATTTACGATAACAGAACTGAAACTTTCTTGATACAAAACAGAAATCCATTTACGAAAATTTGGGTGCAACTGAAACGTCTCCAATACATTCATTAAAAAAACGCGATCCACCATGTCAAAGGCCTTCTGCTGGTCCAGAGACACCAATGCACATGGCAGATCACGCTCAATAACAAAGTCGGTCAAGTCGCGCATCAACCACAAGTTCTGCTGGATGCAATGACCCTTCACTGCACAAGTCTGGAGATCACCCACAAGATGCGGCATAGCCAGTGCAAGGCGGTTGCACAAAGCCTTAGCCAGCAACTCGTAGTCCACATTTAACAAGGTGATCGGACGCTTGTTACGGGGATCCAAGGGGTCCCCAGACTTGGGCAGCAAAGTAATCAAGCCCAGACGTTGACTTTGGTTTAACAGTCCGTTTTGGAAGGCGTCTTCGAAGACGGCTCTGATGTCGGGTCCTAATATTGCCCAGAAGGTTCGGTAGAACTCCCTCGGAAGCCCGTCCGAACCCGGGGACTTGCCATTCTCCATCTTCGAAAGCGCCTTCCAAAGCTCAACAGTGGTTATTTCGCCCCCCAAAATATCATTGACATCGTGGGGAACGGTTTTGGAGATTCCCCTCAATAAATCAGCCTGTGCCGACAAGTCGTCATTGCCACGCGTAAACAAACTCGAATAATACTCTTTATATACGCGGACAATGCCGTGAGGGTCACTGACCACGGTCCCATCGGTAGCGCGCACAGACGGGACGCGTCTGTCACCAGCCGATGAGCTAACGGACTGGTAAAACCTCAGTGAAGGGCGCTCCTCGGCTTCCACCGCTTCGACACGGGCCCTGACGCGGGCACCGTGGTACTTTTCATCGAGATAAGTCTGCAAAGCGATGACAGCCGAAGGGTCGCCAAACTTCACCTCCGCGCACAGCTTGGAGAATCTTTCTCTTCGACGCCGTGCGCGGGTCACGCAATACTGAATTGCGTAGCGTTTGATGCGCAACTTGACATCATCCCACCATTGGGATGTAGAAGCAAAGGCCGGCTTCAATGTTTGCCATCCTTTGTACCTGGTCTCGAAACCCTGGCGGAACTCTGCCTCGCCAAGAATCCGACAGTTAAAGCTTCCATAGGCCCCGCCCGATGGGGAAAATGGAAGGCAAACAAACCGTGCTACTACAGTGTCATGGTCAGAGAGCGGACAGCTGAGCGTCTCGCAACCCGAAAATGTAAAACTTACGGGCGCATACACTCGATCTATCCTGGAGGCATCTTCTCCGTTAGGCATCACCCACGGGTGCATATGCCTCCAGACATCGGCTAAAAGGTGTGCCGAAGTGAATCTGTCCAATTCTGTGATCCCAGCGTCGGGACTAGCAGACACAGAAGCCCCGAGTCTGTGAAGACCAGTCTCTGGGACACAGTTAAAGTCTCCGACCATGACACATGGTGCACTACTAGGAACAAAGGAAGGCAGCGTGTTAAAAAATTCTCGTCTAGCAGAAGGCCGATTGGGAGCATACACATTTAAAAGGGAGATGTTACCCTGTAGATACTTGAAAAGAATGCAATTCAATCGGTCCTCGTGATCCGTCTCCACCCTAGGTGGCACAACCCGCCTGACGAGGTGACAGAAGGATGACAGTGCCAGAGGATGAAGACGAACCAAACGAAGCATGCAGCCCACCACCCCACTCATAAGCCCCATAGAGGGACATCTTCTTCGAAAATATGTTTCTTGCAGGCAAACGCAGTCGACCTCCATTGATTTACAATACTGGAAATGCGACTGCGCTTGCGATGATCCCTCATGTCATTCACGTTGAGAGTGGCAACCGAAAATGTATGGGCCATGAGAGGGCAATGGGGCAAAACTACGCCGACAACGATTCTGTAAGCTTCAAGCGCGCTGTAGACGACATATCGTCGTCCGAGTCGTCACTTGAGGCCGACCTTTTTAGAGAGGGTTCCCCCATCTCGTCGTACCAGCTCGTCCCAGTGGCACGTTTCGGCTCGACGATCACCGAGCCTCCGGAGTCGCTGTCAGTGTGCTTTTTACGTGCAAAGAAACGGACACGGACCAAAGGTCAACAAAACCAAAAAAACAATCCCAGTCTGTTTAACAACCACCAAAAACCCAACTGAAAACCCACAAACAGAAATCTCTCACTAACCCACAAATGTATAAAATATAGCGTTCAACGTGACGCGAAAAGGACACGGACCAGAAGGCCAACAGAACCAAAACAATAAAGCTCCACAAACCAGCCCCAAAAAGCCAACACCAAACCACAAACAGAAAACCCCCAACACATATTATGTAAGGACCACACAAACCCCCCACCCCACACATAACTAACTAACTCCAAAATTCATCCGGGGTACGCCGTCCCGATAGCAGACGACAGGCTTGCGTATTACCTGCGAAATTTTCCCAATACGGGTCTTTTCAAGCCCCTAACAGTATTCCCCCTTTTCTTACGAGGGAGCAGAGTTCATAACTCCTCGTCAACCTTGATCGAGTGGACCTTCCTGTCAGGAACAGGAGGTCCACTAGCGACCATCGTGTCCGGTATAGCGGAAGCGGCTGCGGGTAGGGTGGAAGGGCCACTCGAGTCAATGAGATCAGTGGCCTGTTGTCTCATCAAACCAATCGGAGGACTCCTTAGCCACAACTAATAAGGCTGTAGTGCAGTCCTCCATTGGCGAGTCAGAATCTGGGCCACTTAATGTCTCTTGGGCCGGTTGACTCGGGGCCCGACTAGTATCACCGATAGCGGGCGCAGCTACCGGTGAACCAGTACAAGCGGCATCCTGCGCCGCGTGCCACTCCGCTAGTACGATCTCCGCCGTTTTGTCCTGCTCTGCCTCAGTGGGCAGGCTGGCAGTCTCGGCAAGTTCGATCAGGGGAGAGGTCGGACACGAAAGGGGGAACAAAGCCTCCATCGGGGCGCTAGTGTCGGACACTGGGGCGATGACAGGATCATCTTGTGGTACGGTGTCAGAGGCCGGGACAGGGACCGCTGCAACCACGCCCGTAGCCACTCTCGCGGCGTATGAGCGGTCTGGGCATAAACGGGCGATATGGCCCGTTTTCCCACACGAGTTGCAAACGATATCCCCTTTACACTCGGCCAGGGTATGCCCAACCTGTAAACAGCGGCTACACCGCTTGTTCGGTGTCAGTCAGTCGCTGTCAGACATAGCCTCCGGAGACCCGACGACCTCGTCGTCGTCAGACAGAGTCTCCGGATCTGGCGATACCGGCGGCGGACTGGGGATGGAACTGGACAGGTTGATGGGGGAAGCTGGTGGAGACCCCGTGTCCGCTTCGCTGTGTGCTGGAGACGGTGCGGGCACGGGGTCTGCAACTACGGGGGAGGGTGAACCAGGTGCGTAAGGTGAACCCTCACCCGGTTTCCCCTCCTTGCGTGGAGCTTCCTCCGAGGCAGTAGGTGCGCCAGAACTTGGCGCCTTTGCTTGACCCCCCACTCTTTGTCATAAAGACAAGAGGAGGGACAAGCGCGAAAAACATGCCCCTCCTTCCCACAGAGTGAGCACACAACTTCGCTTGGGCAAGCAGAGGTATCATGCCCAAGACGAAGGCAGCGCCCACACTTTTTGTTTGGGCAGCCCTTGGCTTCGTGCCCGGTCTCCCCACACCTGAAGCAGGTACGGGGCTGACCGGGGTAACGCACGTGAGCTTTAAGCCCGGCAATAAAAAGGAAGGAGGGAATGTCCTGCTTGAGGTCGATCCGAACCTGTCGGTGCCCGTTCAACACCCCAGGGGCCTGTGCGTAGGAGCACATTTTGATGGCCTTGACAGCCCCAAACCGACCTAAAACAGTTGCGACAAGTTCCTGACGCACCTCTAGTCCTACGTGGATGACAGTTACCCATACGGAACACTCGTATGGAGTAACTGTCAAACCTTGAACCCCACTCAGCAACGTGACACCCTTCTGCCGGGTCACGTCACTGGTAAAACGTACATCATAATTACGACCCTGGAGAGCTTGCAACGCATCAACCTCTCCAGGCACAACAACACCCTTACTCTTTAAAATACTAAAAACTTGCACCGGTGGAACCGCTTGTTCACCGGTGAAGGTTAACTTAACAATTTTGGAATCACGGCGCGATGCCATGAAACAAACTAAAGACAGGTTTAAACTTAAAACGATATACGATAACTATATACGACACCCGCCTGGCGGGAAGTATAGCACAGTACAGTAAGGTAAGAAAGTAGCTGTATCAGATGGAGAGCGAGAGCGAAAAACCCGTCTGCACTCCACGAAAGCCAACTGCCAGACTTAAGCCATGTAGCCTTAGGCCTGCGCAGGGCCCTGTACCCACACGACTAGTGTTCACAAAACAGGTTCGTTTAGGAAAAGAAACTCTACAAGATTCCTAATGTACTAATCCAAAGTTACTCCTCTTGAGACTGGCTGGACCTTTGCCTACTGCCCCCCCCCCCTTGACGTTCTCAGTCTGTTGACAAACCACTTTCAGTGAAACAATAGTCTACACCCACCTACCCCCCCCTCTCCATGAATAATGTTTCTGGCAACGCCAATGTCACCATGCAGCTGATAGTTTGCCTCGAATACATATCACACACATAATAATGTGATACTCAGTAACGTGATCACAGAACATGAACAAAACCTCTGACCAAACAATGTGTCTATGCATTCAGTGGAAACATATCAGCATCGTCATTATGACCTTGACTTCCGTTACTAGTAGACACACCTTCACACAGTTCAGTGATCTTTTCTGCTTAACAGCTTCTTACTCTTATTGGCCACCAGTGTCGCATACAACTTTTTTCTCCATTATTGATAAAAAGCTTGAAGAACAATTTGGGCAATTTCTTCCCTGGTAAAGAAACTTCGTGTTTGTATGCATCGCATAAGAGAAGGACTAGTTGTATTTTCCCTTCAACCTGTAAGATAAATACCTCACTTGAATTCTGTCTTTTATTGGCAGGCATCATATAACAGTACGAAGGTGCAAGGAAACTGTAATATGAACAACAAAACCAATTGCTGATACTTGTTACACCAACAATCCTTGATACACAAATAATTCCTTCCCTCAATCTATGTTTCATACAACATTATACCGTAGAGTGATATAGTAACCACCACCGTAGAAATTAAGATGTAAAAGGGAGGGGGGGGGGGGGTCAATGAGCTCATGAAATCTGGTGAAGGTGTAGCAATTCCTTCTATGTACCATATAAGCAAGGAGATGGTCATCAAATGATCAACTGTCCATTTTTCCCCAGAAAGCAGCACTAGGACAGTCCAGTCATTTACAACATCTATGACAACGACCATGTCTGCTCGATATGTTGTGCCTAGGTATGTATACTAAATATTACTTGAATTTCATCTGCTTGTGATATTCCCCTGACATGATCCAGCAGAGTCTCATAGTTCTCAATTTCAAAAACCTGGCAACGAGTTACATCTGAAACATTGAACTTGGTATTGATTGTTGCACTACATTCAGAGAACCACTTCCCACAGTGACTGCTTTGGTGTCGCATGGCAACTGTTTAACATATGTCTTTCAAGCAAGCCTCAAAACGCATGTCCAACAATGAACCAGTAGCGCGCACAGATGGGACGCGTCGGTCACTCGCCGATGAGCTTACGGACTGATAAAACCTCAGTGATGGGCGCCCCTCGGCTTCCACCGCTTCGACACGGGCCCTGAAGCGGGCACCGTGGTACTTTTCATCTAGATATGTCTGCAAAGCGATGACAGCCGAAGGGTCGCCAAACCTGACCTCCGCGCACAGCTTCGAGAATTTGTCTTCGACGCCGTGCCCGGGTCACGCAATACTGAATTGTGTAGCGTTTGATGCGCAACTCGACAATCATCCCACCACTGGGATGTAGAGGCAAAGGCCGGCTTCAATGTTTGCCATCCTCAGGCATGAGACTCTTCCGCGGAAACGCGAATTTCAGATTTTTTTTTCTTCTCATTTTCTTCTCGTAATTCGCGTTTTTTTCTTATTTTTTAGTAATTTTGTTATTGAATTATTTTTTTTGGCCGAACATGCTGGACTGTGAAGGGAAGGAACACCGAATTTGACCAGTGGTGGAATCAAGTAGCACAAAGCAAGCAAAAGAGCCTTTTTTTGGTTCAAAAAGGCTAATGGATAAATTATACAAGCAGAAATTCCACACTTACGTGATGTGATAGATGTGATAGATTCCATCTAGAGTCCACCATTTCGCATCTAAGCCATCCTTACCTGACAACAAATTTCTAAAGGGGAGGGGACCACCCCTCCCCTTAAACCCCTCCCCCAGGACGGCTATCGATAAATTTCTGATTTTTTTCCCAGGCTCAGTCCCATCCATGCATCCTTTGTACCTGGTCTCGAAACCTTGGCGGAACTCTGCCTCGTCAAGAATCCATTGGCCCGCCCGGTCGGGAAAATGGAAGGCAAAACAAACCGTGCTACTACAGTGTCATGGTCAGAGAGCGGACAGCTGAGCGTCTCGCAACCAGAAAATTTAAAACTCACGGGCGCATACACCCGATCTATCCTGGAGGCATCTTCTCCGTTAGGTCTCACCCACGTATACCCCGTACTACACGGGTGCATATGCCTCCATACATCGGCCAAAAGGTGTGCCGAAGTAAATCTGTCCAGCTCTGTGATCCCAGCGGTCAGGACTAGCAGACACAGAAGTCCCGAGTCTGTCAAGACCCGAGTCTGGGACACAGTTAAAGTCTCCGACCATGACACACGGCGCACTACCAGGAACAAAGGAAGGCAGCGTGTTAAAAAAATCTCGTCTAGCAGAAGGCCGATTGGGAGCATACACATTGCAAATGGAGATGTTACCCTGTGGACACTTGAATAGAATGCAAAGCAATCGGCCCTCGTGATCCGTCTCCACCCTAGTGGCAAAACCCGCCTGACGAGGTGACAGAAGGATGACAGTGCCAGAGGATGAAGACGAACCAAACGAAGCATGCAGCTCACCACCCCACTCATAAGCCCATAGAGGGACATCTTCTTCCAAAATATGTATTTCTTGCAGGCAAACGCAGTCGACCTCCATTGATTTACAATACTGGAAAATGCGACTGCGCTTGCGATGAACCCTCATGCCATTCACGTTCAAAGTGGCAACTGAAAGTGTATGGGCCATGAGAGGGCAATGGGGCAAAACTACGCCGACGACGATTCCGTAAGCTTCAAGCGCGCCCTAGACGACATATCGTCGTCCGAGTCGTCACTTGAAGCCGACCTTTGGCTAAGATCATGTGTAGTATCTGTTCCCTTCGGGAATGGTGATGCACACCTGACGATGATCACACAGTCACACAGTCACAGTCCCGATGCAAGGGGACTGGGGCTGAGAGCGTATCAGTCGTTTGGTAGTTTGGTTTTCGTGCCCAGGTTCTTTCCTGGGTGACTTTCTTAAAAAGTACCTGTTGAGAGAGGGTTCCCCCATCTCTTCGTACCAGCTCGTCCCAGTGGCACGTTTCGTCTCGCTGATCACCGATTCACCGGAGTCGCTGTCAGACAGAGCCTCCGGAAAATCGATGACCACCGTGTCTCCGTCAGACAAAGCCTCCGGATCTGGCGATACCGGCGGCGGACTGGGGACGGAACTGGAACGAGTTGATTGGGGGAAGCTGGTGGAGACTCGGTGCGGACACGGGGTTGGGATCTGCAACGACGGGGGAGGGTGAACCAGATGCAGGGGAGGGTAAAATCCCACCAGATTCCCCCTCCTCTCGTCAAGCAGTAGGTGCGTCGGAACTCGACTTACCCCCACTCTTAGTCTTAGAGACATATGAGGAGGGACAATCTCGAAAGACATGTCCCTCCTTTCCACATAGTGAGCACACAACCTCGTTTGCGCAAGCGGTGCTATCATGCCGAAGACGAAGGCAGCGCCCACATTTCTTGTTTGGGCAGCCCTTGGCTTCGTGCCCGGTCTCCCCACACCTGAAGCAGGTACGGGGCTACGGGGCTGACCGGGATACCGCACGTGGGCTTTATGCCCTGCTATAAACAGGAAGGAGGGAATGTCCCTGTTTCATGTCGCTCCGAACCTGTCGGTGCACGTTCAACACCCCAGGGGCCTGTGCATAGGAGCACATTTTGGCAGCCTTGACAGCCCCAAACCGACCCAAAACCGTTACAAGTTCCTGCCGCACCTCTAGTCCTATGTGGATGATAGTTACCCATACGGATCGCTCGTATGGAGAAACTGTCATCCCCTCGACGTTACTCAGCAAGGTGACACCCTTCTGACGGGCCACGTCACTGGTAAAACGTAAATCGTACGTATTACGACCCTGGAGAGCTTGCAAAGCATCAACCTCTCCAGGCACAACAACACCCTTGGCTCTTCAAAATACTGAAAACTTGCACCGGTGGAACCGTTTGTTCACCGGTGAAGGACAACTTAACAATCAGAGAATCACGGCGCGATGCTATGATACCGAAGGTGGCTAGGCCACAGGGGAGTAACAAAAAAGAAACAAACTGAGTTTTGTTTGTACGAATGAGGTGGTTTGGTAGTGTCGTTTTGTATCCCGTTCGACGGGTCACGTAAAAGGAACTAAAGACAGGATAGTGAAACTACAAACGATATACGAACTGAGGAAAGCACACGAACACGAACATAAGCTATGACACCCGCCTGGCGGGAGGTATAGCACAGCACAGTACAATAACACAGCTGTGTGCTTTTTACGTGCTAAGAAAACGGACACGGACCAAAGGTCAACAAAAACAATCCCAGTCTGCAAAACAACAAGTGAAACCCATCAATCTCTCACTAACGCAGCGCTCAACGTGCCGCGAAAAGGACACGGACCCAAAGGCCAACAGAAGCAAAAGAAAAAAACACTACAAACCGGCCCCCAAAAGCCAACCCCGAACCACAAACAGTAAAAATAAAAGCGACCAATACTACACAACAACCACACCACCCCCACCACACCTACCAACTAACTCACTCCAAATTTCATCCGGCGAACGCCATCCCGATAGTAGACAACAGGCTTGCGCCAGCGTCTACGAAAGGCAGTGTCGGGAAGCCGTGCATGGTCCGCCTCCATGCGCAACCTGATGTCACTTTGCACGAGGGGGACAACATCCTCTGCCCTCCAGACGTCCCCATCGAAGACTAGGCGGCATCTGCTGTTCCAGATGTGTCCTATGATGACAGCGGCAAACAACAACAGCAGATCCCTAACCCAGGTTGGGCACACAGGGGGCAACAAACCATACAAAACAAAATGACTACTAATGGCCCACTGTGTGCAACCAATAACACCAGTAACGAAGGCATGAAACCAATCCCACACCAACCGGACAAAGGGATACTCCAGCAAGAGGAGAAAGCGCAGTTTAAATGGTAGGTGGACCAAACCAAGCCCACCGCTCAAGGGGGTCTTATACAGAACGGTCCTTTTGACAAGGTTTGGTTTGCGCTTTCCCCAAATGAAATAAAAAATGATCCTCTCCAGTCGCACCAAGGCATGATCAGGTGCAGCGATCACCATACCAAAGGAGAGGAAGAATAAAACGATTAGTAACTGTAACCTTCCCAGGGAGGGAGAGCCACCTCCGACTGAATGTGTCGAGTCTTGCCTCCACCTGATCAGCCTTCTCGGCCCAAGTGGTGGCCTCCGGGGCACCATAACCTAGCCAGATGCCATTTACCTTGATCATGACATCTGACCAAGTAGCATAGGACGGGAGGGATTGGCCGCGCCAACCTCCTAAACGTAGCCCTTTTGGTCTTGGACTTGTTCAGTCTGGCACCAGTAGCCTCTTGAAAGGCTTGGAGGCGAGGTCCGACACAATACAAGTGACGTACGTCATCGGCATACTGCACGCATTTAACTCTAGCCCCACCCGGTACGTTGAAGGGTCGAAATCCCAAGAATCTGTCCAGCGAGGTACTGAGCGTTTCGCTGAGGAGAACATACAACAACGGGGAGATGGGACAACCCTGACGGACACCCCTTCGAACCGGGAAGGGACCAGAAGTTAATCCGTTAACAGTAACAATGCTCGTGACGTCCTTGTATAGTAACGAGACCCAACGAATATACACGGAGTTCAATCCGAAGGACTGTAAGGTTCTGAACAGGAAGTCGTGATGTACCATGTCAAAGGCCTTTTCCTGGTCCAATGAGACCAGTGCACATGGCAAATCACGAACTTTAACAAACTCGATCAAATCTCTCACCAACCAGAGGTTATGTTGAATACACTTGCCTCGCACAGCACAAGTCTGGAGAGGACCTACAATATCCGGCATCACGTCCGATAAACGATTTGCTAATGCTTTGGCCAGGATTTTGTAGTCCACATTTAAACAGCGTTATTGGACGCCTATTTCTAGGGTCCAAAGGGTCTCCCGACTTTGGGAGGAGAACGATATTTCCAACTCGCTGTGTTTGGCTCATGTAATTCAACTGGAAAGCGGTAGCGAACACATCTCTCAAGTCCCCACCGAGGACCTCCCAGAAGGTCTTATAGAACTCTGCCGGGAGGCCATCGGGACCGGGGGGGGGGGACTTTCCCTTCTTCATCGCTACTACCGCTGTCCAGAGCTAACCAACGGAGAGGTTCGAGCCCAAGCTATCATTTTGACTCTAAGGGGGGCCTTGTCTATACCAGACAACAAGTCCTCCTGGAGATCCTCGCTAACAGCAGCCCTGGAGTACAGGTTCGAAAAGAACGACCCAAATACCCCTAGGACTGCCTGCGGGCTCTCCACGACGACCCCACCATGATGACACACTGCCCATATTCTGCGGTCAACCACAGACTGGGTGTCGTCCCGGTAAAAACGAATAGCGGGCTTCTCGTCCGCCTCAACAAACTGGATTCTGGAACGCACTCGAGCTCCGTGCAGTTTCTCATCGAGAAACACTCCAAGTGCACGCGTATCATAAGGAATCGAACTTGAATCTCCGTTGGTGAGCTCTCTCAACACAATACCTGATTGCGAACTGCTTGATGAGGGACTTGACCTCGTCCCACCAGACTAACGCATTGGGAAAAGCAGGCTTGAGGGACTGCCATCCTCTGTACTTCCCGACAAATTGCTCCTTGAAGTTTTGCTCTTTAACAATTTCCGTATTCAGCTGCCAAAGTCCCTTCTCCACATGAAAGGACTCCGGCAGCTGCAAGCGCAAAACAACTGCGTCATGATCAGATAAAGGACATGAAATAATCGAGCACCGAGATCGAGGAAACTTGCGCGGGGCATCAAACCTGTCGAGTCTGGATGAAACTGATCCATCTGGTTTATGCCACGTACAAGCAACCACCTGGGGATTTTGGGACCTCCAAACATCCAGAAGATCTTGGTGCTTGACAAACAAGCCTAGCTCAATCATGCCGGTGGTACAAGTGGTGGACTCTTTCCTCGAACGTCTATCTAAAGCAGAGTGAGGGACGTACTTGAAGCCCCTCCCCCAGGATACAATTTGCCCTGCCCGGTACAAAGGATGGCAAGACCGTGAAAAAATCTTTCCTACATGCTGGCCGGTTGGGGGTATACACATTACACACCACCAACTCACCCCGCGTGAGCCTTAAGTCTATGCACACCACCCGACCCTCATAGTCTTTCTCCACTTTTCCCACACAATCACAGTTTTCGAGACACCAAAATTACAGTCCCGCAAGATGCCCCTGATCCAAAGGAGGCATAAAGACCTCCTCCCCACTCCAAGGATGAACATCACTATCACAAGATATGTGGGTCTCCTGCAAAAGGACGACATCCACTTGGAGCAACTTCCAGAACTGTAAAATCCGCCGCCTTTTGGGGGTACCCCTCATCCCATTCACATTGAGTGTGACGAGGGATAAGGTGTCTGGTGTCATAATTTGCGAGGTTTTTATAATACGGGTCTTTTCAGGCCCTTTGCGGTGTTCCACCTTTACCTCCGAGCGAGCAGAGTTCTGTCAGGAACAGGAGGTCCGGTATAGCGGAAGCGACTGCGGGCAGGGTGGAAGGGCCACTCGAGTCAATGAGATCAGTGGCCTATTTCGTCTCGTCGTACCAATCTGAGGACTCCTTACCCACAACTTTTAAGGCTGTAGTGCAGTCCTCCATTGGCGAGTCGGAATCTGGGCCACTTAAAGTCTCTTGGGCCGGTTGACTCGGGGCCCGACTAATATCACCGATAGCGGGCGTAGCTACCGGTGAACCAGTGCAAGCGGCATCCTGCTCCGCATGCCCTTCCGCTAGTAGCATCTCTGCCGTTTTGTCCTGCTCTGCCTCAGTGGGCAGGCCGGCGGTCTCGGCAAGTTCGATCAAGGACGAGGTGGGAACGAAGCCTCCACCGGGGCGCTAGTGTCGGACACTGGGGCGATGAGAGGAGCATCAGGTGTTACGGTGTGAAAGGCCGGGACTGGGACCGTTTCAACCACGCCCGTAGCCACTCTCGCGGCGTATGAGCGGTCTGGGCATAAACGAGCGAGATGGCCCGTTTTCCCACACGAGTTACATACGATATCCCCGTTACACTCGGCCAGGGTATGCCCAACATGTAAACAGCGGCTACACCGCTTATTCGGGCACAACCTGGCCTCATGCCCTTCCAGCCCACACCTCCAACAAGTGCGAGGCTGGCCCGGGTATGCAATGTGGGCCCTGTGCCCATTAGCCCACAAGGTAGAGGGGATATCGTACTTGTACTCTAACTCGTCTGGTCCCGGTCTTTATACCCTTACATTCAAGGAATTCCGGCTCTTCGTAGCCGGTTACTTTCCCAAAACGCCCCAGTGTCCGCAAAACAATCTGTTCAGACATGTCCAGAGGGAGATGGAGGACTGTCACCCACACCGAACTGTCATACGGTGTGACCTTCAGTCCCTCAACTCCCTCCAACACCTGCACGCCTCGGACGCGGGCAGCCTCCGAGGTGAATCGTACATCAGCTTGCCGGACCGCCATCTCTCCAGATGTGTGGCGGTCTGTGTGTTGTAAGTCACTAGATAGCCGTCTCAGGGACTTGGCGTGGAGGATTGCACATGGGGTCCTCATCACTAACCTTTTTCGCCTAGTCAGGTGGCGATTAGGTGATGGGATTTGTCCCCGTGTGGGCTGTTAAGCCATCGAGACTATGCAACACCTTTTGCTGGAGTGTTCCTTTGTCCGTAGACGCTGGCGCAAGCCTGTCGTCTACTATCGGGACGGCGTTCCCCGGATGAAATTTGGAGTGAGTTAGTTGGTAGGTGTGGGGGCTGTGTGGTCGTTACATAATATAGGTTGGTTTCATTTTTCTCTTTGTGGTTTGGGGTTGGCTTTTTGGGGCTTGTTTGTAGTGTTTTATTTGTTTTGCTTCTGTTGGCCTTTGGGTCCGTGCCCTTTTCGCGTCACGTTAAACGCTGCGTTAGTGAGAGATTGATGGGTTTCAGTTGTTGCTTTACAGACTGGGTTTGTTGTTGGTTTTGTTGACCTTTGGTCCGTGTCCGTTTCTTAGCACGTAAAAAGCACACAATCGTACATCAAAACAATTCATACCCTGGAGAGGTTTACGCTGAAGCGCATCAACATCTCCAGGGATCTTTAAACCAACAGAACGCAAAACTGAAAAAACTTGTCTGTGGACGACCTTAGCCCCCCCCCCCGAAAAACTCAACAATACGATTTTGCTGTCACGGCGAGCCGCCATGACAGCTAGGGGTGTGGCAAAGCCACGCACCTATACAAAAACCAAAACGAAACGAAACAAACCCAAACCAAACCCAAAACACACCAACTGCACTAAACAACGAACTGACTCACACACGAACACAAGCTACCACACCCGCCTGGCAGGAAGTAAAGTGATAACAGCTGTAATAGATCAAGAGCGAAAAACACGTCCGCACTCCACGAAAGCCAACTGCCAACAAGTTTCACGTACAGTTACCCTGCATTGATTGCCCTGTTTTGGGGTCTGTCACTGTGTCATAACGATGCCCCCTCCCCCCCCCCAAAAAATGGCTTTTGGTTTTACAAGATGGTGGTGATCTTTCATGTATTTCCCACTTTGTACCTTGTGTTAATGCCCGAACAAAATATTCTTGGCTTTTTTAAACCATCATGTTCACAACCTTCGTGAAGGTGGTCAATAACATCTGTGAGTAATCATACATTGCCATCTACAATTCTTTGTATGGAGGTATGTGTCACAGTTCCGATGTAAGGGCAATGCGGTTGAGAGCGGATCAGCCGTTCGGCAGTTTGGTTTTCGTGCCCTGGTTATCTCCGCAGGTTTTAATGCATAGAGATGACATACTACAACTTGCTGTAGCACTGGTCTTTCAGGTGTCTGGTGCAGGGGCTGGTCTTTCAACTCTCGAACTGCCGCAGTAGATGACTTTCATATCATTGAAACTATTTAGTGTTGATGGGCTCAATGTACAAAACGACCTTTACCATGTGAAGCATACGCTGTATGTATTGTTGTTAAATTGTTTATTTCAAAAACACTTGTCCGAGGGCCTAATGAATTGTCACATTATCAAAAAGAGTCTGAACAGACTTCGGTTATCGGACTACCTAGAAATACTTCCCAAGTGAACTTGTAATTAATCCCAGCATCGCCATTATAATGCTATCATTACAGTAACATCCTATCTTTCATTATATTACCTGTAATTTGTTGGAAATAAAAATATGAATCCCCTGAACATTTGCAATCACTAATATATGTTCTGTATTAGGCTAAATGCCTATATGCTTTTTCTTATATGATTTTCAATACGTAATTTGTTATGCTTTTAAAACAATGAATATTCCCTGGGTCCTGCAAAGTAGCCACTAGACATTGGTAAACGATGTAAACCAAATAGGCCTACCACTCTCAGAGAGGGTTTGACTCTTAACCCAGCCTGAACAAAGTCATAGTTTTATGGAGTTTGAAACCACTTGCCAGTATTATCTTTATGGAAACAGACAGGTTTATCGAATGCATGTTTAGACCAAAAGGGATATCATGAAAAATGTCATCCTATTTGGATGAAAACAATCAGCAGTTCATTATAGATTTTGCCAAATGGCATGATCTGAAAGGCATTACAAGTAGTTCCTAGCTTGCATATATAGTAGGCCTACATTTTCCCAGGCTAGCATCGCATACTGCATTGATAAGGATTGGGATATCATTTCCTCGTATGATTGTTACCAGTGAAAATATTCTTCATAACATATGGTCTTTCAGTAACTAATAAGAAAATGTTTCCTGATTTCCTTGATCGCTTGTAGTTTACAACATATGTAGGCCTACACTGTCCGTAAGCTGTGTGGGTTACCAAAGCTGTGGGCCAAGTGTTATGTTCTAATATTATTGTTGCAAGAGCTTTCCAATATCAATTACTTCTCCATGGAAAATGTATCCCAAAACAAGTCAGGTTTCCTTAATTTTTATGGAAACGCTTGAGTCTATGAACAGATTCCATCCAAATAAGGCAGTTTCACCGAAACTTGTTTCAATTTAATTGGAAAATTTAGCCTACCTATAGTTTTTCAATAATTATGACAGAACATCTTAAATGTAAAAACATTGTTTCCCTTATTTCGTGCATCGCTTAATTTCGTGTACCCTAATATGTTTGCCTTCTTACTATTAGTTTGTATTCTTTTTGAAATGTAAGAAGGCAAAAATTAGGGTACATGTGTACATTCAGACTGCATGTCACTTCCAACATATGCCATTTACACAAAATACATTGCACAAAGCACATGTTCTCAACTATTGATAAAGTACGAGTAACCAAAACATCTAACTAGAACTGTATGTAGACGACTTAGTTTGTTAAGGAAGAGTCGCCCAGGTAAAAACCTGGGCACGAAAGCCAAACTACCAAAGACTGATCCGCTCTCAACCCCAGTCCCCTTGCATCGTGACTGTGTGATCGTGTGTCAAACCCTGCTTATTAAAACACCTGTCCAAGTGCAATACAACAATACAAGGATATTTATCTGGCTCACCTTCATCGATGGTTTCGTGCTTTTTACGTGCAAAGAAACGGACACGGACCAAAGGTCAACAAAACCAAAAACAATCCCAGTCTGTTTAACAACCACCAAAAACCCAACTGAAAACCCACAAACAGAAATCTCTCACTAACCAACAAATGTATAAAATATAGCGTTCAACGTGACGTGAAAAGGACACGGACCCAAAGGCTAACAGAACCAAAACAATAAAGCTCCACAAACCAGCCCCAAAAAGCCAACACCAAACCACAAACAGAAAACCCCCAACCCATATTATGTAAGGACCACACAAACCCCCCACCCCACACATAAGAACTAACTCCAAAATTCATCCGGGGTACGCCGTCCCGATAGCAGACGACAGGCTTGCGCATTACCTGCGAAATTTTCCCAATACGGGTCTTTTCAAGCCCCTAACAGTATTCCCCCTTTTCTTACGAGGGAGCAGAGTTCTTAACTCCTCGTCAACCTTGATCGAGTGGACCTCCCTGTCAGGAACAGGAGGTCCACTAGCGACCATCGTGTCCGGTATAGCGGAAGCGGCTGCGGGTAGGGTGGAAGGGCCACTCGAGTCAATGAGATCAGTGGCCTGTTTTGTCTCATCAAACCAATCGGTGGACTCCTTAGCCACAACTAATAAGGCTGTAGTGCAGTCCTCCATTGGCGAGTCAGAATCTGGGCCACTTAATGTCTCTTGGGCCGGTTGACTCGGGGCCCGACTAGTATCACCGATCGCGGTTGTAGCTATCGGTGAACCAGTACAAGCGGCATCCTGCGCCGCGTGCCACTCCGCTAGTACCATCTCCGCCGTTTTGTCCTGCTCTGCCTCAGTGGGCAGGCTGGCAGTCTCGGCAAGTTCGATCAGGGGAGAGGTCGGACACGAAAGGGGGAACAAAGCCTCCATCGGGGCGCTAGTGTCGGACACTGGGGCGATGACAGGAGCATCATGTGGTACGGTGTCAGAGGCCGGGACAGGGACCGCTTCAACCACGCCCGTAGCCACTCTCGCGGCGTATGAGCGGTCTGGGCATAAACGGGCGAGATGGCCCGTTTTCCTACACGAGTTGCAAACGATATCCCCTTTACACTCGGCCAGGGTATGCCCAACCTGTAAACAGCGGCTACACCGCTTGTTCGGGCACAACCTGGCCTCATGCCCTTCCAGCCCACACCTCCAACAAGTGCGAGGCTGGCCCGGGTATGCAATGTGGGCCCTGTGCCCATTAGCCCACAAGGTAGAGGGGTTATCAGACTTAAGTTCAACTCTAACTCGTCTAGTCCCGGTCTTGACACCCATACATTCAAGGAATTCCGGCTCCTCGTAGCCGGTTACTTTCCCAAAACGGCCCAGTGTCCGCACAAGAACCTGTTCAGACATGTCCAGACATGTCCAGAGGGAGATGGAGGACTGTCACCCACACCGAACTGTCATACGGTGTGACCTTCAGTGCCTCAACTCCCTCCAACACATGGACGCCTCGGACGTGGGCAGCCTCCGAGGTAAACCGTACATCAAAACAATTCATACCCCGGAGAGGTTTGCGCTGAAGCGCGTCAACCTCTCCAGGGACCTTTAAACCAACAGAACGCAAAACTGAAAAAACTTGTACGGGGACGACCTTAGCCTCCCCCGAAAAACTCAACAATACGATTTTGCTGTCACGGCAAGCCGCCATGACAGCTAGGGGTGTGGCAAAGCCACGCACCTATACACAAACCAAAACGAAACAAACCCAAAACACACAAACTACACTAAAACAAACTGTAAACTAATGAAGGGCCAACGTAAAAACACAATAAAGGTGTGGTCAACGAAAGGTGGAGAGCAGCCGAAAACACGTCCGCACTCCACGAGAACTGAACTGAACCGATGGTTTCAAGTCTTCTCCCAACTACTATCAGTTCCCTCCCTCAAAGCTAGTGGTGTCTGCCAGATGTTTTTGTTACTTTCTTCATACCAAGGGAGCTGGCCGCACGGATATGACCACGTGATGGCCTTTTCCTCCCAGAGATGTCGTGGGGGTCCCGCTTCCCCCCCATCGACGACCCACTACGGACCCACCTGTCGCCCACCAGGGGCTCTTCAGGTGAGAATAATTTTTAGTATGTATCGGGGTTTCCGCCCCTTGGTCGGTCCTCTCCTCCTCCGTCCGGTGCCGCACCTGTGCGGCCTGGAAATTACGGAAGGGAGATGGCCACACTCACATACAGACAATTGCCAGATGCTAGAGCGAGGTTAATACGGTAATGCATGTAGCATCTGCCAAGTGTCTGTGTGTGAGAGTGGCCATCTCCCTCCAGTCGATGGGACTACGCCCGTTTCTCACGTGGTGGGCAGAGTCGGACAGGATCGCGGCAGGGCGACCTTTCCGGAACCCAGCTCCCACTACGTCGATCACGATGGATGCTTCCCTGAGCGGTTGGGCACTCACACAGTCGGTGGCAAATGGGCGGAGCCCGAGAGGGGACCCCATATGAACATTCTAGAGACGGAAGCGGTCCCGAGGGCCGTACGTCATTGGGCAGCCCACCTAACGGGTCACACTGTCACGGTCCAGTCAGACAACACCACGACCGTGGCATATATCAGTCGCCAAGGGGGCACTCGATCCCTGGCTCTCCTGCGCAGGACATGGGACCTGCTCGTCCTCTGCGAATCGGCCTACGGCGTCCCACCTGGCAGGGAAGGACAATGTACTGGCAGACGGTATCTCGACAGTGGGGGTATCTCGACAGTGGGGAATGGGAGCTCTCCCGAACGTGGACCGACCACGTATTCCACCTGTTTGGTGGACCGTCCGTCGACATGTTTGCGACGGCCAAGAACGCCAAACTACCGATGTTCTGCTCCAGATACCACGAACCACGGGCCTGGAAGACGGACGCCCTCGTCGTCTCGTGGGCGGGTCTCTCGATATACGCCTTTCCCCCACTGGGATTACTCCGCAGAGCTCTCACGATACTTCGGGATGTGGAAGCGGACATGCTGTTGATCGCCCCCTGCTGGTCCAATCAAGCATGGTCCCGACTCATCATCGAGATGCTGGTGGACCTACCATTAAAATTCCCACCGGCCGCCAAGCTCCTCTAGCTATGGGAACTCTCCGGCTCTCGCTCCAAATAGCGGGGTTTCCACCGGAGGTTGCGGACATTGCAGTGGTTGCCCGCCGGCGGTCCACGATTAAAACATATGATTCCAGACTGCAACGATAACTATGTTTGGGCCAGGGACAACTCTGTTGATCCCGTGGAGGCCTCAGTAGACCAGGTGGCGACCTTCTTACTTGAACTCTTCCGGGAAGGGAAACAAATAAACACAATCAGGAATTACCGCTCTGCAATAGCGGCGGTTCACAATGGATTTTCGGATGGCTCCACAGTAGGAACCAACCCGGTCCTCCGCCAGGTCTTAATGGACATGTTTCACAGGCGCCCAACAAGGTGCCACCTGGTCCCATCATGGGCTCTCCACGAGGTCTTGACGACCCTCGCGGGCTCTCCGTATGAGCGGCTACACAATACACCATTGGACAAGCTCAAACACAAATCAGGTTACTGCCTAACCCACACTTCCTCCAAACGAGATCTTCCTCCCGAGCTTGTCACAAGCCTCGTCGATCACGGAAGACAAGCGCTGGTGCCCCGTTCGAGCCCTTAAGTGGTACACAGAAAGAACCAAACAACTACGTACCTCGGACAGGCTCTTCATCTTACCAAGGTCACCTTACACCCCGGCCTCAAAGGACACCATTTCACGGTGGATGGCCGACCTCATCCGTGGCCACACTCAGCCTGGGGAACCCGTCCGAGGCCACGCCACGTCCGAGGCCACGCCACGTCCAGGGCGTGGTTCCGGGGGGTTCGCCTGCAAGATATTATGAAAGCAGCGGCCTGGAAGACTCCGTCCTCCTTTGTCGCCTGCTACCTTACAAACACCCCTGCCACAGAAGGGGATTTTGCTCGAGCGGCCCTAGGTCCGCCGCCCGCGAGATCCTCAACCCACCGCCAGGGCTCCCGTGTCACGAATGCAGGTTATATGAGATGAGGGAGTACGCGCTGTGAATTCCCCAAACCTTGCCTGGTTTGTGAATTAACGAGCGACGTACACACGTCATTTAAGTTCCTTTGTCACTTAAAGCTGATTTCGTCACAAAGCTTATTCACAGCATGCGAACCAGACGTATGGTTTTCAGAATCATTGATGCTTCATTATCAGCTATCTTCGTGAGTGGTTTAAGGGGAACAGAACAGGAAGGTGCTTCTGACAAAGATTTGACAAGTGGATCAAGGCTCGCTAACTGTTCTTTCTCATCTTTCCACTCAGTGAGGAGTAGTTTGGATGGCTCTCCTCTTGCATTAAATAGTGTCAAACGGAACACAAGAATATCTCTTAGTTCGACAAATCTGTGGACATCTTTGGTCATTCGCCTTACTGTGTGATTTCTGAGGAGCCTTATGTCAGCTTCCTGGGGCAAAGCTTCAGGCCTCCTCAACCTGACTTGTCTTTGTTTGTCAATTTTGTAGGTGGTATCACCAAACAAAAAACTGTCATTTAGTTCTAGCACTGCAACAAACTTTCCTCGATATAGTATCTTGCCTTAAGAATTTTCGCTGCTGATTTGAGGAGATAACATAGTCCCAATTTTAGCCCTGCTTTGATATTCGTGCCTGCTGTGGTGTCTGAGGAACTATTATGAATAATTGCTTCCTCGAGGTGCCTGAAGTCCTCTTTGAAATAATCGGTTGTCTTAGTTTCTTTTGAAGGAAGCTCCCCATTGACTCTTCAGTCTTTAACACTTCGAGATTGGGTAGCCAATATCCTCATATCTCTCATCACTGACTTGCGCACTTCAGTCTTCTTATCTACCTTCTGTCTTTGTTTTTCCTATAAACATTTACCAATTTTTAAAAGCATGGAATCTTTCGTGCACATTGTCCCAGCATCATCCTTTCTAAATTTGATAAGAACATCCTTCAAAAAGTTGTCGCTGTTCTGGTTAGTATGTTCCCATAAGCAGACAGGTATATGAATCACAGTCGGACAACTTTCTGATTCCGTTTGGCAGATGTTAGTGTGTCTCTTCATATAACGCTTAGCTTAGAATCCTCAACAAATGTTGCACATCACTAGGGCATTGCTGCATGTAGGCATCTTTGCTCTGCGGAAGGAATGCTGATGAAGCTTTGCCTGGTCCTTGTTAATTTGGAAGGTTCCTTCCTTCCTAAATGCATCCAATGCCTGAAATTGCTGCCTCTTCGGAAGTTTAAGAACTGAATATTGCTATGTTGAATTGGAATATGTTGCGCAAGCTTTGACTTTATACTGTTGCAGAATATGCATTGCCTGTATGGTTTATTGTATGGCTTCTTAGGTGGTGATCATCATGATTCTGCATTATTAGTGGTGGATGCATCATTTTCATGAACTAATGATCGCTTGAGGGAGGATGGGGTTGGCTTCTTGTATGGGTTTTTGGTTGGCAATCTAGATGAACCTGTATTATTACTTGCAGTCACATCTACTGCAACTCCATTATTTCGAGATTGCTTGAGGCAGGGGAACGCAGGCACCTCATCAACCTCCTCATTTCTGGAGTGATCAAAAGGAGATGGAATCACTTATATCGGATCATCTTCCTCACTTTCAGAACTACTAGAGTGAACTACTGTCCCTGGTTCATCTGTATCTTCTTGGTTGCATTGCTCTCCATGTATGGTGTTTCCAATGGAACCATCTATTATCTCATGCGGCACCAAACAGACTCCATCTTCACCTTCCAAAATTTCAGACCCACTATCGTGATGTGTACTTTCTTCACCTGATTCTTCTGCATCTTGTGGGTTGCATTCTGCATTGAGAGTGTTTCCACTGAAACCATCTGAAAACTTTAGGGGCATCATATACTCTCTGTCTGCAACCGTCTCTTCAGAATGAACTGATGATTGTAGTTTCATGTCAGCATTATCCTGAAAAAAAGTTAAATCACGTGGTGATTCCTTGCCATTATGAGAGGCAGCTCTGAATACCAGTGTTCTGTTCTGATCAGAAATGTTTAAAAGTGCAGTAGCAGTACCTCAACAGTGTTGATGTGTCAATATTCATAGTTGAATTTCCAACCTAATTCATTTGTGCTGTGATGAAATTTACTTACAATGTCACCTCTAATTACCTCATGAAAATCAATTGAGATCATCCACTCACCAAGGATTATACCATATTTGCTTTGTACGTGACCCGTCATACGGGATACAAAACGTCACAGCCAAACGGCACTACCAAACCATCCCATTCTTACAAACGAAACTCGGGTCAAGCGAGCCAAAAAAGTACCTACGCCCAGCGACCTGCAGAGACAAAACGCCCAACCACCCAATGAAACATTCCAAAAACTACAAAAGGACGACCAGCACGCAGCGAAACAAAGCACCCTTCCCCAGCACACCACCGCCCAAAAAAGGCAGCACCAGACAAACGGCGAAAATCGCCTGCAACCTGAAGGCGAATGTCAGACTTCACCGCCTCCAGGACTGCCTGCCAACTGGCAAATTTCCCCCTAAAAACAACATCACATCTATTCCTCCAAATAACTTTTCTTACAACAGAACATTGTCCCTGCAGAGCTCCGGGGTTCGCCTCGTAAACCCCTTATTATTTCATCATATTTATTAATCTGGGGTCGTCAATAGCCCAGATTTATCCATATCTTTATTATCTGGAGTCCCTGAGGAGATGTTACCCTTCTGTTCGGCTTGTGACTCGAAGCCACTGGTTTCCAAGATGGCGGATCATACCAACATACTGTATAGCGAGCTGGCTAGCGTCGATGAAGTCTCGATGTCCGCGATTTTACCGCGAGCGAGCTGACTTCAGTGTAGTAAGGGACTAAGTAATACATATTAATATTATTGTTAAATGCCGTGAGTACCCTTATTATTTAATCGAATCGTAGTTGCAATTGTTGCCCCTCTGGCTAGGTTGTACTTGACTGTGTAAAGTACATGATAGGTTGTGTTTTGGACCTTGGTCCTATGGGTTTATAGCGTGCGTATTGTTTATCGTTTAGCACGTGGGTGTATAGTATTGCGTACCTTTATACTTTAGAGTTTAGAGTGACAGTACCGGTTAGGTTGGGTTTAAGTTACAGAGAGTTATTAACAGTCACGTGTATTGTACTGTATTGACAGTTGAGTAAGATTATTTATTGTACCTGTAATTTAGTATTGTACAGCTCGCAGAGTAAAGAGCGTATACGTATTTGTATTATTGTATCTTGAACATATTGTTTACTGTTGTACTGAGTTGTCTCAGAGCTTGTCCTTTTAATCTTAGCCTTTATGGATAGCTATAGAGTGCCAAGTCTCTTGAGAGTTTGTGGGTTCAGGAGGTGGAAATTCCTGCTGTCTAAAGACAGTTTAGGTGAAAAGGCCTATAATGTGTTGCCCTAGGCTGACCATTACGAAGGTGTTAAAATTCCTCGCCTGTTGGCAAACGTTTTGTATTATTTATGCAGTATATTTCACAATGTTCATTTTACATTGTTTATTTTACACTTCGTACAGTTATTGCGGTTCTTCCCCGAGTCAGGATAGTTTTATTTAGAGTAAAGAGTCCTTTAAGCCATTGGTCCATATGTATATTTTCATATTGTGTAGAGTTTGTAATAAAAGTCAGCCGTTGTTTCAACGCAAGAACACTCTTGCCTCCTCATTGATAACTTGAGTTTTCCCCGCCAACCGCGGTTCGCTTCAATAATACGCTGCAACAGAACAAACTGGAGGATCTAATCCATATAAAAGAAAGCCCTGTCCTAGCGACCAGGAACGGTCTCCCGTTAAACGGTCGGTCCAGGACTGAAACCACTCCCACAAGTTCAAAACAAAGGGGCAATGCCAAAAAACATGGGCAGTACTCTCTAAGCTGTCACAGCCGGTCCTCGGGCACAGTCCATTACCCAATCGCCAGTGATACCTTTTCAGATTGGTCACCAAGGCACCGTGTGCAATTCTCAATGCAAGATAGCGGAGCCTGCAACCCTTCAGCCTTTAATGCACCGAACGTCATACTTCGACAGGATGACGTCCCTGTACAAAAATTGCATTCAAGGCCCTATCCCGCAAGGAACTGAGAACGAGGGCCGGCCGTGACAGGTCAACAGGGGGGCAACTGAATGAGAGCGGAGCAAATGACACGCACCACTCTGCTTGGTGTGCTACTGTGCGGTTCTCTGTTGCAGCGCCGGAACCCATCGACGCAAGTGCAGCCCGCCCCCAAAACGTACAAAATATGAACAAGACAACCCTGGGTCAGTTGCCGCTACAAACAATTGCTTAAATAAGAAACAAGTTAACTTACTTCCCAGGCTAACCACCTCCAGTCCCCCTTCTCCAGTTTTTGGTACAACACCGCCCTCTTGACCAGCTCTGTACCACCAGACCATATGAATGAAAGCATCGCCCTCTCCAACCGCACCAGGACGCGACGCGGAATTGGGTACACCGCGCCCGGGTACCACAAGATGGGCGAAACGAAACGATTAATAACGGTGACTTTCCCCAAGATCGAAAGCCAGCGGGTGCCAAAGGTTTCGAGTCTGCTCTCAAATACCTCAGCCCTCTCGTTCCAGGTGACATCACAAGGTGCATCGTAGCCGAACCATATACCATTAATTCGGATATTCTGATCCGACCACGACGCACCGAATGGTAAGTCTCTGTATCTCCAGCTACCATGACGAAGGCCCTTTGTCTTTTCTGGATTCAACTTCGCCCGGTAGCTCTCTCAAAAATAGATAAATCCTGCGAAAGGAGCCCAAACTCGAAACAACAGATGTCACGTCATCTGCATATTGAGCGCATTTCACTTTGGCACCCCCTGGCACAACGAATGGAACAAGTTGGGAGTCCCTTTCCAAAAGACGAGAGAGGGACTCGCTAAACAAAACAAAGTAATGGAGACAGAGGGCACCCCTGGCGCACCCCCCCCCCTCTCTACGTTAAAAACCTCCGAACAAAACCCATTTACGATAACACAACTGAAAGTTTCTTCATACAACAGAGAAATCCATTTACGAAAATTTGGGTGCAACTGAAACTTCTCCAATACATTCATTAAAAAACCACGATCCACCATGTCAAAGGCCTTCTGCTGGTCCAGAGACAACAATGCACATGGCAGATCACGCTCAATAACAAAGTCGGTGAAGTCGCGCATGAACCACAGGTTCTGCTGGATGCAATGACCCTTCACTGCACAAGTCTGGAGATCAGCCAGAAGATGCGGCATAGCCAGTGCAAGGCGGTTGCACAAAGCCGTAGCGAGCAACTTGTAGTCCACATTTAATAAGGTGATCGGACGCTTGTTATGGGGATCCAAGGGGTCCCCAGACTTGGGCAGCAAAGTAATCATGCCCAGACCGTTGACTTTGGTTTAACAGTCCGTTTTGGAAGGCGTCCTCGAAGACGGCTCTGATATCGGGGCCTATTATTGCCCAGAAGGTTCGGTACAACTCCCTCGGAAGCCCGTCCGAACCCGGGGACTTGCCATTCTTCATCTTCGAAAGCGCCTTCCAAAGCTCAACAGTGGTTATTCCGCCCCCCCCCTCCAAAAAAAATATCATTGACATCGTGGGGAACGGTTTTTGAGATTCCCCTCAAGTCGACATTGCCACGCGTAAACAAACTCGAATAATACTCTTTATATACGCGGACAATGCCGTGAGGGTCACTGACCACGGTCCCATCGGTAGCGCGCACAGACGGGACGCGTCTGTCACCCGCCGATGAGCTAACGGACTGGTAAAACCTCAGTGAAGGGCGCTCCTCGGCTTCCACCGCTTCGACACGGGCCCTGACGCGGGCATCGTGGTACTTTTCATCGAGATAAGTTTGCAAAGCGATGACAGCCGAAGGGTCGCCAAACTTCACCTCCGCGCACAGCTTCGAGAACTTTTCTCTTCGACGCCGTGCGCGGGTCACGCAATACTGAATTGCGTAGCGTTTGATGCGCAACTTGACATCATCCCACCATTGGGATGTAGAAGCAAAGGCCGGCTTCAATGTTTGCCATCCTTTGTACCTGGTCTCGGAACTCTGCCTCGCCAAGAATCCGACAGTTAAGCTTCCATAGGCCCCGCCCGATGGGGAAAATGGAAGGCAAAACAAACCGTGCTACTACAGTGTCATGGTCAGAGAGCGGACAGCTGAGCGTCTCGCAACCCGAAAATGTAAAACTTACGGGCGCATACACTCGATCTATCCTGGAGGCATCTTCTCCGTTAGGCATCACCCACGGGTGCATATGCCTCCAGACATCGGCTAAAAGGTGTGCCGAAGTGAATCTGTCCAATTCTGTGATCCCAGCGTCGGGACTAGCAGACACAGAAGCCCCGAGTCTGTGAAGACCCGAGTCTGGGACACAGTTAAAGTCTCCGACCATGACACACGGCGCACTACCAGGAACAAAGGAAGGCAGCGTGTTAAAAAAATCTCGTCTAGCAGAAGGCCGATTGGGAGATGTTACCCCTGTGGATACTTGAATAGAATGCAAACCAATCGGCCCTCGTGATCCGTCTCCACCCTAGTGGCACAACCCGCCTGACGAGGTGACAGAAAGATGACAGTGCCACAGGATGAAGACGAACCAAACGAAGCATGCAGCCCACCACCCCACTCATAAGCCCATAGAGGGACATCTTCTTCGAAAATATGTTTCTTGCAGGCAAACGCAGTCGACCTCCATTGATTTACAATACTGGAAATGCGACTGCGCTTGCGATGATCCCTCATGTCATTCACGTTGAGAGTGGCAACCGAAAATGTATGGGCCATGAGAGGGCAATGGGGCAAAACTACGCCGACAACGATTCTGTAAGCTTCAAGCGCGCTCTAGACGACATATCGTCGTCCGAGTCGTCACTTGAGGCCGACCTTTTAAGAGAGGGTTCCCCCATCTCGTCGTAGCAGCTCGTCCCAGTGGCACGTTTCGGCTCGACGATTCACCGAGCCTCCGGAGTCGCTGTCAGATAGAGCCTCCGGAGACCCGATGACCACCGAGTCCCCGGAGTCGCCGTCGGACAGAGTCTCCGGATCTGGCGATACCGGTGGCGGACTGGGGACGGAAGTGGACGAGTTGATGGGGGAAGCTGGTGGAGACTTTCTCGGTGCGGGCACGGGGTTGGGGTCTGCAACTACGGGGGAGGGTGAACTAGGTGCGGAGGGTGAATCCTCACCCGGTTACCCCTCTTTGCGTGGAGCTTCCTCCGAGGCAGTAGGTGCGCCAGAACTTGGCGCCTTTCATTGACCCCCACTCTTTGTCATAAAGACATAAGAGGAGGGACAAGCGCGAAAAACATGTCCCTCCTTCCCACAGAGTGAGCACACAACTTCGCTTGGGCAAGCATATTTGGGATGAGGAAGGTGCTGATTTCATGTAATTCTTAACCTCTCAACCATCGAAAGTTATCTTTGACTTTTAACATGTTGTAATTCAGTTCATCTCTTATCGTGGGCAACAATTTGTACAATTCATATTTATGTATTCCACTGAGAGTTGAACGTCAATAAGCCTTGATTTATTTACACACTTTTCAAATTGTCTATGGTTGTGGCATTCCTAATTTATCCTCAAGGTGTGTTTGCATTTCCTTTAAGGTCATATGGTATAGATTGTAGCTCTACTAATATCTGTGGAAGAAACATTACCTCACATGACATGCAATTTCGTAACTTAAGTATGAATAAAGATTTTGTGGTTGGAAGTTGCTCTATGCCTATATTTGGAGGAACGCCCAAGACGTTTGTAACATACATATCCTCAGACAAGTACATTTCAGTGAACATACACATTCGCTACATGCATAAACAGACTGTGAGGCATGTGTTATCTCAAGTTACTTCTGCATTTCAGACTACAGTGCACCAGTACAAACTTCCTTACAGAATATTTTACCACACTGTGTTTCTAGTCGGGCCTCGAGTCAACCGGCCCAAGAGACATTAAGTGGCCCAGATTCGGACTCGCCAATGGAGGACTGTACTTCCGCCTTAGTAGTTGTGGCTAAGGAGTCCTCCGATTGGTTTGACGAGACAAAACACGCCACTGATCTCATTGACTCGAGCGGCCCTTCCACCCTGCCCGCAGTCGCTTCCACTATACCGGACACGATGGTCGCTAGTGGACCTCCTGTTCCTTGTGACGAGGAGCTAAGAGGTCTGCTAGGTCGTAGAAGCACCAGACACCTTATCCCTCGTCACCCTTAATGTGAATGGGATGTGGGGTACCCCAAAAAGGCGACGGATTTTACAGTTCTTCAAGTTGCTTCAAGTGGATGTGGTCCTTTTGCAAGAGACCCACATATCTTGTGAGAGTGATGTTCATCTTTGGTCTTTAGAGTGGGGAGGCCTTCATGCCTCCTTTGGATCAGGGGCATCTTGCGGGACTGTAATTTTGGTGTCCCCAAAACTGTGTCATTGTGTGGGAAAAGTGGAGAAAGACCACGAAGGTCGGGTGGTGTGCATACACTTAAGGCTCACGCGGGGTGAGTTGGTGGTTTGCATTGTGTATGCCCCCAACCGGCCAGCATGTAGGAAAATGTCTTCACGAATTGTATCCTTGGGGGGGGGGGGCTTTAACTGTGTCCCTCACTCTGCGTTAGATAGACGTTCGAGGAAAGAGTCCCCCAATTGTACCACCGGCATGATTGAGCTAGGCTTGTTTGTCAAGCACCGAGATCTTGTGGATGTTTGGAGGTGGTTGCTTGTACGTGGCATAAACCAGATGGAACAGTTTCATCCAGACTCGACAGGTTTTATGCCCCGCGCAAGTTTCCTCGATCTCGGTGCTCGATTATTTCATGTCCTTTATCTGATCATGACGCTGTTGTTTTGCGCTTGCAGCTGCCGGAGTCCTTTCATGTGGAGAAGGGACTTTGGCGGCTGAACACGGAAATTGTTAAAGAGCAAAACTTCAAGGAGCAATTTGTCGAGAAGTACAGAGGATGGCAGTCCCTCAACCCTGTTTTTCCCAATGCGTTAGTCTGGTGGGACGAGGTCAAGTCCCTCATCATCAAGCAGTTCGCAATCAGGTATTGTGTTGAGAGAGCTGAGAGAGCCCCCCTTGAGCGGTTAGGTAGTGGGGTGGTTTCTTTTTCGACACCACTGGCCCGGATCCTTTTCCAATAACCGGCCAAAGGCGACATGCCCTTCTGGGGGGTCTATACTCAGATTGGTGAATCTCTTCGTAGAATAAAAGAAGAGGGTGGGCCACATGTTCTGCTGGACGAGGCCCCCTCTGTGTTATACCCACCATTGTTGTTTCGTTCAATGCTCGCGCCTGTGTGCTCGTCGGCTTGCCAAACCGCCATCCCTCAAGATGTGTGGCGGTCTGTGTGTTGTAAGTCACAAGATAGCCGTCTCCGGGACTTTGCGTGGAGGATTGCACATGGGGTCCTCATCACTAACCATTTTCGCCTAGTCAGGTGGCGATTAGGTGATGGGATTTGTCCCCGTGTGGGCTGTAAAGCCATCGAGACTATGCAACACCTTTTGCTGGAGTGTCCCTTTGTCCGGTTGGTGTGGGATTGGTTTCACGCCTTCGTTATTGGTGTTATTGGAGACACATCTGGAACAGCAGATGCCGCCTAGTTTTCGATGGGGACGTCTGGAGGGCAGAGGATGTTGTCCCCCTCGTGCAAAGTCACATCAGGTTGCGCATGGAGACGGACCATGCACGGCTTCCCGACACTGCCTTTCGTAGACGCTGGCGTAAGCCTGTCGTCTACTGTCGGGACGGCGTTCCCCCGGATGAAATTTGGAGTGAGTTAGTTGGTAGGTGTGGGGGTTGTGTGGTCGTTACATAATATAGGTTGGTTTAATTTTTCTCTTTGTGGTTTGGGGTTGGCTTTTTGGGGCCTGTTTTATTTGTTTTGCTTCTGTTGGCCTTTGGGTCCGTGTCCTTTTCGCGTCACGTTAAACGCTGCGTTAGTGAGAGATTGATAGGTTTGAGTTGTTGTTTTACAGACTGGGTTTGTTTCGTGTCCGTTTTTCTTAGCACATAAAAAGCACGGATTCAATACCGAATGGCTGAGCAAATACAAGTGGCTGGAATATCGAGAAGGGCTTGGTAAGTCATTTCCCATTAGCCCCTCCCCGCCCAGAAATAATAACGAAAATTTTGACAACATTGGGTGATCGTGGTATAGAGGTATAGTCTAGACTGTTTCGCGCCAGGCCTATAAGCCTACAGTCGAACCGAGATACCGAGAACGGTGGTAACAATAGGCCTATTTAATATTCGAATGGAAGGGGGTGGGCTGGAAACATATTCGAATTTTTAACCAGTCTGCGGAATCAGCGGAGGAAAATATTACAGGCCTAATTGACAAGTAAATTCTGCGTGCACTGAACTGTTCAGTGTCTCTGTATTTTCAAAATGGACAACCAAAACAAATCATTGGCAGTAATCGTGATATCGAGTTTATCGGCGACTCAAGTTAATAACCAGGCCTAGCAGCTAAATTCAAGGAATGCGGGGCGATGTATTGACAAATCGTGTGTGTTTATGAGAATGAAAATATGTCTAAATGATTGTAATTTGTGATAAAAAATTCTGACGAAATATACAGCACATCAAAATGTAGCCAAGTTCGAGCCGTTTTGTCTGTCGCTTGTTCCGCACGGCTCAGAGCTGCGAGCGCCTGTGAGTTGCGGTGCACGAGGCAGCCAAGCGCCCCGATTGGTCAATTAGCCATTGCTCATTGTTAGGCATCGGCAGCTGTGTTCGTCGAATCACGTGAATGCCTGACGAGCAATTTCAGTGTGTGTAGTGTTGCCTGTATCACTCAGCCCAGTCCAAATGTTCGTGCATTCACCGCCGCTGAGTGTATGAGCCTACGAACGCACTACCATAGGCTATTAATTCTTGCGAGTTATTTGTAAATTGTGCCAATTAAATTAATGTAGGCCTACTACGAGCTGTGACATACCGAAACTTGACTTTGCAATCCTTGAACTCCGACAGTGATTCCCAAGGGCACAACCACAGGTTGAGAGTTGGGGGGAGGGGATACAAAGCAATAAATAGCAAAGTTTTATGCAGGCGAGTGATGCTAAGTAGTGTGCGGTGGCCCACTTATAATTGTCGGGAGTAATCACGACCTCCCCACCTTTCCCCTCGGTGGTTGCGGCCCCTGGCAAATTCCACGATGAGATCTTGCCTGACATTTGGCCGCAATGTAAAGTTGGCAACATTTGAGAAATGGGGTATTTATTTTCTAAGCCTTCGTTAGATGAGGAAATCATTCAAATTCAAAGAGGTCGATTTACTGTAGACATGGATGAAATACAAATGCGCAACTACTGGCTGAAAGTATAGGGGGGTCCATAGCAGACAAGAGAAACATTTTGTGTGGGCGAACAGCATTGGGCCTATGTGCGGAGCCAGCGGAGGACCTCATAAAAGTTGGGGGAATGGTCCCTGACCGGACCCCAGTGGTTGCGCCCTTGATGAAATAGCAAACACAAGACGTTCTCGAAATATTTCTAAAATGTTTCACAAATGGTACAGCGGAATATTTTATGTTGACTCGAGTGAAACGAATGTTAAAAGAGTGTTTCCATCACATTCAGGAAATGTTTGAATGAAAGTATATTCAGAACAATCTGGTGCAACCCCCAGGCTATAACGTCGAAACTTTTTAGAACACTCGTGCTTTTCAATTGTTTGTAAAACGTTTTTCAAAGTAACGTTCTCCTTATTGTTGTTGTGTCAATCAAGGCAAACTTTTTACTGAATATACTTTCTTTTGGCAGGGATGTTCTGCATGCTCTGCAGTAAGCATGGTCAACATGGGAAGGGCGTCAAAACCTGGACCGCTGTTGCAAGCACCTCTTGTCGACTAGATAGGCTGCATGAGCACAGTCACGTGAGCCATCACCTAGTAGCTGTCGGCATGGAAGGGCAACGAGAAGCTGCCAAAAGAAGTGGTGGGATTGGAGGAGCCATGGCCAAAGTTATTACCGTTCAAGAAACAGCATTCATGGGCGCCATGCGCTGCATGTATTGGTTGGTCAAGCAAGACGCAGCTTATACCACGAAGTACAAGAGCCTTCTCTCCCCGGTGAAAGACTTGGGATGCACCTATTTCGATGCTCTCAACATTGAAAACGTCACCAACTACACCTCGGAACGTACCATGCAGGAAATGGTATGGTGTTTAGGTGAGGAAAGAACATATATTTTTCCTAGCTGTGAGTGAGTGGCTCATCATAATTGTACTCCTTGGCTTGCTGTCAGCGGAGAACTTGAAGTGACGTGAAGGTGGGCGTGACTGGATCGACCAGATATGTAGGAATATTTGTATAAATCTGTGGCTCTCAATTGGATACATTATTCTACTATCACTGGCATGTTCTTCAATAGGGGGCTGGGTGTGGGTTCCTATGATCCCTGTTGAATTAATACACTTTTTCCTACTGCTTCACGAGAGGAGGGGAATCTGGTGGGACTTTACCCTCCCCTGCACCTGGTTCACACTCCCCTGCACCTGGTTCACCCTCCCCCGTCGTTGCAGACCCCAACCCCGTGCCCGCACCGAGAAAGTCTCCACCAGCTTCCCCCATCAACTCGTCCAGTTCCGTTCCCAGTCCGCCGCCGGTATCGCCAGATCCGGTGAATCGGTGATCAGCGAGCCGAAACGTGCCACTGGGACGAGCTGCTACGACGAGATGGGGGAACCCTCTCTTAAAAGGTCGGCTTCAAGTGATGACTCGGACGACGATATGTCGTCTAGGGCGCGCTTGAAGCTTACGGAATCGCCGTCTTCGTAGTTTTGCCCCATTGCCCTCTCATGGCCCATACACTTTCAGTTGCCACTTTGAACGTGAATGGCATGAGGGATCATCGCAAGCGCAATCGCATTTTCCAGTATTGTAAATCAATGGAGGTCGACTGCGTTTGCCTGCAAGAAACACATATTTTGGAAGATGTCCCTCTATGGGCTTATGAGTGGGGTGGTGGGCTGCATGCTTCGTTTGGTTCGTCTTCATCCTGTGGCACTGTCATCTTTCTGTCACCTCGTCAGGCGGGTTGTGCCACTAGGGTGGAGACGGATCACGAGGGCCGATTGGTTTGCATTCTATTCAAGTATCCACAGGGGTAACATCTCCCAATCGGCCTTCTGCTAGACGAGATTTTTTTAACACGCTGCCTTCCTTTGTTCCTGGTAGTGCGCCGTGTGTCATGGTCGGAGACTTTAACTGTGTCCCAGACTCGGGTCTTCTGTGTCTGCTAGTCCCGACGCTGGGATCACAGAATTGGACAGATTCACTTCGGCACACCTTTTAGCCGATGTCTGGAGGCATATGCACCCGTGTAGTACGGTATATACGTGGGTGAGGCCTAACGGTGAAGATGCCTCCAGGATAGATCGAGTGTATGCGCCCGTAAGTTTTAAATTTTCGGGTTGCGAGACGCTCAGCTGTCCGCTCTCTGACCATGACACTGTGGTAGCACGTTTTGTTTTGCCTTCCATTTTCCCGATCGGGCGGGGCCTATGGAAGCTTAACTGTCGGATTCTTGGCGAGGCAGAATTCCGCCAAGGTTTCGAGACCAGGTACAAAGGATGGCAAACATTGAAGCCGGCCTTCGCTTCTACATCTCAGTGGTGGGATGATGTCAAGTTGCGCATCAAACGCTACGCAATTCAGTATTGCGTGACCCGCGCACGGCGTCGAAGAGAAAAATTCTCGAAGCTGTGCGCGGAGGTGAAGTTTGGCGACCCTTCGGCAGTCATCGCTTTGCAGACTTATCTCGATGAAAAGTACCACGGTGCCCGCGTCAGGGCCCGTGTCGAAGCGGTGGAAGCCGAGGAGCGCCCTTCACTGAGGTTTTACCAGTCCGTTAGCTCATCGGCGGGTGAGAGACGCGTCCCGTCTGTGCGCGCTACCGATGGGACCGTGGTCAGTGACCCTCACGGCATTGCCCGCGTATATAAAGAGTATTATTCGAGTTTGTTTACGCGTGGCAATGTCGACTTGTCGGCGCAGGCTGATTTATTGAGGGGAATCTCTAAAACCGTTCCCCACGATGTCAATGATATTTTAGGGGGCGGAATAACCACTGTTGAGCTTTGGAGGGCGCTTTCGAAGATGAAGAATGGCAAGTCCCCGGGTTCGGACGGGCTTCCGAGGGAGTTCTACCGAACCTTCTGGGCAATAATAGGACCGGACATCAGAGCCGTCTTGGAGGACGCCTTCCAAAACGGACTGTTAAACCAAAGTCAACGTCTGGGCATGATTACTTTGCTGCCAAAGTCTGGGGACCCCTTGGATCCCCAAAACAAGCGTCCGATCACCTTCTTAAATGTGGACTACAAGTTGCTGGCTAAGGCTTTGTGCAACCGCCTTGCACTGGCTATGCCGCATCTTGTTGGTGATCTCCAGACTTGTGCAGTGAAGGGTCATTGCATCCAGCAGAACTTGTGGTTGATGCGCGACTTGACCGACTTTGTTATTGAACGTGATCTGCCATGTGCATTGGTGTCTCTGGACCAGCAGAAGGCTTTTGACATGGTGGATCGCGGTTTTTTAATGAATGTATTGGAGACGTTTCGGTTGCACCCGGTTTTTCGTAAATGGATTTCTCTTTTGTATCAAGAAAGTTTCAGTTCTGTTATCGTAAATGGGTTTTGTTCGGAGGTTTTTAACGTAGAGAGGGGGGTGCGCCAGGGGTGCCCTCTGTCTCCATTACTTTATGTTTTGTTTAGCGAGTCCCTCTCTCGTCTTTTGGAAAGGGACTCCAAACTTGTTCCATTCGTTGTGCCAGGGGGTGCCAAAGTGAAATGCGCTCAATATGCAGATGACGTGACATGTATTGTTTCGAGTCTCGGCTCCTTTCGCGCACTCTCGCAGGATTTATCTATTTTTGAGAGAGCTACCGGGGCGAAGTTGAATCCAGAAAAGACAAAGGGCCTTCGTCTTGGTAGCTGGAGATACAGAGATTTACCATTCGGTGCGTCGTGGTCGGATCAGAATATCAAAATTAATGGTATATGGTTCGGCTAAGATGCACCTTGTGATGTCACCTGGAACGAGAGGGCTGAGGTATTTCAGAGCAGACTCGAAACCTTTGGCACCCGCTGGCTTTCGATCTTGGGGAAAGTCACCGTTATTAATCGTTTCGTTTCGCCCATCTTGTGGTACCCGGGAGCGGTGTACCCTATTCCGCGTCGCGTCCTGGTGCGGTTGGAGAGGGCGATTTTTTCATTCATATGGTCTGGTGGTACAGAGCTGGTCAAGAGGGCGGTATTGTACCAAAAACTGGAGAAGGGGGGACCAGGGGTGGTTCATGTGGGAAGTAAGTTAACTTGTTTGTTATTTAAGCAATTGTTTGTAGCGGTAACTGACCCAGGGTTGCCTTGTTCATATTTTGTACGTTTTTGGGGCGGGTTGCACTTGCGTCGATGGGTTCCGGCGCTGTTTAGCAACAGAGAACCGCATAGTAGCACACCAAGCAGAGTGGTGCGTGTCATTTGCTGTGCTCTTATTGAGTTGCCCCCTGTTGACCTGTCACGGCCGGCCCTCGTTCTCAGTTCCTTGCGGGATAGGGCCTTGAATGCAATTTTTGTACAGGGACGTCATCCTGTCGAAGTATGGCGTTCGGTGCATTGAAGGCTGAATGGTTGCAGGCTCCGTGATCTTGCGTGGAGAATTGCACACGGTGCCTTGGTGACCAATCTGAAAGGTATCACTGGCGATTGGGTGATGGACTGTGCCCGAGGACCGGCTGTGACAGCTTAGAAAGTACTGCCCATGTTTTTTGGCATTGCCCCTTTGTTTTGAACTTGTGGGAGTGGTTTCAGTCCTGGACCGACCGTTTAACGGGAGACCGTTCCTGGTCGGTAGGACAGGGCTTTGTTTTATATGGATTAGATCCTCCAGTTTGTTCCGTTGCTGTGTTGCAGCGTATCATTTATGTTTGTTCTGTTGTAAAAAAACTTATTTGGAGGAATAGATGTGATATTGTTTTTAGGGGGAAATTTGCCAGTTGGCAGGCAGTCCTGGAGGCGGTGAAGTCTGACATTCGCCTTCAAGTTGAAGGCGACTTTCGCCGTTTATCTGGGGCTGCCTTTTTTGGACGGTGGTGTGCTGGGGAAGGCTGTTTTGTTTCGCTGCGTGCTGGTCGTCCTTTTGTGGTTTTTTGAATGTTTCAGTGGGTGGTTGGGCGTTTTGTCTGTACAGGTCGGTGGGCGTATGTACTTTTTTCTTTTGGCTCGCTTGACCTGAGTTTCGTTTGTAGGAATGGGGTGGTTTGGTAGTGCCGTTTGGCCGTGAAGTTTTGTATCCCGTTCGACGGGTCACGTAAAAAGCACAATTTTTTTTAGCTGGGCGTAGTGTGCGTCGTTTAGGCGCAGTGGCGTTTTGCGCGGAGCCATTTTTTTGGCTATCTTAAGATTTATGTTTTAAAAAATGACATATTTTGTCGATTTTTAAACAAATCACAGGAATGGCCGATTTACCTCAGATTTGGGGGGTGGCACGTTCCAGGTCCCTCTATAGTCCAAAAAATATTGGTGACATTTGACCTACTTTCCCGGGTCACGTGATGAAAAAATAGGTAACTTTTGGGTTATTGTGCATGTCAAACTGACCAAACTCATACACATGATAGAGGGGACCGAGGTCGGTCGAACGATGTACCGCCCACCCCATTGCACCCCCTGGGGAGGGGGGATTTTTGTATCGTACATCATGTACATTTACATGATGTACTACATACACGTACATTAATGTTGACATGTCCATTATTGTGTACATCATGTTCACTATTTGGTACATCAATATCGGGCCACTCCCTACGGGCCAGAGTCACCATCCGAGGCGGGATTTACTCCCAAGTACGGTGGCGTAATCGGTTTTTCGAAATCTCGTCTGTGTGGCGCCCTATAGCGTCCCCAGTGATTAAATCGCCCCTATATTTTCAGGGATTGCTTTGATCGGCCTAAAGATCCCACCATTCGACTCCCCGTAGCCGAAAACCTATGGGAAAAATATTTCATTACTATTAGGGCTTGGGCGCCAGCGGTAATAAGGGCGCATCCCCATGGTGGAGAATGTGCGCCATGTTGTGCGCCCGTACGCTTGGCACAGTCCGACACAGAATTTAATGCTGAGTAACAATGCCAAAACACCATCTTACTAGCATGTCGCATTCTCGAGTTATGGGCGAAAAATGGATTTTGGCGAAATGGGGGCGCACTCCGTTTTTATGCAGCGGTAAAGGCACCCCACATAGACTTTCTAGCGGACCTTTCGGTCTAGCGGACCTTTCGGTCTAGCGGACCTTTCGGTCTAGCGGACCTTTCGGTCTAGCGGACCTTTCGGTCTAGCGGACCTTTCGGTCTAGCGGACCTTTCGGTCTAGCGGACCTTTCGGTCTAGCGGACCTTTCGGTCTAGCGGACCTTTCGGTCTAGCGGACCTTTCGGTCTAGCGGACCTTTCGGTCTAGCGGACCTTTCGGTCTAGCGGACCTTTCGGTCTAGCGGACCTTTCGGTCTAGCGGACCTTTCGGTCTAGCGGACCTTTCGGTCTAGCGGACCTTTCGGTCTAGCGGACCTTTCGGTCTAGCGGACCTTTCGGTCTAGCGGACCCCGCTCCCGCATGGCGAGTCCCGTAAAAAGCATCTGTAATGTACACATAGCTTGTTATTGTGTAAAAGTAAGTTCAATCCTAGCAGGAGAAGTAACAGTAACAAATGGGACAAAACCATGCACAGAATACAGACAGGTTAATGAGCACATGGTGAACACAATGAGATACCAGGGAGTTGTTTGATACATGTAAGGAGATTAGTAGACAAGGGATGGAAGGAAGAAAGCAACAGGGGAAGAGGAGGGGTAGGAGGTAAACAGTGGAGGGACGAAGAGAGGATTAAAGGAACAGGGTAGGGAATAAAGTGAAGGACAAAGACAGAAAGGTGTGGAGAGAAAAAAAGAAAAGGGGGTGGAAGAGGGCTGTGAGAAGAGGAGTGAAGGAGGGGGTGGGGGCGGGGAACAAGGGAAGGAGGGGACAGAAGAAAAGTTAGTCATGTCCTTCCTGAATGTTGAGCCCATGAGGTTGAATGGTGCTAGTGTTAGTGTGAAATTGAATTCTGGCAAAATAGTCTTACAACAGCACTTTGGACCTCACAAGTTTCAGTATACTGTATCAATGACTTCATGTAACTGTCATAAATCCAATGATACACATTCACAAGATAAAATACCTTAGGAATCTTCAACTCTTCTAAATATTTACTCCAGCTTTCCATAAAGTATTCTTTGGAAATGATGCTTTGTTGTTCACCAATGCCAATTTCTATCATTTCCTTCTTCATGCGTGCATAAAGAGAAGTATTTGTATATGACACTGCAAGGTGCACTTATGTTTTGTGGGGCATGCAATCCCCAATACGTTCGAATAAACACCTCATCCAAGCCAGTGCAGATGTAATTTTGTTCTCATCCTTTTCTTGCCTAAAAGTTTATTGCCATGAATTGCATTTTTCTTGTCAGCTTCAAATGATTTTAGACAATCTTTGAATAACTTGCTTACTAATAGCAAAAAACATACAAAATGCTTTCTCACATAAAATCTTCCCACAAATTACACAAATAGAACAAGATTTGTATCTGTTGTGACGTGATCTTTCCTAATGAATCCTAATATTGTCCAGAGTGAATTGCTTTAGCTCAGTTTCCCTTACTTCACTAACCTCATGTTCTAGGTCATCGTAAACAAGCGATTAGATACAGCTACGATCACAGCAATCAGATTGGAACATAGGCAGTGGATCAAATGCTTGATCGCGTCTCCTTCGTTTTTATCTCCATACATATATGGAGATTATCTCACACCAATCGTTTCAGTCTGAGGGCTCTTTAAATGCCTACTAGTTTTTACCCTAATGTCTGTTTGATGTGAAATTTCATCGTAGTGTACATCACAAGATGACACTTAAATGTTACTTATTGATAACATTTTAAAATGATCAGAAAGCATTGTTTTGGTACGTTATCCGTAATTTTTTAGCTGATTTTTAATACAGCGCAAGGTACTTAAAGGTATTGCGATGTAGACGTAACCATTTGCTCAATTACATCGGTGAACATAGTGTTATTATTTGTTATCGTGACCTGGACCTTTAAATTCAACTCCCTGTCTTTATGATAATTAGATAAAAGCACACGGTGATCATGCAGTAATAAGGCAATATTATTGGTTGAATTTATGATTCCTATTGTGATTGGACGAGCGCTTGTCTAGACTGTGCACTTGCTCGTACCACCCGTGACGTTTTGTATCCCGCATGGCGGGTCACGTGAAAAGCACACCAAACCCAACTCTCCACAATTAGATAGATCCAGTGCAGCAGAATATTGGTATTTGCGTTCCATATTTACCAAATCCAACTCGTCAGTAGAAGAAAGCGGTAAGTCTATTTATTTAGTAAGTATTTAATGATAATATTTAAATCATAATAATATCAATTTTGGAGGCCACTGTGTTCGATCTAACGTTACTCCGTTAGTACAGTGGACCTAGCGTAGGTCTAAGTTAAGGCTGATTTGTACTAGTCTATTATTACTAGGCCTAGCCTAGGCCTATATACGGTATTGCGAAGTTAGGAACTTTGCTAAGATCGGACACCCATGTTCGTAATATTACAGCAAGGGAAAATGAAAACCTACCAGTTTTCAAATATGTAATAAAAATCATCAACAAATTCGATGTTAGGTCACAACATTTTACGATCTTCCCACAAAAAATGACCTTTAAAAAATATTTCCGTCAGGTATTTGAACATTGTGTTAACTTGCATGGATCCTCGCAAAAGTCACTTTTACCAATCAACCACAATTTTCGTTGAATAAAATGAATATATTATGAATTGAAGGTAAGAATAAGACCAGTCTATGCCTTTTAACTTTTGGCCGCCATTTTAGTTGGCCGTTCGAATTATACTCCGACGTTGTCAACCTAGGCATAGGCTAGGCTGAGCCAATATTTTCCTGTACAGAAAATACAAAATTTTCCGTAAAAAATTTACCGGAATTTCAGAAACTTTCACAATTGATATCTGCTGAGCAGATCTAATGAAGGGTGAATTTTGTTTCACACGTTTATTTCTTCAGTTCAATGGTTGAAAATCCTCTCATATTCTGTTTCTAAACTATGCAGGGTCCATTTAAATAGTAATACTACTAGTACTAGGCTAGTTGTACTCGTAAGTAATATATAACAGTAAGAGTAATGTGAAGTTAGGAACAATGCATAGTCTGAACACCTTCATTTTCGTAATATTTAAGCATGAGAAAAATAAATCCTACCAGTTCAAATATATGTAATAAAGGCTCCAGCCAGGCCTAGTTGCATTAATACCCCGCCACAATTTACCTGCACCCTGTAGGCCTAGGTGGCTGCTTGGTAGCTACGTTCTTAAATGGCTACGTTCTTGATAACGATGCAATCGTAGCCACTATCCCTACTTCCCTCTGACTCTGAATTATTTTCTACTGTTCCCTGTACAAAATGATACACACAAATGAGAAAGATGCAACTGGACCCACCCTAGCCACTCTTCCTACACATTCAGATTTAAACAATTCTTAAACATTTCTCTGTATCAAAAGATAGGCAGAAATGAGAACGCTGCAATTGGAGCCATCTAGCCACTCTTTCTACTCCCCTCACATTTTTCTTTATTAAAAGATAGGCAGAAATGAGACCGATGCAATCAGAGCCATGGTAGCCACACATTCTACTTCCCTCGGTCTTTATTAGAATGTAAAAGGGATAGGCAGAAATGAAAACCAAGCCTTCGTAGCCACTATCCTTACTCCCCTCCGACTTAAAATTTTCTTTAACATTTGTTTGTATAAAAAAATAGGCCGAAATGAAAACAATGGAATTAAAGCCATCTTAGGCACTCTGCCTGCGACCCTGAGACTAAAAATATTTTTCATTATTTTTCTGGATAAAAGGATAGGCAGAATTAAGTATGTGTAACTGGGGCCATCATAGCCACTCTGCCTGCTCCCCTCAGACTTAGAATAATTTTCAACATATCTATGAAAAAGTTTCTGGGGTAGAAGAAAAAAAATGCCAATATTTGAAACATGTTTATATCAGTTTGTATTGTCTCTGTTTAGACCAAGTGAGAAAAAAAATTAGGAGGCCCTTCTTTAATTTTGTAAACGGCCGCCCGACACATTTTTGGAGACTACCACCTGCCAGGTTAATTTTTAACTTTTTCCTTCAAAATATATAGACTCCCATGTGATGTACATACTAATAAACTATTTCCACATCATTGCAGAGTGATGCTGAAGTCTGTTGAAAAATACTATTTTTTAAATGATTTTTTCAAAAAGAAGTTTTTTAAAGTATTGTAGTGATTTCAGTGTGGTGAGAAAGTACATTTTCTAACATTAACTTCTTTACACCCATTGTAGTACATGACTTTAATGAAAGAGTCTTATTTAATCTTTGTAATCTGTACTCCTGAGAATCTGTAAGTGTTAATTAAAACACCTAATGAGCCATAGGAATAAGTGTTATAAGCATATCTTACCTTGATTTAAAAGCTTGGGAAAGTTTTACTGCATGCTCTTATAGTACTAATATTCTGCCCTCTCTATTGTGCACAACCCTGAAGACTGCATTCCACCAAACCAAGTCAAATGACCCTACAAATTTCAGTATCAAAATTCAATTGTGCCTTTCAGCTCCTGCCTATAATATAATACAACAAATTATAAAGCTAACTCAACAATCAAAACCAGTAAACCATAAACACATGAACAAAAATGCTCATGACAACTATTTTCCAATTTCTTCACAGATAACAGGAAAACAAGTTTCAGCCGAAGCAACCTACACCATCATTCGCATAGATAACGAAGAGTAAGTTCAATTGACATAGATAATTTCATCACACATGAGCATTTGTGTCCTTCCTTACAAGAAAATTTACATCCTCACCAATCACCATATTTGAACAAAACACCACCCTACTATTTAAGTTAAACTCATATATGGTTCAGTTGTAGGTTAACAGCAAATTGAAAGTTTTGGAAGAAAAAACAGCCTTCCGTTACCTTTGTTTTCACTTTCTGTAAAACAATCAGATATATCTTGGTAGCTGCGGACCGTTAACAATAACTCCAATGTTCAACAATATTCTGTGATTTGTTCTCAATCTGGTGACCTCAAATTCAAGCATTAAATGAAACTGTGAACCAAGATTCATATATATCATTTTTAGCTCATACCTACAGATTTCATGGTACAATGTTGAGGATTTGTCACGATACTACTGTGGAAGTGTTACTTTCAGGTTGTTTGTGAATGTAAGATCAAAGGTCAACTAAGGGTCTTTTGTGACCAGGGCCATGTCCCTCTATTTTCAATAACACTCTTAATTGATGGCCTCCAAACTACCTTGAAAATAGTTGCCACCAAATGTTGACTATATGTACGAAGTTACATGTTCATACCAAGTTTCATGTTGATTCAACAACAAGGGCGGCGGAACCGGGGGGGGGGCACGTGCCCCCCCCCCACTTTTCCTCAGATTAAAAATGTGCCCTTTTTCTACATACAAATTTTTAAATAAAAAAGCGAAACCCAAAGCGAAACCCACGTCAAATGAAATATTTCGGGAAGTTTTAAATGTTTACTACCACAGGCGTAGGAGCCCAATTTGATTTGGGGGGGATAACGACTTGGCCGAAAAATATGACCAAAATTTTTCGCGCGCTTGGCGCGCGTTCAGCATTTTAATGTGCATATCATATAGGCATGCGTTGGTTATTACATCGCATGGCAATAACATACAATCATTTGCCGTGTTATAACCCTTCCAAATCGGTTATAATTATTGGGAAAGTCGTTACAATAATAATGATCATAATATCAGATTAACCATTGAAAAACACATAGAAAATTACTTTTCTTTCAGTATTTTGACATATTTCATTTGCTTTCATGCATGTATCGACCGCGTGTGCAGGGACTTGGACTTTATAATGATTTCACCTCATTTTTTCCCCCCTTGTTTCCCAATTTGCACATTAGATACTGCAGTGCTAGTATGCATTGTTTTCTTGAGGGGGGGGGCGTTGATGGAGTGATGTGTATACGCAAATAAGACAATACAATAACAGTTAAAAGGGTACTAAATATCAGTCCAATCGAATTTCTGCAAAGTGCCCTTCGACGTTGGTGCCCCCCCAGATTCAAAGTGCTTCCGCCGCCCTTGTTCAACAATGTCTAGTAATTTGCTTGTGGTGACCCAAAAAATTTACCTGCAAATTTTCAGCACAATGTACTAAGTTTCATGTTGATCCAACAGTGTCTGGTAATTTGACCTCAAATGACCCCCGGTGACCCTCGGAATTTTCAGCACGAAATATGGACTACATGTACCAAGTTTCATGTTCATCCAGCTATGTCTAGTTTGAGCCCAAAAATGCCAGGGCCTAAACACTTATAGATCAAAACTACCTACCTACCTAACATATGTATCAAGTTTGATCCAATTCCATTCAATACTTTTTGAGTTATGGACGTTTGTTATGAACAAAGAACAAAAGAAAAAGGACAGAATAACAGAAGGAGAGACATGATGATTTCTTAAGCTGCTCTCCCGCAATTAAAAATGTACCCTGGTTCACATCATATCTGCTCTGACCAGGGGACAGTAAAACGTGATTTGAATTTCAGCTTGAAACTTCTCCAAACATGCCTCTGTCGCCTTTTGCTGATCGCTGAACGATGATTATCAGTAAACATGCAAGTGTACCTTCCGAACTGTGTCCGACAACCTTCTCCCTGTCCTTAGAAGGAGACACATTATCTTGAGTGTTTTCCTGTACCAAGAAAATAAATTCATCTGCCCTAGTTTATTTACTTTTATTTCTTCTCAAATTTCAGACTAGACAATATCTCCATCATCACAGAGTGCGGGAACACCTTCGACCTACCTTCCAGTCTGCTCGAAGTCACTGGCCTTGACCTTATTGACATGACTCCGCTTCAATGTCAATTGACAGTGGAAGGAGATAAGGTCAAGAAGAATCAGTTCGAGTATCCTGTTACTACAGCAGTATAGTTGAAAGTCCAAAAAAGAAACTGATGACTAGAGGTTATTTCTGGACAGAATTGGCCCCTGGTTGACTGTTATTTGGTCATCTGTATAATCCCAGTCTTCTCGAAGTCACTGGCTTTGACCTTATTAACATGACTCCGCTTCAATGTCAATTGACAATAGAAAATAGAGTCAAAGATAAACAGTTTACCCTGTTGCTACAGGTGTATACAGTAGTTAGCAAGTCAAAATAAGAAACTGACAACCAGGGCTCGAGCCGAAAGAATCTATGCAGTTGGCAGTTGGCTTTCGTGGAGTGCGGACGTGTTTTCGCTCTCGCTCTTCATCTGTTACAGCTTTTACTATCACTTTACTTCCCGCCGGGCGGGTGTGGTAGCTTGTGTTCGTGTGTGAGTCAGTTCGTTGTTTAGTGTAGTTGGTGTGTTTTGGGTTTGGTTTGGGTTTGTTTCGTTTTGGTTTTTGTATAGGTGCGTGGCTTTGCCACACCCCTAGCTGTCATGGCGGCTCGCCGTGACAGCAAAATCGTATTGTTGAGTTTTTCGGGGGAGGCTAAGGTCGTCCCCGGACAAGTTTTTTCAGTTTTGCGTTCTGTTGGTTTAAAAGTCCCTGGAGAGGTTGACGCGCTTCAGCGTAAACCTCTCCGGGGTATGAATTGTTTTGATGTTCGCTTTACCTCGGAGGCTGCCCGCGTCCGAGGCGTCCATGTGTTGGAGGGAGTCGAGGGACTGAAGGTCACACCGTACGACAGTTCGGTGTGGGTGACAGTCCTCCATCTCCCTCTGGACATGTCTGAACAGATTGTTGTGCGGACACTGGGGCGTTTTGGGAAAGTAACCGGCTACGAGGAGCCGGAATTCCTTGAATGTAAGGGTGTAAAGACCGGGACCAGACGAGTTAGATTACAACTCAAGTCCGATATCCCCTCTACCTTGTGGGCTAATGGGCACAGGGCCCACGTTGCATACCCGGGCCAGCCTCGCACTTGTTGGAGGTGTGGGCTGGAAGGGCATGAGGCCAGGTTGTGCCCGAACAAGCGGTGTAGCCGCTGTTTACAGGTTGGGCATACCCTGGCCGAGTGTAAAGGGGATATCGTATGTAACTCGTGTGGGAAAACGGGCCATCTCGCTCGTTTATGCCCAGACCGCTCATACGCCGCGAGAGTGGCTACGGGCGTGGTTGAAGCGGTCCCCGTCCCGGCCTTTCAAACCGTATCACCTGATGCTCCTCTCATCGCCCCAGTGTCCGACACTAGCGCCCCGGTGGAGGTTTTCAACTCCCCTTCGTGTTCTACCTCGTCCCTGGAGGAAGTTGCCGCTCCGGCCGAGACTGCCAGCCTGCCCACTAAGGCGGAGCAGGACAAAACGGCGGAGATGGTATTAGCGGAGTGGCATGCGGAGCAGGATGCCGCTTGTACTGGTTCACCGGTAGCTGCGCCCGCTATCGGTGACACTAGTCGGCCCTTGAGTCAACCGGCCCAAGAGACATTAAGTGGCCCAGATTCTGACTCGCCAATGGAGGACAGCACTACAGCCTTAGCAGTTGTGGCTAAGGAGTCCTCCGATTGGTTTGATGAGACAAAACACGCCACTGATCTCACTGACTCGAGCGGCCCTTCCACCCTGCCCGCAGTCGCTTCCACTATACCGGACACGATGGTCGCTAGTGGACCTCCTGTTCCTTGGGACGAGGAGCTAAGAGGTCTGCTAGGTCGTAGGAAAAGGGGAAACACCGCTAAGGGCCTGAAAAGAGCCGTATTGGGAAAACATCGCAGGTTATGACACCAGACACCTTATCCCTCGTCACCCTTAATGTGAATGGGATGAGGGGTACCCCAAAAAGGCGACGGATTTTACAGTTCTGCAAGTTGCTCCAAGTGGATGTGGTCCTTTTGCAAGAGACCCACATATCTTGTGAGAGTGATGTTCATCTTTGGTCCTTGGAGTGGGGAGGAGGCCTTTATGCCTCCTTTGGATCAGGGGCATCTTGCGGGACTGTAATTTTGGTGTCCCCAAAACTGTGTCATTGTGTGGGAAAAGTGGAGAAAGACCATGAAGGTCGGGTGGTGTGCATACACTTAAGGCTCACGCGGGGTGAGTTGGTTGTTTGCAATGTGTATGCCCCCAACCGGCCAGCATGTAGGAAAAATTTCTTCACGGTGTTGCCATCCTTTGTACCGGGTAAGGCAAATTGTATCCTTGGGGGGGACTTTAACTGTGTCCCTCACTCTGCGTTAGATAGACGTTCGAGGAAAGAGTCCCCCAATTGTACCACCGGCATGATTGAGCTAGGCTTGTTTGTCAAGCACCGAGATCTTGTGGATGTTTGGAGGTCCCAAAATCCCCAGGTGGTTGCTTGTACTTGGCATAAACCAGATGGAACAGTTTCATCCAGACTCGACAGGTTTTATGCCCCGCGCAAGTTTCCTCGATCTCGGTGCTCGATTATTTCATGTCCTTTATCTGATCATGACGCTGTTGTTTTGCGCTTGCAGCTGCCGGAGTCCTTTCATGTGGAGAAGGGACTTTGGCGGCTAAACACGGAAATTGTTAAAGAGCAAAACTTCAAGGAGCAATTTGTCGAGAAGTACAGAGGATGGCAGTCCCTCAAGCCTGCTTTTCCCAATGCGTTAGTCTGGTGGGACGAGGTCAAGTCCCTCATCAAGCAGTTCGCAATCAGGTATTGTGTTGAGAGAGCTCACCAACGGAGATTCAAGTTCCATTCCTTGTGCAACAGAGCAAGGGATGGTTCTTCATCGTCTGATCTGCATGCACTTGGAGTGTTTCTCGATGAGAAACTGCACGGAGCCCGAGTGCGTGCCAGAATCCACTTTGTTGAGGCGGACGAGAAGCCCACTATTCGTTTTTACCGGGACGACACCAAGTCTGTGGTTGACCGCAGAATAAGGGCAGTGTGTCATCCTGGGGGGGTCGTCGTGGAGAGCCCGCAGGCAGTCCTAGGGGTATTTGGGTCGTTCTTTTCGAACCTGTACTCCAGGGCTGCTGTTAGCGAGGATCTCCAGGAGGACTTGTTGTCTGGTATAGACAAGGCCCCCCCTGAGAGTAAAAATGATAGCTTGGGCTCGAATCTCTCCGTTGGTGAGCTCTGGACAGCGGTAGCAGCGATGAAGAAGGGAAAGTCCCCCGGTCCCGATGGCCTCCCGGCAGAGTTCTATAGGACCTTCTGGGAGGTCCTCGGTGGGGACTTGAGAGATGTGTTCGCTACCGCTTTCCAGTTGAATTACATGAGCCAAACACAGCGGGTTGGAAATATTGTTCTCCTCCCAAAGTCAGGAGATCCTTTGGACCCTAGAAATAGGCGTCCAATAACGCTGTTAAATGTGGACTACAAAATCCTGGCCAAAGCATTAGGAAATCGCTTATCGGACGTGATGCCGGATATTGTAGGTCCTCTCCAGACTTGTGCTGTGCGAGGCAAGTGTATTCAACATAACCTCTGGTTGATGAGAGACTTGATCGAGTTTGTTAAAGTTCGTGATTTGCCATGTGCACTGGTCTCACTGGACCAGGAAAAGGCCTTTGACATGGTAGATCACGACTTCCTGTTCAGAACCTTAGAGTCCTTCGGATTGAACTCCGTATATATTCGTTGGGTCTCGTTATTATACAAGGACGTCACGAGCATTGTCACTGTTAACGGATTAACTTCTGGTCCCTTCCCGGTTCGAAGAGGAGTCCGTCAGGGTTGTCCCCTCTCCCCGTTGTTGTATGTTCTCTTCAGCGAAACGCTCAGTACCTCGCTGGACAGATGCTTTGGATTTCGACCCTTCAACGTACCGGGTGGGGCTAGAGTTAAATGCGTGCAGTATGCCGATGACGTCACCTGTATTGTGTCGGACCTCGCCTCCTTCAAGCCTTTATCGAAGGTTTTGACCACCTTCCAAGAGGCTACTGGTGCCAGACTAAACAAGTCCAAGACCAAAGGGCTGCGATTGGGAGGTTGGCGCGGCCAATCCCTCCCGTTCGATGCTACTTGGTCAGATGTCATGATCAAGGTAAATGGCATCTGGCTAGGTTATGGTGCCCCGGAGGCCACCACTTGGGCCGAGAAGGCTGATCAAGTGGAGGCAAGGCTCGACACATTCAGTCACAGGTGGCTCTCCCTCCCTGGGAAGGTTACAGTTGTAAATAGGTTCATTGTTCCTCTCCTTTGGTATCCTGGTACGGTGATCGCCGCACCGGATCATGCCTTGGTGCGACTGGAGAGGATCATTTTTGATTTCATTTGGGGAAAGCGCAAACCAAACCTTGTCAAAAGGACCGTTCTGTATATGACCCCCTTGAGCGGTGGGCTTGGTTTGGTCCACCTACCATCTAAACTGCGCTTTCTCCTCTTGAAAGGTGTTTTTGTTGCTTTTGAAAATCCTTCGTTGCCCTTTGCTTTTTTTGTTAGGTACTGGGGTGGGTTTCTTTTGCGACACCACTGGCCCGGATCCTTTTCCAATAACCGGCCAAAGGCGACACGCCCTTCTGGGGTCTATACTCAGATTGGTGACTCTCTTCGTAGAATCAAAGAAGAGGGTGGGCCACATGTTCTGCTGAACGTGGCTCCCTCTGTGTTATACCCACCATTGTTTCGTTCAATGCTCGCGCCTGTGTGCCCGTCGGCTTGCCGGACCGCCATCTCTCCAGATGTGTGGCGGTCTGTGTGTTGCAAGTCACTAGATAGCCGTCTCAGGGACTTGGCGTGGAGGATTGCACATGGGGTCCTCATCACTAACCATTTTCGCCTAGTCAGGTGGCGATTAGGTGATGGGATTTGTCCCCGTGTGGGCTGTAAAGCCATCGAGACTATGCAACACCTTTTGCTGGAGTGTCCCTTTGTCCGGTTGGTGTGGGATTGGTTTCACGCCTTCGTTATTGGTGTTATTGGTTGCACACAGTGGGCCATTAGTAGTGATTTTGTTTTGTATGGTTTGTTGCCCCCTGTGTGCCCAACCTGGGTTAGGGATCTGCTGTTGTTGTTTGCCGCTGTTATCAGGAGACACATCTGGAACAGCAGATGCCGCCTAGTTTTCGATGGGGACGTCTGGAGGGCAGAGGATGTTGTCCCCCTCGTGCAAAGTGACATCAGGTTGCGCATGGAGGCGGACCATGCACGGCTTCCCGACACTGCCTTTCGTAGACGCTGGCGCAAGCCTGTCGTCTACTATCGGGACGGCGTTCCCCGGATGAAATTTGGAGTGAGTTAGTTGGTAGGTGTGGGGGCTGTGTGGTCGTTACATAATATAGGTTGGTTTAATTTTTCTCTTTGTGGTTTCGGGTTGGCTTTTTGGGGCTTGTTTGTAGTGTTTTATTTGTTTTGCTTCTGTTGGCCTTTGGGTCCGTGCCCTTTTCGCGTCACGTTAAACGCTGCGTTAGTGAGAGATTGATGGGTTTCAGTTGTTGCTTTACAGACTGGGTTTGTTTTTGGTTTTGTTGACCTTTGGTCCGTGTCCGTTTCTTAGCACGTAAAAAGCAATCATGAGTGCGTGTATGGGTATGTGTGTGTGTTACACAAAGCTTGTAAATAGGTTTTATCGGCACTCCAAAAGTGGATTGAGGTCACACTTGGTACAGAAGTTGCCCATCATTAGTAGACGATCTCTATTTATTTTGGTTCCAATGTCATGAATATTTATGAGTGGGCAGGGCTTAGAGCGAATTCTCTAAAATGTCAATATATCGGCAACTGCATGTCTGATTTTGATCAAACTTGTTTTGATGGCATTGGTAGGTGGTTTGGTACGTTTGCGTGGTACGAAATTTCATCTGATGAAAATTCTGAAGCTGGGAACGTAGTGCAATTTAGCTCATGACCAGACGTTATTTGTTTTTACAAAAGTAGCCCCTGTTATTTGGTCATCTGTATAATCGGATTAAACATTCGTTCTTACAAACTATTACTTTTCCATTAGACACGGTTTTCCATAACATGTGATACACTTCTTCATTTTGAAACTATATGCAAAAGACAGCTGAATCATATTCATGTACAAAGTTTTTTACTGAATTTATTCACTTCATATCATAATTCCAGTCTTATCAAACTATCTATTTCCAAATAAATTATTTTGTATTCCTTGCCAGAGGCTCAAAGAATCTATGCAATCATGATTGTGTGTCAGGATGTCCTCCTGTAGGTATCAATACAGGTTCTACAAAACCTGTATTCTTGATTCTGTTGAACATGCCATGTTAACAATTCAGTAAATCTACATTAATGGTATTTTTTGGGCAAAAATGAGTATCTTAAGCAAGTGTACAACAATGAAACTTTCTACATACGGTCGATAACAAGCCTACCAGACAACGTCAGTGGTGACCTCATTCTGTTTGTGAACACCACCATTCAAAACGCGGTGTTTACAGATTTCTGGTTATTACGTGCAGTATTCACATATACCTTTCATTATCTTGGGCAGTCTCAAGGAAGTAGTATACCCCTATTGTTTATTTATTGTTCCAGTAATCCAGTAATAAGAGAGGTTAAAATTAATTTTTTCACATGAAGCACAGCTATGGTCAGACTTCATATTTGGTGGATAGGTCCACAATCAGTGGCGGCTGTGCATGATATTTATTCAGAGAGAACAAACCGCAGGGGGGCTTTTACCTTCACAACATATCATTTTATACTTCCCCAGTCTTTTCAACCGATTCTTTCCCCCAAAATAGTACTTATTTATCATGTGTGCTCCAAAAGTCACCTATATTTCAACTAAAAAATTTATATCACCTTGCCGACATGTAATATCCAACACATTCCTGCCATTTAGTCTTTAGACAGACTATGACATTGTTATTGTTTTAAGTTTCTTTTATATTCCTTTTACATCATTTGTTCTTCTTTATTTTTATGTTTATAGTTCTATCAGCCATTTCTAGAATAGTGTTGAAATAAAACGAGCCTATAAAAAAACAATTACGACTATGTCATTTCTGTACATTTTAATATGTTGAAAATGCTGTAAATTTGAGGTCAAATTACTAGACATTGTTGGATCAACATGAAACTTGGTACCTTTAGCCAACATTTCGTGCTGCAAAATGGGGAGGTCATTTTACTAGACATTTATTCATGCTTGAATAGAATCCTCAAATTTGATTGGTGTTATCGTGAGGTTATGTAACGAATAATCAACGCTCTGTGTTTAGTGCTATCGCTGGATGCACTCTGGCTTCGCTTGTATTACACCCAGAGCGTTGATTATTCTATATATAACCTCACTCTAGACATAGAAATACACCCTAATTGTTAGATCAACATGAAACTTGGCACATAAGGTCATTGGAGCAAATTTGGTTATAATCATCAAAGTTCACAGGAAGTATATCTTATTAACCGCAGCAGCTATATTGACATGGTTTGCTATATAGTTGTAGGCTCATTTGCTCTGGAACTGGTGATTTGCATGGATACCGATGAAAAAACCACTAATAGCTCAACCATGCAAGACACTTGAGACGGATCACCTTGATTTATTTCTCAAGAAATGTTTCAATAGCAGTTTACATCGGTGGAAATAATATAGAATTACAAATTTTAAACAAGAGCAGCAATGCAGCTGTAAGTTCCTTCACACATTTTGTTTCCCATCTAAGTGGAGCAAAATGACAAAATGAGCACAACTAAATTCTCCTTTACTCAGCTGCACACCACAATAATATGAGCCATGAATATGAAACTGTATCCAAGGGCATGCATTGAAAGATTAAGTCCTCAGAGGCAGTTTTACTCCCTTTCTGTGGTTAACCCTGCTGTTCAACACTAACTGATGGTTGCTGCAGTATAAACTGCCTTACACTGTCATATGAACTGGCTAGGTGTCATATGATCCTTTGACACACTGTTTGACCACAACCAAATACCATGGAGCTATAAACAGATAGCTCCATGCAAATACCATGGAGCTATAAACAGAACTCCATGCAAATACTAAGGGACACAATTTTCAGGTTATATTTCCACAATGGAGTTGCAATCAGGCAAGACAATATTGTTGTGATTGATTGCTTCTGAGGTTAGTACTTTATGCAGACTGTGTAGCCCTGTTATGAAATCTTGCACATCTGTGAGGCACTGTATGTGGATGTATGGAGGGAGAGGACTTCTCCAATGTCAGTATCAATGTTGAAATGTGAATTTCTAGTTGACAATATTTAACTTTGATAGTTTGTCAAAATGGTACTCTTCTGCCAAACTTCAGTACAACTTGTAACAAAGGACAAAACTCATTAACTTCAATAAAATAGCCTGACCTTCAATAACTTTCTTAGTCACGTCCTGGGGGCACAGTCCTTATTTTCCACAATCACACAGAGTGAGAGAGCAAGATATGTGAGTAAAAATCTGCACACTGGACCATGCAGGGGGACATAGCCTATGTATGCCCAAACTGTTTTTTGTTTTATTTTTTTGGGGGGAGGGGATATGTTTGTAAGTGGAAAAGCCTGAAATAAACTATAGAAATATGCAGCATGTACAGTATGCAATAGAGAAGAATATGAGCATATTTGTTGCTATAAAGATTAAATTTGCAAATTAGCACTTACCTCAGCTCTTACATCTGTTCTTGGACTTGTGCTATTATACTAGATCCAGATCAGATCCTCTGATTTTATCAGACGATCATCTCTCCACGGGGTAAACTGTTGCATTGGACCCAGTCGCATTTGCACTTGAGCCGTAATCTGGATCTGATTCTCGCCCGGGCAGGTAAAAAAATTCGGATTGGAAATGTGTCATTCTCAGCCGGAAATCGCGTAGGCCTAGTACATATGCTCCAAAAGTTTCGTTTTCAAGGTTCATAGCCCTACAGTGACAATGTTCCGTTAGATTCATAGGTCAGTTATGATTCTTATATTGCACCGAGGATGATCAGGAATTCAGGATGCAAGCTTTTTCCGGAAAACACCCGATTTCGGAGTTACCAGTTTCAGGGTTACCAGCGACAAGTATCAAAATCGTTAGATTTGCCAAAATAAAACCCCAGAAAACGCTAGATAATCAGTTTCACTCGCTTGTGTATTCGTTGACTGTTCGTTGCACTGATTCGTATCAAGGGCGTATCTAGGATGTTCTAACCAGGGGGGGGGGGGGGCGAATTACTATCTAAGCGGAGCGCCACCATCGGTTGGCGCGTAGCGTACAAGAAAATGTCTGGTTTTGATACCCCCCAGATCACCGGAAATGGCACTTCTCGGGCTTCAAAATGACCAACCAGATGTACACTTTTTGCCTGAGAACCAAGTATTTCCCAATAGTTTTTTTTTTCCCATCCATAACCTTTTGGAAGATTTTCACCAGTCACACATCATGTTCGACCTCATCGCATGTCCTGTGGATCATTGCTTTTGTGGGTAATACGTAAAGGCCCACAATACCCGACAGCACCACTTTTGAAGTTTTGAAGCCCATTATTTCTTCAGAATTTGAAAATTCACATTTCTCGTGAATAAACTCACTTCAAAACATACCCTTAATGTTACACAAAATTTCAACCAATATAGAAAAACCTCCTTCAACCCCTAACAGAGCAGTCAAAATTGCACGAGTAGAGGGAAGTGTGATGAAGAATGTTGGTCAGGAAATTTTCGATAATTCAGATACAGTTCATGTATTGGTGTACATATATTAAAACTTCTATTGCAAAACTTCGTTGAAGGAAATGAAAAAATTGCAGATATTTCCGAAACCGAACACTACACACATAGGCGTAGGAGGAGGGGGGGGGGGGGGGCTGCAGAGTGCAGCCCTTAATTCGCCGGGCAGTTTTAAGGCTGTTCATCCTGGAACGCCATTTTCATGCTCACTGGTATATGATGTGATAACTGCTGTTTGCTTTACAAATTCGTACAGGCGCGTATAGCGAGGAATTTGCCATAGTCCAGTCATTTTAACGTTTCACTTAAAACAAATTGCAACAGAATTTTGTCCACCATAATGCATTTCTTTGAGGTCCCCAGAACACCATACTAAAAGTCCCAAAATAGGGGAAAGATGTCTAATTTGCATAAATCCAAGATGGCCGCCAAAATTCAATATTTTGACATATTGTGACTTCTAGATGGCCTAATTTAATGCTTTAAAGTTCCAGAGTGGGGTATTTGTCCATAGGATTTCATTTGCAAAAGGTTACAATTTGAGTGGTTCATTTGCATAGAAATTAGCATATTTTCAAAATGGCCGCCGAATACCTATATTGACCATATTATTTGCTGCTTTTTATACAAATATTTTGAAATTCACTTTCCAGTAATAAAGTATGTGTGTCCTAGTAGGTACAAGATATATCTAGCATGCTCAGAATGTACAGTTATTGGTATTAAAGGGATATTCAGTGATTCTATTACCTATTTATGATATCAAACATCCATATACACAGGATATACCTATTTCCAAAATTAAAATTTCGTGTTTCGAAGTTCGTGGTGTATTGCAATGGCTCTGTAAGTTACTGTGTATTTAGTTTTTAGTCCGAACAATTCATTCCAGCAACAACGATAGATCTCTCTTGTCATAAACAGACTGTTTTTGAAATATTATTCATGTGTGAGTATGAGAGATCTCTTCAAATATGCAAAGTGGAATACGAAAAGTGGACAGTGTGTCAGATATCACTGAATGTCCTTTTAATTATGTGATCTGTCAAATAATCCTAGTTCAAGAAAATCACTTTACTACAGCAAGACATGACACCAATAGACACTGGAGGGGCATCATGGTATGAGGAGACCACTTGAAATTGAGTATAATCATCTGGTTCAAGCCCTGGCCCCGGTACTACGCAGTGGTTTTTAGATTGTCCTTTGGTATTACCGTAGGTCTTTTGTTCATTACATCTCTAGCTCAGATAGCGCCAATCAACTGTCACTGAAGTCTGGTGGCTCGGAATTCCTGCAGCTTATTCCTCTGCATTCGGTGCAAACATCACTGCAGAAGAAACCATGGTGACGACATGTACACCTATTCGTGTTGCACTGAGTCTGGTACAATTATAGAATACAGGGCCATTCATTAACTCTTCCCAGCATCCGGATGCGCGGATGCGCGGTGTGTCTGTAGTTTTATTACCTAGGTGAATATCCTCACCTGCATAGATAAACTCCCGACCATTTGTCCTTATCTGCATCTGATAAACTCCCGACCATTTGTCCTTATCTGCATCTCATAAACTATCGACAGTTTATTTGCAATTTCACCTTCCTGAATTCAGTCCTTAATCCCTCATGAAGCTAACGCACGGCATTGTACGTGTGTGTGTCTGAATCACGGCACTAGCGTCACTACTACGGAAGCGTAGAGAAGACATAAAATTGTTGAGAACATAAAGCTCGAGTTATCAGTTATGGACAAAATGCACTGCTATGCAAACGACAAACTTACACATTTTCAAGAGCTTTAAACATTTTTAAGAGTTAATCGTATTTTGTAATGTTACCAATTCAACAACTCGAAAATTTGGTAAGTGAATATGTCGTCAATTTTATGTTCCTTCTAAGGTTCCGTACAATGCAGTTAACACTTGTTAACTGCCACCGTACTCAGCTTCGGCTATTACGTAATTACGTGTACATGTACTCGGCAGGTCGCAAGCCAATATTATAATTGGTGCTCTATCTGACTATATGTGGTGTTTTTGATAGTGAACATTCTACTGGATATCTAATATGGCTTCAGCCCTTATGGATTTTGTAAATAAAGAGGAATTGCATCAGTTGATGAAAGACATTTCATTGATGCCCGAATCACTAATTAAGCGAAAGAGGCGAGAACTGTTTACTGCAATTAATGGTGATCTGTTTTTTCCCTTGTCCAACTGGCCAATTAAATACGAAAAACTTTTTTGGGAGAAGCCTATTTCAGACACTTCGTGCTTCAAGTTATTTTTATTTTTAGTTGGCAATGGGTGTGCGCCACAGGTCGTTGCGACGTGGATCTTATTTTCACAACATTGGAATGTAAAGGCATTGAATAAGAGATATTTCCAACTACTTTACATCATGTCTCGTTTTGAGAGTCATAGCAACGTGTGGTTCTATTTTGATCTACGAACCCTCGTTTATCGATACCTATCTGGGGCCTTACGATCATGGAAGGAATGAACATGCGGGATCTGAGACATCGAGATAATTTATTGTGAATATATTTTGGGTATTTTCCTTTGCACCACTCACTTTTTCTATTAAGAAAGCTTTAAGAGAAAATGGGACAATAGCAGTTTCAAGATGTATGGAGCGTAGACCAATCCGGTGAAAATCTTTGTGGTTTGTTTCACTTCAATGAGCATGCGCCACCCGATTGATTATTGATGTCCATGCCCTTTTATCATAGTGGTTTCAGTTCGAGATACCTACTCCTACATGTCAACATGGCACTCAACAAAATAGTCAAGCAGCAAGAAGAAATTTGGACGAAATTGCACCGTAGGTTGACTTCTCTAGACTTTGATGTAACAAATGTTTTTCCTGCAAGGGTCTCTTCTTTCATGGATCATAGCGCCAAGGCAGTTAGTTCGTGCAGTGGATATTTATTGTCCTGCATTATTTCTGCATGTGCATTTCTTATTGCCAGGAAGTCCACACTACAAATGCCAAGTGGACACATACAGAACACTAACATTTTCCATGTGTTGACTGGACCTCCGTCCAGCGGTAAAAGCCAAGCTCTTAAACTTGCTGCCATGGACCCTATTAAACAGATAGCGGAAGATAAGGATTTTCCTGATCCAATCATCCAAAAATCCACTGTGTCAGGACTCACCAAAAAATTGTCAGAGAACAAGCAAGGCTTTCTTATTAGCGCGGAGATTTTTGACTCGCTATCGCGACTTCTGAAGTCGGAAAATGAGACAAATGACAGTGCCTTTTTATGTGAGCTTTTTTCAGGTGAACAGTTTTCTTTGAATTATGCCACAAAGAATGAAACGAACATTTCTGCGCTCACTCCATTTGTCATACTCGGGTGCATTCAAATGTTTCCGTTGGCTAAGTTATTGGTCATGCTCAACCAAGGACAGGGCCTAATTGACCGTTTTTTAATACATGTGCCGCTATGCTTGCGACCAACCCCAGAAGAGTCGCGTCATTCTAAACGGACGCTGGAGGATTTGCCGAGTTGCCCCACTTTTCTTACAATAATGTCAGCAATTAGCGACATAACCACCACGTCTTACACATTTTGTGAAGATTCCGCTAACTATCTCCAGGAAATGGAAACAGAATTTATCACAGAAATGAATGAAGCGATTTCAACAGGAACTGTCCCTCCCAAATCGAAGAAAATTGACATGATTGCCCGCGTTTCGCTTTGTTTACACGTGTTTTGTGACATCACACAACAACTTTTAGACTCTGTCGACTCAATGCGTTCTCCTGACAGTCAGATTCCGATGGCAGCAGTTCAAGGTGCTGTGTATTTTGTCAACTTCTGTGAGACCCAGAAAGATATTTTCCTTCAAGTAAGTTGTTCTTCATTCTTCTCATCGCTCATGTCACCACAAACGATCCTTCTGCTTCTTTAAGCCTGACAGTAGGTCTCCTTTAATTAGTTTGTGACAATAGGTCTCCTTTAATTAGTTTGTGACAATAAGCCTAACAATTAAAATGAAAACATATAGCTTTACGTCAAACCGGTTTGCACACCAAGATTATTTCTTACGGGCTCGGAAAAGGGGCGAAGTTAATAAAACGCAAGTTAAAATTTGGGAGTAATTATAGAAAATTAGTAATTATATAAAATTTGGATAAAGTGAGAGATTTTTTTTTACCCTAAATTTGGCCTGAATTATAAAAATCCAAATTTCTTCGTGTACAGTATATAATTTGAAAATTCATGTTGTATATCGATCGATTTATTGATCGATCGCCTCACATTGGGCATATTTTATTCAAAAGTATTTCTTTATTTAAAGAAAAACATGAAGAATATATCTTCACTGCCAAACTTAGTTTGCACACCACAAGTATATTGTCTGATGTTCACCGACAATTGGTCATAGTTTATTAAGGCCACTTCATATGTGAAAACAAATGTAAATGTTACGTAACAGTTGACCATAAAGCTTCCACGAAACTGGTAGCGTCCTTTCAATTCAAGGGAGCTAGTTCCAGATCTTGCCGGTTTCTATTCTGGGCTATTCTATTATATAATAGGGTGAAATGTTTAGGCGTTAACACAGTTTAAACGTAACTATTAGTACAGTATTGGGCTATACTATTGTATAACAATAAAGTGTAAAGGTAACTATATATTCGTAGTCTGCACAAACTTGTCGTTTAATCTAAATGAAAATTTAACAGTGACTGTGTGTCCGCCGTGTTCACTTAATTAAGTTCGACAAAATGTATGTTCGAAAGCGAAGTATCGGAGTTCAAGCAGGGAATGGTTTATCAACACGAAATTTTGCAAGTCAAATTGAGCAAAACCCGTCCACATATTGCAGAAGCTCCTGGACTAGTTCATTTTTTATAACGTACGATGACATATGTAATAATATTTTATGGTCTAAAGACCGAACGCTTGAATGGTGTTTGGATGAAGGCTTAATTTCATCAGGGAGAAAGTGTCATTTGTGTGATTGTGCAATGGAACTTGTTCAGACTAATGATAGGAAGGATGGTGTGAAGTGGGAATGTCGCAGGCAATTCAACGGAAAAAGACATAAAACTGACATGTCGATTCGCAAAGGCTCTTGGTTCGAGCACAGTAATCTCTCGCTTGAGGAGATTTTGAAATTTACTTACTGGTGGAGTATCAACTTAACCCAAACTCAAATCAGGGACCAGCTAAGGCTTAGCCCAAATACTGGTGTAGACTGGGATATGTTTTGTAGAGAGTGCTGCGATGTCATTATGACTAAGACCAGAGTTAAAGTTGGAGGTGTGGGGAAAAGAGTCCAGATTGACGAAAGTAAGATAGGAAAAAGAAAGTATCACAGAGGCCACAGAGTAGAGGGGCAATGGGTTTTCGGAGGAATTGAGGAAGGGTCTAGGAAATGTTTCATCGAAACTGTTGAAAAGAGAGACAAAGACACCCTTATTCCCCTGATACAAAAATGGATAGAACCAGGGACAACTATCGTTTCTGATTGCTGGGCAGCTTACAAATGCTTAAACGATTATGGCTATCACCATGAAAGTGTCAATCATTCCAAAGAGTTTGTGAATGAAGGTGGTTCCCACACTAACAAAATTGAAGGTCATTGGAGGCAACTGAAGGCAAGTCTGCCAACACACGGAAGGAGGAAATGTCACTATGACTATTATATAGCGGAATTTTTGTACCGTTACTCACATGCTGGTGAATCCATTTTCAATGCCTTCGTAAAGGACATCAAATTAGTGTACAATCCAAATGTGATTTAGTATGTTAGATCTGCAGTCTAACCAACTTTCACGTTTTTTTTTTCCAAGATGATCACTGACATCTCTGCCTCGGTACTGGAACAGGTACGCCAGCAGCCTTTAGTTGAGGATATTCAGAGGGCTATTTGTCTGTTTCCTGGACGTGCTATTACGATGCGGGCTTTCAAATGTTCTGGACCGCGTCCTTTGCGAAAAATTTGTGAAAAAGAATTCAGCGCCGCATTACGAGAATTGAATGATTTTGGTAAGGTAATTAAAGTAAAGGTACCGAGGACAAAGCCTATCACTGTTTTCTTGAAGAAAGTGCCGGATGAAGTGACAGCATGGACACTATTTTCTAAGGAGAGTTATATAGCTCAGTTTAACAAGCCATCACATTCCAGAATAACGGAGAATATAAGATCAGCTGTCATTGAAAGTGAACATTTAGTTGAGACGTATTTCGACAGTACTGACTAAACCGCCATCATTGAAACTGCCATCATTAAAACTTCCATACAGTCAGGGGGCGGGAGGGGGGTAAAATGGGCTGCTGACGTCCTTTTCAGCTCTTAACCACTTTTTTCTTAATCTAGATTATTGTCTTTTTTATTGCGCTCATATACTTATTGATATTGTCACGTTTGTTGGTGTAATTTGGCGATGACACCTATTTATTCTTCTTTTTTTCGGCAAAATAGCCAGGAAAATTTCTGTACGTGACCAATACCCCTAGCTCTGCCACTGGAGTGGGTAGATGGTAATAGATGGTAATACTGAAAGAAAAAAAGGAAAAACTATGTCTAAATAACAAGGTTAGAATAATGAATATGTTATAAAAACAAGGCTAGATAACCTTTGCCACAAGAAAGTGACATTCCTGACTAAAGATAACATAGGCACGGTAAATAAGTACTGTATGTCATACTTGTGGTTATCCGAAAACTGTCCACCCATATATACTACAATGACAACGTAGGACAAATAATACGTAACTGTATAAAAATTGAGTCAACAATGGTCTAACCGAAACTCCATACAACCAAAATCTTAGCTACATGTACCCTGTACGCTCATCACGCAAAAATAACAATGATAACATAACACGTAATTAGAAGCCCAAGGGTAACGAAACATACTGAATGAGTTGTGAAGGTAATAGAATACCCAAGAATAGATGTGAAGTACACGCAATAATAAAATATATACCAACAATTTCTACAATAAACAACCTAGTATGACTGCAACAAAAACCCTAATAACCAGGTAACGTGTGAGCCCAAGTACGCAAATCTCAAGAACCGTAAGTAACAATGTAATACAGGAACGTAGTGGAATTGGTCTGCGGTAATACATAAAATGGATCGTAGAAAAATTAGGGCACCTCACAAAACAAATCAAACACTGGCCAATAATAACTATGATTTATAATCTTGTGATCCTAAATAGCAGTAAAAAATACAACAAATACTTACAGACTATCACACTCCAAGGGTAGAACATATGAGTTTAGATTAAGGTTCAATTTGTGCATCTAAAACAAGCCATGCTTCTGGGATGAAAAACGTGTCAATAGTCCAAATGAAAGGATGGCGCTATACTAAAAAGAGTATGAATAGAATGTAATCAAAAACACAACACTTTTCAATACTATTAGACTGCTGCACATAACCAATATAACTTATATTTTTGGGTAAATATATAATACTTAGGTACAATTTATTTTTTCAAAATATACTTTTCGACTGGATATCCGTCCAATAGATTTCAAGAGCTTTTGAGAAATTTAGTGACAACTCCCTTCTATACGCTATCGTGCTTTATAGCAGAAATTTTAAGTTGTAAATACATGATATTTTCAGTTGTAAAGAAGTGTTAATTTTCATGGTATTTTCGTATCGATAGTGCTTTACTTTCATGTTGAAATATTTTCTTATGTAAATAATATTGTGTTCAATTTATTTTTATGTTAATTTCAAGCTTGTGTATTCTTGATCAGAAATGTGATTTATATAACCAATCATGTATTCATTTATGATCCTTGTATTTGACATGTTCAATGTTTTGCTCTGTCTGTATAGGCTATACATATAGCCAAGTCTAACAGTAGCACAATTTATATTATTAGACTGCTGCACATTACCATTATAACTTATGTTATTTGGTCAATACATAGGTAAATATATAATACTTAGGTAAATATATTTTCCAAAATATCTTTCTCCACTTGATATCATTTCAATAGATTACAAGAGCTTTTGTGATTCCCTTTCTAGTGACAACTCCCTTCTTTTACTACTTCGCTATCGTGCCCTTATTTAATTAATATTGTGTTTCATTTCTTTTTGTATGTTAATTTCAAGCTTATGTTTTCATGATCATAAATGTGATTGATATAACCAATCATGCATGTTGAAATCTTTACTTATGTAAATAATATTGCCGTGTTGTAAAGAAGTGTTAATTTTCATGGTGTTTTCGTATCGATAGTGCTTTACTTTCTTGTTGAAATATTTTCTTATGTTAATAATATTGTGTTTATTTCTTTTTGTATGTTAATTTCAAGCTTGTGTATTCATGATTAAAATGTGATTGATATAACCAATCATGCATGTTGAAATCTTTACTTATGTAAATAATATTGCCGTCAAATTTTAAAAACTTTTCCCATATAGCATCACTTATTTGATTTTGACTCCGCATCCGCGCATCCGCGCATCCACCCAGGGAGTACTAGGTATGGACTTAGAAAAATTTTAAAACTTTTCCCATATACCATCACGTACTTGATTTTGACTCCGCATCCGCGCATCCGCGCATCCGCGCATCCACCCAGGGAGTACTAGGTATGGACTTAGAAAAATTTTAAAACTTTTCCCATATACCATCACGTACTTGATTTTGACTCCGCATCCGCGCATCCGCGCATCCACCCAGGGAGTACTAGGTATGGACTTAGAAAAATTTTAAAACTTTTCCCATATACCATCACGTACTTGATTTTGACTCCGCATCCGCGCATCCGCGCATCCACCCAGGGAGTACTAGGTATGGACTTAGAAAAATTTTAAAACTTTTCCCATATACCATCACGTACTTGATTTTGACTCCGCATCCGCGCATCCGCGCATCCACCCAGGGAGTACTAGGAATGGACTTAGAAAAATTTTAAAACTTTTCCCATATACCATCACGTACTTGATTTTGACTCCGCATCCGCGCATCCGCGCATCCACCCAGGGAGTACTAGGAATGGACTTATAAAAATTTTAAAACTTTTCCCATATACCATCACGTACTTGATTTTGACTCCGCATCCGCGCATCCACCCAGGGAGTACTAGGTATGGACTTAGAAAAATTTTAAAACTTCTCCCATATACCATCACGTACTTGATTTTGACTCCGCATCCGCGCATCCGCGCATCCACCCAGGGAGTAGACTTAGAAAAATTTTAAAACTTTTCCCATATACCATCACGTACTTGATTTTGACTCCGCATCCGCGCATCCACCCAGGGAGTAGACTTAGAAAAATTTTAAAACTTTTCCCATATACCATCACGTACTTGATTTTGACTCCGCATCCGCGCATCCGCGCATCCACCCAGGGAGTACTAGGTATGGACTTAGAAATTTTTTAAAACTTTTCCCATATTCCATCACGTACTTGATTTTGACTCCGCATCCGCGCATCCGCGCATCCACCCAGGGAGTACTAGGTATGGACTTAGAATTTTTTAAAACTTTTCCCATATACCATCACGTATTTCCAATACTGTCCCGTATGTACGAAGATATTCCACATCAATAGTGTGTCGTTCTTAAAAGGCATCCGTACATGTGTGACGCCCTCTAAAATTCCACCACAAAAGTACTAGCCAAGGACTTAGGAAATTTTTGACTCCGCATCCGCGCATCCGAGCATCCACTCAAAAAGAAAGACCTGGAACTTTGACATTTTTTAATCACATACGTACTGGGGTGAGACTGAGCATCCGCGCATCCGGATGCTCAGATAGATTCATCGAGTGGCCCTGTATTCTATAATTACTCCCTGAGTCTTGCAGCCACAACAGATGAAATTCAGTAGTTGAGATGGTGCTGGAGATTTATCAGTCTGCTTAGGTAGATATTTACCATCTACGACATGCCAACCCCATTCCTCTGGCTTCATATTTCTGTTTGTCCCTTTCCACTGCATTATCTGGAAATACACCCGAAGGCTGTGATAAACGGCAGCTGCAGAAGTTGGAGGCAATGTTTGTGGTTGCACATGAGATGTGCCCTTGGAGATTTTTTCGCAAAACTTTCTGTACAAGAGCGTTTAGTCGTTCTTCATCACCACCACCATAGAGGGACACAAGCGCCTCTTCCCCTGCTTCCACCAGATCATCTTTTGCTGCCTCCGTACAGTTGAATACCTCGGCTTGTTTGCGAAATTTCACTTTCTTACCACCATAGAGGGACACAAGCGCCTCTTCCCCTGCTTCCACCAGATCATCTTTTGCTGCCTCCGTACAGTTGAATACCTCGGCTTGTTTGCGAAATTTCACTTTCTTACCACCATAGAGGGACACAAGCGCCTCTTCCCCTGCTTCCACCAGATCATCTTTTGCTGCCTCCGTACAGTTGAATACCTCGGCTTGTTTGCGAAATTTCACTTTCTTTATCTACTTAACGGCCAAGCCTTTCCCCATCCAAATGGACGAGACGTCACATCGCAGCCGAGGAAGGCGTGAATGAAGAGAATATTATCACATATGTGAGGGCCTAGTGACTCCTTTGCTTGCTTTATGCACCATGATCTGGTTTGTTGTGCTGATTTCTTTGGCTCAGATCTCAGGAACAGCTCGTGTGCATTCATTTCAGCATGATGAAGTAGAAGGACCAGCAAATCTGTGTCGTCTCCTATCACAACAGTATCCATGCTTCTGGCGGATGCAATAGCTGTCTGGTCAATAAGGACATCAGCATCATCCTTCGCATGGTCTACGCTGCAGCCTGCTCTTTGTAGTTTGTCACTTACAACGCATATGAAGCGCTGTTTATTGACTTTGTTGTTCAGAAATTCCTCCTTCTTGGATTGGAGAACCATTCCACCTGTGAAGTGCACTGTAACGCCTGCCCAATCTGCTGTTCTCCTCAGGTGGGTGGCATCTTTTATCGTGGGATCATCGCTATATCCATCAAACACAATGGCAGCAGGACCATAGTTCTGTGTCACATACCTAACATACAGCTGGCTCACATTCTCAAAAGTAGATCCCCGGGGCCATGGCATTCTATGGAGCAATGCGCCGCCATCTAGAACATACTGGCAATCTCCACTGGGTTTGCGTTGCTCGTTTGGCATAGCTCTCCAAAGGGTATCAGCAAGGACTGCCTTCTTTGGCTGCAGAGGGAGACAAGATGATTCAAACAATGCAGGGGGATAACTACAGAGTTCATACTGGAACAGCGCTGGCACATCTTGGTAGCGGTCTCGAACAGTAGTAAGTCGCTGAAATAACAGCTGGGGATCAACCGTAACAGATCTACCTGAGACCTTTACAGCTGACCGTGATGCTAGTGTGACTGCTTGGTCAGCTTTTCGGAATTTGAAAGCTTCTACAGATTTGCCTACCATTGAGGAGAGAATCATTTCTCCAACTTCTCTTGATCTCTCAACGTTGACTCCTTCCTGTGCTGTCATGCCATTAGCTATGTTAAACAGTGACTTTCTCAGCAAAAGGACTCCTCTCTGTCAGGTAGGTGATAAGCTGCAGTGTGTCACTCACATCTCTGGCTTTTCTAGCTGCTGAAGTATCCTTGTGCTGGTCAGTAGTTTCATACGACACACCACTCAACTTTTGCATGGCTTCATTAGTGCTTGCACATGCTGGCATTAACAGAACACACACCAGGCGTTGATTTTCAGTCATTCCTTTTCCTCTTGTGAGCCCACCATTAGTCTTAACACTTCTCATCAGTACTTGTTCGATAATTAAATCTGATGATAAACCTGCCCAAAACCTGTCACTCCTCCTCACCACATGACAGCCTTCCTGAAATTTTCGGTAGACATCGGATGGGTTTCTGGTAGATTGAGCATTGTTTGCAAGTACACCTATGCACATTTGGCATAAAGAGCATGTCCAGAGGCTGCAAAGTAAGGCAACATGTCGTGAACTGTTTGGAGATGTAATCCCCAATTTCCAGTTCGTCCAGCCTTGAGAAACCGTTGAAGGATGTTTACCATATCCATGTATTGGAACCAAAGTAGGGCTGTCCTGGATGTCATTGTTTGCCTGAGATCTTCAAGTTTGCATCTGATTGTGCATAAAACAATACAAAATGCAAATTTGGCGGCTATTTTGAAAATATGCTGATGAGCAACACATGTTATCATTTGTAAACATATTCCAAATTAAACATTGTATTCAAAAATCTCACTTTGGCACTTTCAATCATTCAAATAAACCATCTACAGGCCAAAATATGGCAAAATATTGAATTTCGGCGGCCATCTTGGATTTATGCAAATTTAGACATCTTCCCCCTATTTGGATTTTTGGGGACTTTTAGTATGGTGTTCTGGGGACCTCAAAGAAATGCATGGTGGTGGAAAAAATTCTGTTGCAATTTGTTTCAAGTTTGGCCTGATTTGAGGCTAAAATGACTGGGCTACCAAGGGAGGCAAATTATCTAAGCGTATAGCGCTACCATGAGTTGGCGCGAAGCGTACGAGAAAATTTTGGCCAAAAATGCCTCCCAGATCGCTGGAAATGACACTTTCAAGGCCTTGTTAGTTGCATCTAAGCATTTTCTATTTTGAAATTACTATCGATATCATAAAGAAACATGCTGAAGGGGGGGGGCGGTCGCCCCCTTCCCGAAATGCGTCATGTTCCCCGACGACACGGTCGAGTTCGAGACCAGCCACAGTTGGTTTCATAGCACAATTCTAAAATTGTGTAAGGCATATATTCACACACAAGTGTTATGATAGACCATAGATCATTAGCGAGAGAGGAGAAATGGGAACGTGAAAATGGAGTTGTCGGTGTAAGGGGTAGGGTGAGGCACATGCCCCTTCCGAAATCCTTAATCCGTCACTGGCTACCCTGTGTATATAATAGGGATCAGCGCTGTAATGATGTCACTGTTCCTCTTTCTCTTCCCGGTGTCTTGGCGTTTTTGTTTTACTCACTCCCTTTCTCCTTTTTCTCTCTTCTTTTCTTTCTTTTCTTTTCTTTTCCCTTCCTTCCTCCTCTTCCCCCCCCCCTCTTTTTCCCTTTTCTTCTCTTTTTTTTTCTCCTCTTTTTCTGCGCGCCCCAACGCCCCCCTGGATACGCGCCTGCATATCATAGGCAGTCTACTGATTATTTTAACAAGTGAAACGGTTCATAACAATCAGGAAATAATACAAGAAAATGAACTGTGGATTTAAAAAAAAACAATTTTGCGAAATACATACATGGTTAACCTAAAAAAAAATATATATTCTCTTACAGCAAATATTCTGTAAAAAAAATATATATTCTGTAACACAAATTTTTCATTTTTCTTTACACCAGTTTATATTTATCCTGTTAAAGAAAAATATATATTATATTACACAATAAATATTCTGTAAAGAAATATATTAATTCTCTAAGAGAAAATAAAGAAATATTCTCTAAGAGAAAATATATATATTCTCTAAAATATAAACATTTGAGTGAAAATGCGCCCTGCACCACTGCTGTAACAATTTACCTGTATCGGACATTTTAATAGGCACTCGCGGTAGATCGCAGGAAATTTGAGCTATGCAAGTGACTTTCCCACGTTCGTTTCCTTTGCAAGCTTGACAAATTGATTACGTAACACACCGGCTAACGTTGCAAACAAATAACCTTGAAATGTGAAGAAGTGAGCAGTGGCCAAAATGGACGGCAGGTTTACTACGGGGCGTATTTTGAAGTGTTGAAATTGTGGTACGGGAGTTTTTTTTCTCAAACAAAATATATAAATTCTGTTACAGAAATTATATATATTGTACAGAATAAATGATATTCTATGCCAAAATATATTAGTATTGTTTGTACGGAAAACATATATATTCTCTAACATTAGGGCTGTATTCTGTGCGAAAAATATATCCTGTACGAAAAATATGTTCTGTACGAAAAATATATATGCTAAAGTACGGAGCTCTGTAAGTGCCAACTGAGATGTTGGTGTTTCAGTAACTTCAGTGAACAGCTTATGCATTATATTGGCCGTAAATGTGCAAGTACAATGTAGGCTACTTCATTGCTCAGAACCGAAATGCAGTTAAAAGTTACTTGTTTTGCGACATCACATTGCATATGATATTACGATGATACGATCGACAGAAAAGGCAACTGTATCTAGCCGGCTTAACAGTCCCATTAACATATCGTATAACCAGGGAGCTGGTTAAAATAGCAGCTCCCTGGTGTAACATAGGTAACATATACGTATAGCAGCAGTACTGCAATCATGGTGTCCAGTTATAGCGTGTCAGTAGGATACTTGGTAGTGTGATGTTAACGTTAGACTACTCTAAACAGCATACTTAATACTTACACTAGGCTAAGACTTAGCATATAATCCACTATTTGCTCTTCTGTAACCACAGTGTTTCATTCTCTATACATCAACGGAAAGAAAGTGGATGTGATGAAAACAGCAATATAATGAATAAGCTGGTCACTAAAGTTACTGAACAACAAAACATCTCAGTTGGCACTTTCAGAGCACCGTACTTTGTTAAGCGTATATATTTTTGGCACAGAATAGAACTTTATTGTTGTAGAGAATATATATTATTTCCTACAAAAAATTAAAAAATATTTTTGCACAGACAAAAACTTTTTCTATAGAATATATCTATTTTCTGTCACAGAATTTATATATTTTGTTATAGAAAAATATTTGTCGGTCACAGAATTGACATACTTTTTAAAAAGGATATATATATTTCTTTAGAGAATAAATTTTTTCTCTGAGAGAATAAATATATTCTTGGCAAAAATTGTGTTAGAGAATATATATTTGTGACAGAATATTTACTGTAAGAGAATATATACTTTTGCACAAAATACATATTTGTTATTAAGAAAATACTTTCTGTACGCCTGGAGAATATATAAATATATACCTTAAGGGAATAAATATAATTTTCAGGGAATATATATGTGTAAACATATATATGAAAATGTCTAAAATGTATTTTTGAAGTTAACCATGTATGTATTCCGCAAGTGCAGCATATTTGTCCGTAATATATTCCGCTTTCTATCGCCATACAACACACACAAAAACAGTTCGTGCTCACCGCGCAATGACTCGTACACTGATTTGAAATGACTGAGCTACACTCTGGCCTGATCACAGTTCATGCACCAGGTCCAATGCGGGGGGGGGGCTGCCCCGGAACTGAGACTGGGATCGTTTTGCTGTAGAGATATTGAAAATTGAAATGAAATCCTTCATTCAAATTTTAATATCTCTATTTGGAATTATGGACATATCTAATTCAAATTTGGATAACTCTTATTCAACTCTTGTTATCATTTATTCAATTTTGGATATCTTTAACGTGTTTTATATAATTTTCGATATCTGGAAATGATTCGAGATATCTGTCATGAATTTGTGATATCCGAAACTGAATTATAGATTTATGTATTTATTGAACAAATGTTAAAATGGCGTACCATAAAACGCACCGTATACTTCTATTGCAATATCAACACAAATAAACTGAAGAAAAACCGCTAAGGTAACGTCGCTAACATTGAATGATATACCCCAGCGTCAACATCGTTCGTACTTAAAGTTAACAACTTTTAACGCACAACGACGCGCCGATACCGTGTATGATATGTCTGGCTTGAAGTAATTTTGGAGTAATATGTTCTGTAGACAAAAATATATGCACTATGCGGAGTTATCATCAGTATTACTTGTCAAACACACATGCATGCCTGTAGTCTTAATTGTGTTAGGTTAGCCTTTCTGTGGAAGTATTCATATGTGGTTTACAGGAATACATTTGGAAAAGGTCACTTTCACTTGTTTGTAAACAGTAGCGGCGCCACGGTGTGGGAATGGGGGCAGGGGCATGGCGATCTGCCCCACATCGATGCTACCCCAGCTCCCAACTACGTTGCTGATCCTATATAAGCAACGGTCGACCTGACCACCCCCCCCCCCCCCACAGCCAAAAAATAGCTGCATGTTTGTAAGATAAATTATGGTATAGTTTTTTTCAGCCAGCTTGTGATCATAAAATTAAAAGTACTTGCTATAAAGAATATCATTATAACCCCCCTCCTCTCCCCCATACACAAACACATACACATTTCTGTTGCCACTAGTCCATTACAATATTGTCATAGCTACGGCACTCAATCGTCCGATTTTTTACAGCCATAGCTATTTTCACTAAATTAATTGCACTAATATGGACAATATATTTACAGCCTCCTAATGTGGCAAAATGCATCAAACTTCCATGATAATTTTGAAAAACAGTTAAATGCTTGTGTCTTGATAGGGTTATTTGAATTTTGTTTGAATTGTCTAAAATTAATCAGATATGGAAAAGAATAAACACAAATTTACTCTGTGCATTGTCATGAACTCCTAGCTGAATCATGTTACTATATAAAGGAAAATACCTAGTAACCAACTGAAGAGAAAACAAAAACAACACATTTGATGAACAAAATGGAATAGAGGGCGTACTTTTTGCGAAATGAAAAACACACATATCTCTTCATCTAAAGGTGTTACAAAATCCTCCTTTACATATGTCATTGTCATTAACACAATTTAAAAGATGGGTAAAATTGAAGGTTATATGTATCAATTGGAGAAAAATATCATGTATACATTTTACAACCAAAAATGTTTAGGCCTATTCGCCGACTCTAGGCATATACTCTCATTTAGGATTTGTTCACATTCAGCACTTCTTATTGATTAATATTTTCGGAAATAAGATTGGACACTGATATGGAGAAGTTTTACACAAAATCTATCACATCTAGGGTTGAGGATCTCGCCACCACCCAGTGATGTATTGAATTCGTATAGAATATGCCCGCACGTCATTGGGGTGTAAACTTTGTAATTTTGGTGAAATAATATGTGATACGGAAAAAAAACAGATGTACTTCGGATTGTTCATCCATCATTACTGGGGGTCAGCCCGATATTCATAAGAACCATTATTCATAAGGGTCATTGGTCATAAGGTTCGATATGCATAACGTGCATTATTTCGAGGGAAAAAAGGTTCGATATTCAAAATAGGGAAAAAGGTCCGTTTTTCATAATCGGAAAAAAGGTTCGTTATTCATAGTAGGAAAAAAGGTTCGTTTTACATCATTGAATAAAACGTTCGATGTTCTTAATAGCAAAAAAGGTCCGTTTTTCATAATCAGAAAAAAGGTTCGATATTCATTAAAAAAAGGGTTATTGTTCATAAGGTCCGTTGTTCATAATCGGAAAAAGGTGCGATATTCATAATAGCCAAAAAGGTCCGTTTTTCTTAATCGGAAAAAAGGTTCGATATTCATAATAGGAAAAAAGGTCCGTTCATAATCGGAAAAAAAGGTTCGTTATTCATAATAGCAAAAAAAGGTCCGTTATTCATAATCTGAAAAAAAGGTTCGTTATTCATAATAGCAAAAAAGGTTGGTTTTAACATCATTGAATAAAAGGTTCGATGTTCTTAATAGCAAAGAAGGTCCGCTTTTCATAATCGGAAAAAGATCCAGTATTCATATAGTAATAATATAGCACAACAAAAAAACAGGGCGGAGCGACCCTCCCCCTCCTCACTTGCCCCCCAAAAGGTAATGAAAAAATTCTCCTGTGCATGGGCAAATAATATGATCCGTCAATTACGGGTCCTTAGATGCAATCTGGTGCTATATTTAGCAACTTCAAGTAATTTTCTGGCTTAATCTGTCCGATATTGATGTTTTTAATTCAGGCAAATAAAGTTTTTTTGTCCGAGTATTTTTTTAACACTACAACCGCATCTGAGGGGGAGGGGCACCTGGAAGGGGAACGATTTTTTCAGGCCCCAGCCCACCCCTTGGCGACGCCACTGATGGTACTTAATGGTAATTGGTTTCTTACTATCATAACTGAGAGTTGAAAATGGTATTGCAGGACACTGCGAGTTTCGCCCATGTATTATTCGACGTGCCGTGTGTATATAGGTACACTCACCAAGGGACAACCTAAATACTACAATCCTGTTGAATACTAAAAATATCCTAGTGGGAATGTGTGATATAGTGAGTTACGATGTCAAATGTGTTGTACTCGTTTCATTTATCGGTTCTTCAGGAATCACACAATAAAAGAAATTCAATGATATTTAATGGTAACTGGTCAGACTATAGTCAACTATCCCCCTTCCCTCTCCTTGTGATTCTATTCATGTAATTTACATTTTCTATTGTGCACTTTGCAAAGAGGGCAATTGGTGAACAGGCTCCCGGTTCCCGCTTACGTTTTAATAATCCACATAAAATATATTCGTGATAATTTTGCAGGATTCCCCGTTTCCGAACATTTCAACCTTCACAGACATTCTTTCAAAAGCTACAAGTGTATTTAAATTGCCTCGAACTTCAAATCCGCTACTGAACGTAAACCGTAAAGAAATCGATTGGATCTTTCGTACTGATTCACCTGTCTCAACAAAGACGTGGGACCCCTTAACAACTATCAGTTCTACAAACATGTAATCCGTTCTATGCTCCTTAATCTGCTTCCTGTATAGTCATGATTTATTTGGGTTTAATTCCATCAATGCAACTTACACTTATCTAGCGTCATCATTGTGTTACATTTTGTATACCTTTCATTCGACTGCCAAGTATTGCTGACGAAGGCCCCAGGGGACCGAAAATTCCAATTTATTTTCTAAAAGTTGACTCCTTATTTGTCAATTATGAGTCATATCTTATTTCTCTGGTTTCTATAACATATATACATTTACATATGTATATATATACATATTATATATACATATGTAAATGTATATATGTTATAGAAACCAGAGAAATAAGATATGACTCATAATTGACAAATAAGGAGTCAACTTTTAGAAAATAAATTGGAATTTTCGGTCCCCTGGGGCCTTCGTCAGCAATACTTGGCAGTCGAATGAAAGGTATACAAAATGTAACACAATGATGACGCTAGATAAGTGTAAGTGTATATATATATATATATATATATATATATATATATATATATATATATATATACATATATACATATATATATATATACATATATATATATATACATATATACATATATACATATATATTTATATATATATATATACATATATACATATATATTTATATATATATAATTAATATGTCACCAAAAACAGAACTAGTATTGTTCGATACAGGTGGCAAACGCCCACAGTGGAATTACGACCTTCCTTACCGGTTTCGAACCTCTGGACATATATATATATATACGTACATGCATTGCATATTTCTACCCATACATACACCCATACACGCACACATACATATATACACCATGGAGGTAAAACTGTTTTTTACCTCCGTGCATACACATACTGGTAGGTATATAAACTATCCTATTCGCCAAACCCACTGTTTTCATTATTTATAACTATAGTTCTAATAAAAGGCTATAAGGCCATGGCATATCGTCAACTTAAAATCCTCGAAATAAAACGTTAACCTTCCTTTCCTGTGTGAGAGAACGCAACGTGATAGGAATGATTACGTAATATCCTGCATCGGCCCTCCCAATGTTGACCGCAAAAGTGGAGACGTTCAACCGTATGACATTTGGTTGACTTTTTTTCTAGCACAAACATCCACACGATTATTTGATATCGTAAATTTTCAGTTTCAGTTGCATACACATACGTAAACGTTTCTTAGACCACAAAAGTATTTATACCCTGACAAGGTTAGACTTCTCATGCACGGATGCACCAAACGCACAATCGTAAAGCCGAAGTTGCGAAAAAGTTCGAAACGCCTAAACAATAATTTGATGAAACTGACGAGACCAAGAAATTGGTGGGTGGCAGAGGAAGACTCTAAAGATTTTACTTATATCGGACTCGTCCGGACTCTACTTTTGGAACCAAAGAGCCCTTGTCACGAACATGTTATATATATGTGTATATATGTGTTGCGCCCTTGCGGCTGCACCATGCAACAAGCTCTCACTTTCTTGCAAGTTTTTTCTACTGTTAAAAATTTTTCTGTTGGATGCTCAAAGCTACTTGCGTTTCTGACATGAGAGTTGACTTTGGAGTCTCTCAGATAACTTAATTTTTGCTACTTTTCTGCTAATTTTGGACATTGTTTTGGTTCTGGAAATCTTTTCAAGCCTAACAGATAGTTGTACTAGCCTAGCTGTAAACCTCAGCTATTTTTCTTCATGGCCAGCTTAAAAGTCCACACTTTTCTTGCTATATTTTGTGGTGCAGCTATTGCTTTTGTTTGTCTATCAACCACTGGAACAACCATGCTCACATACACAAAAGGTGATCTTCTCAGCTTAAGACAGCCAAGATGCAGATTATCTTCTGACATCTATTCTGCCATAAGAAGTTTAAATATATGTGCAGTGAAGCGAACCAGAAGAGGTAGGAGAGGAAGAAAGGACAATGAACTTGCTTCTTTATCTAAAAAAGGAAGCAATTTGCCCTTCGGGCTTAATTCGTTCAATAAAAGCTGAAAACAAAGTGACTTCATTATGTAACCTTATCATTGACCAACATATGGATGTGATGGCAATAACAGAGACATGGTTAAAGGGATGGATGACAGTGATGATTGTATTTTAGCTGACTTACACACTTGACTTCCAGACTTTGCTTTTTACCATTGCCCACGAAATAAGGGTAAGGGAGGAGGAGTTGGCTTTTTGATCAGGAAGGGTTTTGATGTGAAATTAAATGACAGTGGCAATCTTAGGTCTTTGGAGTTCATCGATCTCAACATTTCGTCATCAAAATCAACAATACGCATGATCGGACTATATAGGCCTCCCCCAAGCAAAAAAAATAAATTAACTTTTGCAATGTTCATCGATGATTTTTCATCTCTACTTCAATTTTTATCCTCTTCCACAACCCCCTTAATTATCATGGGGGATTTCAATATTCATGTTGATGTTCCATCAGATCAAAACTTTGCTTCTTTTGATGACTTACTCCAAGCTTTTGATTTCCAGCAACATGTCTCTGGTCCAACCCACAGAAATGGACATACAATTGATCTTATCATTTCACATAAAGACTCGGATCTTGTTAAATGTACGTGTGTGCATGATGAACATTTATGTACTTCTGACCACTCAGTTGTAAGTTGCCTCATTAATTTGGACCGAGCACCTCCTGTCAGGAAATTCACTCAAAGGCGCAACCTAAAGAACATTGATTTTGAGCAATTTCGTTGTGACATTGGATCTTCATCTTTACTGCTAAATCCGCAAAGTTCTCTTGACTCTCTTGTGGACCAATATGACTCAGTTCTTAGGACAATTATAGATAAACATGCACCTGTCACAAGAAAGGCTGTAATTATGCGCCCAAGGGCAAAATGGTACAGCAGAGACATCCGATTAGCAAAACGTGAGAAACGTAAATGTGAAAGAAAATATAAACACTCCGGTCTCATTGTCCACAAACAGTTGTACATGACTGAATGTAAATATTACAAAGATTTGCTAATCTCCGCAAAGTCCTGTTATTTTCGACAACAGATTACCTCCGCAAACCAGAAGGATATGTTTCGTATTGTAAATAAGCTAACTTCACCGGAAGTGGATAATACCCTCCCAAAATATCATGTCGCTGAGAATCTTGCCAATCGATTTGTTGATTTCTTTCAACAAAAAGCAAATTCTCTCCAACATACTTATCCTGACTATGGGACTGGTAATACTCCGATGGAACAATGTAAATCAAAGTCAGTTTTTACTGCTTTGAAAGAAGTGAGTGAACAAGATGTTTTAGAAGTTATTAACTCGTCACCAGTTACCTCATGTTTTTTGGATCCTTTGCCAACATATGTCTTCAAGGAGTGTATTTCAGACTTACTACCAGTCATCACGAAAATTGTTAATCTTTCTTTAACTTCAGGTCAGTTACCATGCTCACTGAAGCAAGCGGTGATAATTCCTCATATTAAAAAACCCAAGCTTGATGCTAATAATCTTTCAAATTACAGACCTATATGAAACCTCCCTTATCTATCCAAGCTAATTGAACGTATTGTTTGCAAACAGTTTCAAGATTATCTTCCAAACAATGATCTCTATGCGAAAATGCAATCTGCATATCGAGCAAATTACAGCACAGAAACTGCTCAACTTTATGTGCAGAATAGCCTTCTCTGTGCCCTTGATGAGCGTAAAGATGCTTTACTAGTCCTGTTGGATTTCTCATCCGCCTTCGACACAATTAATCACCAAACACTTTAACACGTTTGCACACGTTTGCATGAAAGATATGGTGTTGATGGAATTCCATTTTATTGGATGAAATCATACTTAGCAAACCGTACCCAATGTGTTATTGTGGATCAAAATCTGTCAAAGGATGTTACGCTTGCAACTGGAGTCCCACAAGGCTCAGTTCTGGGGCCGTTACTTTACACCTTGTATGTAGCTCCATTGCATGATTTAATCATTTCAGGTCATATGCAAACTGTTATTTATGCTGATGACATTCAGTTATTCACATCTTTCCATCCTGATCATTGTTCCGATGCTATTCAAAAAATCCAAAACTGTATTGCAGATGTAAAATCATGGGCTATATCAAACAATCTTTTTATCAATGACTCAAAGACTGAAATCCTCCATGCTGCCTCGCAATTTAAATCCACAACAATCAAATCTATTTCAGACAAAATTGATCAGACTACCATCACTCCGTCCACGCACGTCTAAAGCCTAGGAGTTGTACTGGATCCCCATCTAAGCATGAAACAACAGGTCGATGATGCTGTTTGCAAATCATCATACAATGCCGTACGGAAGATCAGCCGGATACGGAAGTTTTTAACCAAAGATATCACTACAAAACTTGTATGTTCCTTGATAATGCCCAGGCTTGACTACTGTAACTCCGTTTTATTTGGCCTTCCTGACTCTACACTGAAAAAACTTCAAACTGTTCAGAATTCTGCTGCCCGGTTAATATCATGTTCATCGCGTCATGGTCACATGTCTCCACTTCAATCACTCCATTGGCTTCCAGTAAAACATCGGTCAATTTATAAGCTCCTCCTCTTAACGTACAAATCACAACACTCCCTTGCCCCTGGTTACATTACTAATTTAATTCCTCAGTATCATCCTCAACGCCAACTTCGCTCGTCTACAAAGTGTCTTCTTGCCACCAGCCATACCCCAAACACAAAGTTTTATGGAGAAAGAGCCTTCATCTCTGCTGCACCTCATCTCTGGAACAATCTACCATCTTCAATTCGCAATGCACCATCGGTTGACTGTTTTAAGCGTCTCTTAAAAACACATTTATTCCAAAATTTACAGTGATTTGTCTTGCATATTTGTGTACTTGTTTTAAGCGCTTTGAGGCCTTTGCATAAAGCGCTATATAAATATTTGCTTATTAGTATTATTATTAATTACAAGATTCGAAATATACCAGCCGCTCCCGAACTGCATTAAGGTGAGGAAAATTGTTGGGACTCATTTCCGTATAATGAAATATATATTGTTTTAAGAATAACCAAGTGGAGTTTTTGGTTCATGCATGTATATGGATATGCTTTTACTAAAATCGCCCCACATCATAGCACGCTATATTTGCTAGGCGTTTTCAAAAAGTAATTTCCTGGAGGCATTTACTCTCCATTTGTTCTCAAATATTCTAAATTAACACACAAAGCCATTCTTACCAAGGAAGTGATACTTCCCATGTTGTTACACTACTTGCAAGTACAACTTTCTCAGGCAAAACATTCCATAACCCTCTGAGAAAAAAAAGAGAGTTTGACAAATATATGGTACTTATTTAACTTCTGGAGTTTAAGACATTGATCTCTGGTAATTCTGCTTGGCAAACTTGAAAAGGTCAGTGAAGGATAAAATGTCTAAACCATAACATTCTTGAAAACCCGAATCAAGTCACCGCGTAATTAACCGACCTATAACCTCCATTGTGGTGGGTAAACTGTCTCGACTGACTCGAGACAAAGGACGCTTGAACCTCAGTGTGCTAATGTAACTGCCAAGCGTAACTTATTTGTGATTGCAGATCTCCAACCGCAGTGTAGAAAAGCGTTTAACTTTATGCCTTGAATTCGAATTTCTTCATGATCTTTCGTCATATTTTGTGTATCTTTTTACTATTTTTAAGTAGCAAACACATAATGAACACCCTATACATTGCTGTAGACTGACTTTAGTTTACGAATAAACCGTCGGTGTCATGTAGTGTGGCTTGTCTACAACCCAAACTGATGAGAGAAGATATTTCAATCAATTCTGACTTGATTGTTGATTGCCATTTAATTAACGAGTGACACTCCTGACGGTTTCTACTACTACAATCTGTTTCTGTGATATTTTCCGACGAACAAGAAAACGGCGACCACAGTCGCGTAGTAACATACAAGTGCTACCTCCGGCTTATATTATGTACGTACGTGATTTTACATAAAACTTGAGGGTCAAAGGTGGAAAAGTGAAGTACACTACATGATGTGAGTTATTATTAAACGTTAGGGCCTACTTCAAGTTGATTCAATGACTAGGATTTTCCGGCATTTTAAATTTGCTTTTGCTGTCAACAATTTACGGTACAATTAAAGGCAGGAGCCCGGCAGGTTATTGATTCTTTCTAGACAAGTTCGGTTCGTTGTAATACGCCTCAAAGAGAAGAAAAGAGGCCTCTAGGAGCTCTAACTTAGGCCCTAGGTAGCGTGCACACTATTTCTAAATTCTAGACTGAAGTCTATGTAGGCTAGGTCACAGCATCAAAGGTGGGTCATAATTTCGTGCAGCTATTTCATTAGTTCGATTGATGCTCCACGCATCCTTTACCTTCAGCTTTAAAAAAACAAAACAAAAACAACGTGTGTCTTTTTTGTTTGCATCTACAAATCTGTTAAAATTTTGTACAAAACAACGTTGTCGCGTCCAACTCCAATGAGAGCTAAGCCTATTTTATCAGTGAAGCTAGGATATAGTTAAGATATCAAAATTGTTCAAACGTGAAGGGCTCCTAAATCCTAATTTCGTTCCTGTTGTTGGCTACACCAAAAATCAATGAAAACATGAAAAGAAATACAGATGTTTGCATAACACAAACAAAATTATGAAAGGCCATCCCAATATTGCAGACAACAGGTTGTTATTTTGTTTCGCTAACCCTTGATTTGTTTTCAGTCAGTCAATAAATGAGAGAAGTTTACACAGATCAATAACAGTTTGGCCTGCTGTTACGCCTCCCACATGCTAAATCTTGGTGTGCAAATAGTGGATAAGTCTTCAGTGTTTCTAACATTAAACCATACTTACACTAGGAGAAAAAACACACAATGTGGAAATTGTTTTATTGCAACTATATAATTAGTTTTCAATCAATATAATATAGTAACAGGGAATATTATAGTTTCAGAGACTGACATGCACCAGTGCAGTAAAATGCTGACAGTCTTCAATTTCATGGGGGTGAACGCCTCATGTGTACCCCTTCTCTACTCTGGGTCAGACACTGATCGGGGTTGAGATGTTGGAGTCCAAGGACACTAGCATATTATCATATTCAGGTTTACTAACTGCTCTTTTCCACTTTAAAACAGACCTTCAACATCAGAAAGTAAAGAGAAAAGAAAGGTTCAGCACAAGTTACCTGTGTTTCACTAGAAGAGGAAGGGTAAAAAGGATCAGCCAGTTGTCAGCCCTTTAGAAAGCATCAAGAAGGGAGTCAATGCAGCATTCTTAGGTGAAAACCCTTAGACGCTGTCAGGTATGGTCAGAGTATCTAATCTGGCCCACCAAAAAATTAAGGAACAAACTTTTTGGTTCACCAACTTATTGGACAAAAAAAACGTCAAGAGAATTGGGATAAGCGTTGAGTTTCATCACGAAAAAAACAAACAAAAGTTTGTCCTAGATGGTAAAACAATCATCTTCCATTTTCAGCAACCTATTTTTGCCCTTTTATTAGTCAAAATCCTCCTGTGGCTACCATGGTGGGCCCCCATACTGTATGAGTATTATTCAGCAGCCGACAACTAAAAGGACAATAGGCAGCTCTGTTAAATTCATTTTACATCTGTGCAGTTTCCTTCAAATTGAGCCATCTGTATGCCTCCTACTGCATGCCCATTAAGTACTGCCTCAACTGTTGACTTTTCAACAGAAATTTACAACATTGATAGAGGTATCAGTTTTTATTTGAGTGTTATCGGGGAGGGGGTCAGAAGTTAACCCCATACATAATGTGTTCATTAACTGAACTTTGCTTTTCAACATACTTTAACAATCATTATAGTCACTTTACACATTTGGTTTGCATAGTATTGGAATGCTTTATGGAAAACCTTTTACATACCTACAGTATGGCATTTCCCTGTCAGTTGATGTTAGCTTTGTTACAGAAATTTATTTACCATTGTTTTAACTTCTCCACAGGTGTTGCAAATATTGACAAAGAAAATCTAGAAGTTCGTCTGAAGTTGAGAGAAGTGAATGTGTAATTCTCACCAAACTAACTGGAAGAGGCTATGTTAGATTTTAACAACCACAATATCAAGCACTGACTGTTATAGCAAAAACTTTGGAAAAGTGGGTGAATTTTTCAGAACCCACGGTGAGTAATCAGCACTTGATTATAAAGGGACTTTTATAATGGAGTGCTCTTTAATTGTGTATCAAAACCATGCAGCAGTGACTGTGTGTGTGTGCATATGTGAGAGAGAGACACCTTAGCTCAAATTTTGATAATTCAACAAGTGCAATATGCATGAAGTTCATACTTGGTAGAAAGCTACCCCGTAGCAAATTCTCAGCTGCAATTGTTATTGAATTGCCAGTGGTCAACAGTTAAAAACCCTATAAATGACCTTACTGAAGTAAAGGTTAAGTGAAATTAGTATACTTATCCCTCAATCGAGTGCTTACCACCTGCTGTAATTTAGTACGTCAAAAATTGTTTGAGGTCCGCACCACCTAAAAATCTGAAACTTTGTTAACAGGTTATCTCACCATGTACAGCTAACATCAAGTTCACACTTCGAACAATTAGAAGAATGTATTCGGTATCTACCACCTTAGTAAATTCTGCAATGTTATTGCTTTGGGAGGGGCCAAAGGTCATATGAGATAACCAATGGTCTAAACCTGAAAACTTTGAATGAGCTAACTCAAGGAAAAAAGCTACATAGAATGTCAAATTTGTCCCTCTGATTGAATACTTGCCATCTTTAATGTTTAATTTTGTTAAGGTCAAATGTAATTTGAGGTCAATTTTAGTTAAAATCTGAAAACATACAGCTTGCATGAAGTTAATGCTCCGTATGTAGACACTCAATAAATACTCAGATGGTAGTTTGTTGGGTGAAGTCAAGGTCATTTGAGGTCACTTTTCTAGCTGAAGAAGTGAAGTTTTGGTTAATGTCAAATTTGGTACGAATTAAAAAGCATTTGTCTTCTATTTTTTGGGCTGTTTCGGTCAAGGTCACTCGAGGTCAGTTAAATTCACAGTCAGAAAAACTTTGTAAACAAGGTATCGCACATGGTGAGATATAAGCCCCAGACTAGAAGAACAAATGAACAGATCTTTTACTTGACATGTGGATTCCTCCATACATAATATTTGAACCTTTGAAAACACGATAACTCAGGGTTGTCCACACCTTATCTTTGAGTACACGTTTAGTTCTCCTTCGCTAATAGTCGCAAGAGAAGTTTTTCCATTTCACTGTGAATCCCATGTACTCAGTAGAACTCTCCCCTCCAATACGCTGCAATAACACGTGGCAAAGGAATCACTAAGTCTCGTGGCTTTCTGTTTGCATGTCAGTTACACCTGATCTTTGAGGACAAAAGTCTGACATTACGCTACTTTGACTTAAATTACTGTTAATATTCATTTACACATTTTGTAACAAATTTTTCTTTCAGGCGAATGGATACCATTATGAAGTTATTGATGGCATCCACAATCAGCCTGTAAGGAGTTGAGGGAGAAAAATCTAGACAAGAATGTGTTCGCTTCCCGTCTCTGTATAATTTACAGTAGGTCTCTCTAAAGATGCAAACTTTGGTTAGCAAACAAGCACAACAAAAACGGGGAAACCTGGCATCAGTTGAGCATTAAGGTAAAGGTAACTACTGTGAATGTAACATTTTATAGCAGAATTTCTGCCGAGCAGTTATTCTTCTCATTCCTCCATATTGTATATTCAGGTTGCAATGACCAATGCATTATGACATTGAAAGTGTGCATGGAAAGTCCTTGTCTATACATGACACATAACTTTGTGTTGTGCACACTGCACACAGAATAGCTCTGTTACAGTATGTGAATTTTCAAATGATTGTTATCTAATCACTCTCATTCGCAGGGGCGTAGCGAGCGGGGGGTGTGGGGGGGTGTCACATCCCCCCAATAATTTGGTCGCTGTCTGCAAATTTTGTGTCTGTGGGCAAATTTTGGGTCTGTCGGCAAAAGGAGAAAAGGTGAAGAGAGCGGAAGGGGAAGAAAGAAGGAAAGCTAAATTGAGAAAAGGAGAACGGGAGCTTCTTTATCGGTTATTTCGATTTTCCAGTTCTTCATCAGTTCTCATTCAGCAATCCAATCACCCGACGCATGCAAGTTAAAAACCTCTCGGCAAATAACTGATAATGTCACGGCTGTCAGTATAGCTACTGTATCCAGGCTCAGCCAGATGAGTGCCAGAATCGCCGGCAACTCAGTGAAAGAGAAAAGTGGTATTGCTCCAACTAAAAATATTGATGAAAAGGTATACATACTCATTGCGATGGTTTGAGCCAGAGAGGCGTAGGCAAAGCCTAATTACATTCACCAATGTACAGCAATCAGAATCTGACTTCCTAATTTGAAGCTGCGATTTGTGTAATCTACTTTCCAATATAAGGTACCGGTATGCAATTTTTCTTTGTTATCCAATTAATTCTTCTTCTGCCGACTGCCATAAAAGTAATATCGAAATGGAAATTGTACGGTGCGAAATTTTACTTAAAATATGCACCAGCTGACAGGCGCGTAGCCAAGGGGGGGGGGGCAAAGGGGGCAGCTGCCCCCCCCCCCCCGCCTTGAGCATATTTTTTTATGATATCGCTAGTAATTTCAAAAGAGAAAATGCTAAGATACAACTTACAAGGCCTGGGAAGTGCCATTTCCAGCGATCTGGGAGGCATTTTCAGGCAAAATGTTCTTGTGCGCTTCGCGCCAATCATGGTGGCGCTACGCTTAGATAGTTTGCAATACCGTATCTACCGCTCTGATAGTTTGCCGACATTTTCGCCCTCCCTTAGCAAATTCCTGGCTACGTGCCTGGCACCAGATTGCATCTAAGGACGTTTCAAAACTAAAAATTTTAACACCCCCTCCCCTTAGACGCCTCCTCCATTTCGGTCACCACTTCCAGATCCGTCGGCAAATCAAATTCTCCACACCCCCAACAAAAAATCCTTCGCTACGCCCCTGCTCATAGGTAGGATTAGGTACAATACTGCCAGTTGGACCATTAACAGTAACACGCAACAGTTGCCATGGTAGTGGTTAGTTTTCCCTAGTAGGGTTGGGTTGATTTTCTTAATACTTGGTATGAAGGTGTCCTAGGGTAAACTTCTATGTTTAGCAGACATCTGAAACAGGTCAAATGTCACATCAAATGAAATGCAATATTTGAATTCAGTATTCCTCCAAGGGGAAACATTACATTCGAATGAATTCACTTGTATAATGGGAACAACATGTAGGCCAATCATACAGGCAGAAACATGTCCTTTTTCATAGTATTACTCAGATTGTAGAGGACAGCAGAGTGATAGCACTGCAATCATATGACAGTATAGTCCTGCTAACTTATCATACCAAAAAACATTTGCAGCCTTTGTTCATTTGTTTTTTTACTATCAATGCGACAGATAAAAAATAAATGAAAATGGTAAGACTGTCAGGGTAGAATAAAGTTTTATTTGTCTCTTTTTTTCTGAAGATGACACAGAAATGCTCACAGTCTGTTTGGTCTGGCCATTGCAAGGAAACTCTGATGGGATGATGGCACAGATCTTAATGTGCTAACTGTTGCTAGAGATGATCCTCTGACCACAGAGGGTGAACAAAGGTGTACATCACTGATTAAAAGAAGCGTATTGATTTTGGTGGAATTCAAAGATCATTTGGGGACAACAGGGAGGTTAATTTTCCTGAAGGGTATATGTGTTCATATTCAGGAAGTGGCAACACTGAAACAGCCACGTGGTCTACTACTCTGCAAATCCTAAAATGCTTGTTTTAAGTGTGAATAAGAAGAAAAAAGGAGGGGGGAGGGGGTGGGTAAGGTTACAGTGACTTCTCCTATCATTTTCTTGGTGAAAAATAATTAGTATGGGTATCAGTATGCCCATTAGAGCAATCTGAGGGCCTGAATACATCCTTCAGAACTGCATTGTAAGCCACTAACTGTTGTTATTAATAATGTAATTTCTTATTGCTAAATGACACTCCGAGCAGTAGGGGTGTATTGGTACAGACTTCAGAACTGCATTCTTAGCCACTTGATGGTGTTATTATGTTATTTCAGAACTCATGTAACTTCTTGGGGCTAAATGACACTCCAACCAGTTGTGGGGCATATTGGTACGCCCCTTAGAACTGTATTGTAAGCCAATAAATTGTGTTACTTCTTGGGGTAAAATAACACTCCAACCATTAGCGGGGCGTATTGGTACGCCCCCTTAGAACTGTATTGTAAGCCAATAAATGTTGTTACTTGTTGGGGTAAAATGACACTCCAACCATTAGCGGGGCGTATTGGTACACCTCTGAGAGCTGTATTGTAAGCCACTTAATGGTGTTTCTTCTTGGTGCTAAATGACACTCCCATGCAGTTGTGGGGCGTATTGGTTTCACTGATTCACTTTTGTACAGGGAAAAGAGGTATTTATCTTCGTTTTAATTCATTTAAGATATTAACCTACTAAATTTCACTTTATGGTCATGTAGATAAAATATAACATGAAATACATAACTTGGTACAAAGAAAGAATAATTTTCTCATTGTGTTATTTTTGGTCTCAAATTTATATATCTGCAGTATGATTACAATGCATTTGCCTTTTGAACTCACATTCTGAAGGTTATAGACAATGACAGTCATAGCGTATTTTTTCCCTTATATATACCATATTTTTATACCCGAGTGCAAACGTCATTAAAAGCAATATAATTTGTGGTAAATTTATGAATGTTGAAGAAAAATTTGTTTTTGTCTTGGATAAAAGTCACGTTTAAATAGTTCCTAGAAACCCTAAATGTTTCCTAGCCTCTTAAAACGTGTTTTAAATGGATAAATATTCATCAGAGGGCATATTGATAGCTGAATTATTTGGAGGGAAATTGACAGAAAGGTATGTTAAATATTTCTCACAACTACCTGTAACCTTTTTCCAAAGATCCTGCCAAAAAAAAATTATGCAATGAAAAAGACCGTATGGAAGTTATTGAAAGCGGGGATCCACACAGACAAACAGAACCAGTCAAATACTATCATGTGACTTCTGCCCCCCCCCCTCCACGTATTCACACATGTAATCTCAATGTTCAATTTATTCTCCATATTACTATGTTAAGCATCTTAAAAGGTATTAACTAAATTGCATTACCTGTATGATTGTCTGCCAGTTCCAGCATTATAAAATCTTGTGATCACAGAAAAGGTGGGACTGGCCAGTAGTGAATCAGACTTAATTGTGGATCGGCCAGTCAATACGAAGTCGCTGTGACTCAATTATCTACCCCTAATGCATGAACAAGCTTTAAATATGACTGATACACAAGATATCGGCCCTGCTGTTTTAAGCAACCTTAACCCTGGGACCAACCTGCTAAAGTACAGTTGAAAAGATAAGGCCTGGCCTTCCACTTCTTGTTTTACACCCAACAGAATTGTTTTACAACAGCGTTGATTTTTTCATTTTTATAAGTTCATCCTAACAAGCAAAGAACTTAAAAAATGTTCAGTGCAAACTTTCATATTGCTTCAGAAGAAAAGTAAAGTTGAAAATGGATGTTACCCCTGGCGTACTATGCAAAAATGAAGGGAAAATTGGCAAAAGGAGCTCAAGGATCATTTTCCCAAGTTATCATTACCCCAGTTTCAATCACCGTCAGATTCGGACGCTATTTTGAATAAAAAAATAAAAAGTGCCTTTTGAACAGTGTGACCAGAAGACTTATATCTTCACAGGTTTCTATCGGTTAGGATGATTGGAACTGTCAAGATTATATTTGAAAAACTATTTCCTTGAATGAAATTGTAAATTTTAAAATAATAACACCATGCTATTAGCCACAAGTTTGGACATAATATTTTTGTTTAAATTTAAAAAAGTTTTTTTTGGAAAAAAGTGAAAAATTTCCTAACACTGTTCATAGCCATGATAACGTAAACTGCTATGGAGCACTATGTATAATTCGCATGCTGGTGACGTCTCTATGTTCCGACGTCTCTATGTTCCGACGTCTCTATGTTCCGACGTCTCTATGTTCCGACGTCTCTATGTTCCGACAAATTGTTTGGACTGACAAAAAAATGGGTCCGAAAAAAATTGCCTGTAAAAAAATTCATCCAAACAATTTGTCGGAACATAGAGACGTCGCAACATAGAGACGTCGCAACATAGAGACGTCGCAACATAGAGACGTCGCAACATAGAGACGTCGCAACATAGAGACGTCGCAACATAGAGACGTCGCAACATAGAGACGTCGCAACATAGAGACGTCGCAACATAGAGACGTCGCAACATAGAGACGTCGCAACATAGAGACGTCGCAACATAGAGATGTAACCCGCATGCTAGCTACTTTTATTATTGCATACATATGTACATGTGTGAGTGAATGATGAACTTGCTAGCCGTCGCAGGTGCTTGAAGATATGCAATGATGCCTTCAAAATGAATGGATTTGCCTTCAATAAAAGCCAAATGCAATTTTTTGCATTCACTGAGAAGGCAAAATGAATGCATTCTGAATGCAAAAATTGCATGTCTGGTAAGGAATTAGTAGAGCTTCACATGTATTACCACTAGACAGAAACAACCTTGTCGTCATTTACCACTTTCATTTACAGTATAGGCTCAAATGAGCACAGAATATGTGGGACCAACCTGTTGTTTGGTTAAAAAGGATAATTACTAGCCCTGCACTTCATGTTTTATATCCCCACATAATTGTTTTATAAAATAGTTTTTCTCATTAAGTAGTCCTAAACAGGGGTGACAACTTCAAAAGTGTAACATACTGGGCAGTAGCAACTACCTTATGTTTTCAGCTTTAACTAACAGCAGGCTCAAATAAGCGCAGGAAAATTGTTTTACAAAAAGCGACTTAGCTTTACTCAATTAGTAGTCCTTAACAGGAGTGGCAGCTTTATATATACTGGGTAGAAGCAGCTGTCTTTTCAGTTTCCACAAACATTTACAGTAGGATGTTATGAGTACAGAAAATGTGGGACCACGGAACCTGTCAACCTGCTGTTTATAGTTGTAAGGGTAGTTCCTGGACTTGCACTTCCTGTTTTGTATTCCCACAGAATTGTTTTACCAATTGTGTTTAGTTCAACTTTATTAGTAGTACTAAACAGTGGTATAACAGCTTCAAGAAGCAACCGTATTGTCATTTACCACATACATTAACAGTAGGTTCAAATGAGCACCAAAAATGTGGGACCAACCTGCTGTTTGGTTAAAAGGATAATTCCTGGCCCTACACTCCTTGTTTTATACCCCTACAGAAGTGTTCAACAAAATCTGCTTAGTTTTACTCAGTTAGTATTCCTAACATGGTTGGCAGCTTTAGATGTTCTACATACTCGGCAGAAGCAACTATGTCTTTGTCCACTAACATCATTGAATTGTTTAAGGAATACTGCTAAGTTTTTTTCTACTAGTAGCCCTCAATAAGGATGACAGTTTTTTTATATATTTTATACTGGGTAGAAGCAACTGTGTTGTCTGTTACCACTTTCATATACAGTATAGGCTTCAATGAGCACAGACAATGTGGGACCAACCTGCTGTTTGGTTTAAAGGATAATTCCTGGCCTTACACTTCTTGTTTTACACCCCTACAGAAGTTTCACAAAATCTGTCTAGTTTTACTCAGTTAGTACTCCTAACATGGTTGGTAGGTAATTGTTTTACCAAATGTGCTAAGTTTTACTTAATTAGTAGTCCTACAACAGGGTACAGCAGCTTGATATAAACTGGGAAGCAACTGTATTGCCAGTTATCACATATATTTACAGTAGACTCAAATGAGCACAGACAATGTGGGACCAACCTGCTGTGTGTTCTGTGCACATAAATTTTTAACAAAACCTGCTTAGTTTGACTGTTATTACTAGTCCTAACATGGTTGGCAGCTTTATATGTACTACATACTGGGCACAAGCAACTACTGTCTGTTCCCACTAAACATCAACACAGTGGTGGAGTGGTGGAGTTAGGGGTATTGGTCAGGAGGGCGAGAATGGTCCGTAGGGGCGCTTTCGACACTGTCTTAGCGGAGTGCCACCACAGGTTGGTTCGTAGCGTAGAGACATTTTTTAAGTAAAGATACTCCCTAGATCGCCGGAAATAACCCTTTCCGGGCCTGGCTTATTTGCAGATAAACGAAGAATAAATAGGTGTCATCGCCAAATTACAACAACAAACTGACAAATGTCAATAGGTAGATGAGCGTGCAATAAAAAAATCAATAATCGTGAATAAGTAAAAGAGGTAAAGGGCGCCAGCAGTCCACTTGAGTCCCTCAGGGGGGCATCCGCCCCAGACTGTATATGCTCGACCACTGCACATAGGCCCTAATGAGCACAGAAAATGTCGGACCAACCTGGCAATTAACCTGCTGTACATATATATATATATAAAGTTTAAGATAATTCCTGGCCTGGCACTCCTTGTTTTATATACCCACAGAACTTTTTAAGAAATAATGTTTTTTTTTCTATTAGTAGTCCTCAACAAGGATAGCAGCTTTATATGTATGCAAACTGGGCAGAAGCAACAATATCAGTATTCACAAACATTTACAGTAGGCTGAAATGACACAGAAAATGTGAGACCAACCTGCCAATAACCTGCTGTTAAGGTCAAAGAATAACTCATGGCCTTTCATATTTTATATTCCCACAAAACTCTTTTACAAAAATCGGCTTACCTTTACTCAATTAGTAGTCCCTATCAGGAGTGGCAGCTTGATATGTACTACATAATGGGCAGAAAGCAACTACTATGTCTGTTCCCACTAACATTTACATTTTAATAGGCCCTAATGAGCACAAAAAATGTGGGACCAACCTGTCAAATAACCTGCTGTATATATAGTTTAAGATAATTCCTGGCTAGCATATCCTGTTTTATATCCCCACAGAATTGTTTAAGAAATACTGCTAAGTTTTTTTTTTCAATAAGTAGTCGTCAATAAGGATGACAGCTTTATATATATATATTTCATACTGGGCAGAAGCAACTGTGTTGTCTGTTACCACTTACATTTGCAGTATAGGCTTCAATGGGCACAGAAAACGTGGGACCAGCCTGCTGTTGGCTTAACGGATAAAATCATGGCTAGCTTGCACTTCTTGTTTTATATCCCCAGCAAATTGTTTTACAATAACAATCTGCTTAGTTTTACTGAATTAGTATAGTCCTAACAGGGGTGGCAGCTTTATATATATTTGGTAGAAGCTGCTGTGTTTTCAGTTTTTACAAACATTTACAGTAGGATCTAATAAGAACAGAAAATGTGGGACCAGTTTTATTGGATTAGCTTTTTTTCGGATGACAGCTTCTTATATATTTCATACTGGGCAGAAGCAACTGTGTGCTGCCCCCCCCCCCTCTCACATTCATTTCACTTCATTTAAGGATAATTCCTGGTCTCGCCCATCATGTTGAATATACCCTTTTAAAAAAAATTGGGGAAAAAAGAGCTTAGTTTTACTCAACTAGTAGTCCTAAACACGTTTAGGATATGCCCTTGAACACAGAAAATTTGGTTCCCTCATGTGCCCCCTCCCACCTCACTTTCATGTACTTTTTGGCTACTCAGTTGGTAGCCTTTATCAAGGGTGGCAGCTTTATATACTGGCCAGAAGCAACAATGTCAGTTTCCACACACACATTTACAGTACGATCTAATATGCGCAGAAAATGTGGGACCAACCTGCCAACCTATTTAGTTCATTTAAGGATAATTCTTGGTTTTGCACTTCATGTTCAATATATACCCTTTTAAAAAAAATGGCCCCCAAAAAACCCAAGTTTTACTAAACTAGTAGTCCTTAACAGGGGTTTACGATATGGCCTTGAACACAGAAAATTTTGTTCCCCCATGTGCCACCCCCCCCCTCAATTTCGTGTACTTTTTGGCTATACTCAATTAGAAGTCTTCAACAATGTTGGCAGCTCTATATACTGGGCAGAAGCAACAATGTAAGTTTCCGCTAACATTAACCGTAGGCTCAAGTGAGCACAGAAATTGTATGACCAACCTGCATATAGCTAAAGAATAATTCGTCGCCTTGCACTTACCCTTTTAACAAAAATTGCAAAAAAGCTTAACATTTTTCTCAAGTAGTATTCCTAAACGAGGGTTTACAATATGCCCTTCAGCACTGAAAATGTGTTTCCCTCATGCTTCTCCCTTTTTTCATGTACTTTTAGGCTACTGTATAACAGTATAAAAAGCATTATACAGCAGTAAATTTATCCCAACCTTGTACGATACTGTAGGACTGGAAAACTCTTGAGATATTGAATAGAAACCATAGTTTTCAGTAATAATATTTGCCAATATGCTTGTGTGATCTTGAAACTGTGCGACCACGCAGGCATGATCAATATAGGGCGTGGTAAAGTTTAGTGTACCCCACGCCATCCCCCCTCTCTCCCCTCTCTCTCTGGTGGAAGTAACCCATGGCATTACACTGTATAAAAGGACTCCGAAAACTTCAGAGGAAGTTTCCCTTCATACTGTGTTTCCTTCCACTAAAATATTTCAAAGGCACACTGTAAAACCTAGATAGTGCAGGAAACAACATTGATGATGTGACTTTTCTATAGTACGCTGAAGAAAAAAAATGTACTGAAGTTCAGCCCAATGATGTGAAGTGGCAATACATCTTTAATAAACATACTTCTTGAATACTGAACATTAAACTATAACAACAAGGGCGAAAGGGACTGGAGAAAATATATCCGATTCAAAAGTCTGCATGCCCATGCAGTCCATATGCCCACTAATTATAATAAGTCAAAATTATTTACCTACTACCTTCAATTGTTCTCCAAAAGTTTTTATCCAAAGAGAAGCTTCTAAACTGTTTCCACAGTAACTAATCACAGACTCTATAATTCAGTTCTTTAAGTTACTGAACACGTGTACAGTATGCATACTCCACAGACACCGTCATGAAAAACTACTCATATATACTGTAATTGTGCATTCTTTATTGGCAATCTCTCAGTGACTTTTGATTCTCCCACAGGACCCATTATCACTAAAGTAAAGAAAATGTCACCTTAAAGGTATGCAAATATAGAGAAACAGTTACCAGAAGGGCAGACAATTTGACCTTTGGGGTTCACATTGGCTTTTTTTCTGCAGAAGAGGTTTCCAGTATATATATATAGGCCCACTACATGCAATAATAACCTATAGGCAAACTATATTTATACAGCTAATTGTTTACAATTAACTGCAGGCACACTGTGATATTCATGGTAAAATATGGCAGTTGTATGAAGCATGTGACTGCATGTGTACAAGTAAACACTGTATGGTGAAGTCTTTTTTTTTCTTGTCAAATTTGTCTTAATTTGTATCACAACAGATTTCACTATATACGTAGTCTACTGTATGTACACTTGAAAGGTTCTTATTTTTGGTTTTGCATATTAGAAACACAAATGTCAACAGGTGTGTTAATCAAATTCTTTTGATGTGAAATTGCAGTCAGGAGAAAGCTATAGTTAAAGATTCCTTGGTTTTAAATTTCAATGGAAAATTCTTATTGATAGAAATATCACTTCTTATTCCAATTCTTTAAGTTGGGACATCAAGTTAGAAATGATGTGTGCTTGTTTGGCATTCTCTTCCTTTGAAATGGTCTAATACAAGCTGTGCCAACATGTGGGATGAAACTAGAGCAAAACATGGTGCACGTTTGTATGCTCTTCTATACCAACTCCATGAGCAGCTTGTACTTGTCAAAATGCTTTAAAAAACTCATTTCATAAATGACCCTCCCCCCCCTCCATACATACACACATATAAGCTGCACAATTACACCACACTTCAGCTACTACATCATGGTGTAAATGAATAAATGAAAGCACTTTCGTTGCTGCCAACTGAAAATTCATGCCTCATAATTACAATTAGACATAATTTTGGCCTGTGCCTCTTAGGGAGGTTTTATTGATAATGAGGTACTACAAGACGAATCTAGCTATTTCAAGTTAGCTTGAAGCGAACAATACTGTACTTAACTTGAAATTTGGGAGTTGAATGGACTTAATTGAGGGCAATTTCATGTGATTAGCATATATAACTAAGGAATGTCAGCCGCAACAAGTCTAAGGGCAGTTTCAAGCAAAACAAGACATGACTCCGAAAATTTAAAATTAAAGGTAAGACGCGAAAATACTATGTACATGTCATTTATATATTGAAATTTGCATATTTAATTAGCATAATTTTAATTGCAACATTAATAAAATTATTCGTTGTCAAGTTTGATACTAAATACATTTATATACATGATGAAATTATAACACCTGAATGGGTGCATGATTTTTTAAGCCTAGAGATCCAAAGCATGGGCTTGACATTTGTGTAACATACTTCATTACTGTTCAATGATGTAATTAGAATTTGGAAAAATATGTCACGCTGTATGGGTAAATTTGGATGATTTTTTAATTATTCCTTTGAAAGACAATAATTTGCAATGAAGTTTGCTTCCAAACCTACTGTAGGACATCGAAAAGCATTAAACACAAGCACATTTTAAGTTCATCTGACTTGCCTTCATTAATGACTAATTAAAGTCTGTCACGTACGCCGTGACGTTACAGCTGACATCACATTGGATATACACACAAACTTTGCACTGTAGTGTCCTATTCCCAAACATGATTGAAACACACCCCCCTCCTCTGGCACCAACCCTTCTCAACTGAGGTTGCCTATAAAGTGATTTAGCTTTCAAATGTGAGATATCAGCTCACCTTCTTAAATGACTAATGAGAAACAATAGACACAGGGAAAATATAACATATTGTTAATTATAGTTGACACTCTTTTTGAAAGCTGGTAGCACCATTCCAACTTCTTCATTGAACTCAGCTACTGTATACATACGTTTCCGGATATGCTATGTGATCTATTTTAAGGGAACATAAATTGTCAAGTTATCTTTTGATCAAGTCATTTTTATGTTATATTGACATTATAAAATATTAGTAATTTTGAAATTGCCTGTTGTGTGTCACGCTGTAACTCTATGCTAATTTCAATTTTTATTTCCCGATTAATGTATTTTAACAAAAATGGATTTTTAACAAATTTCCACATCTAAGATCAAAGACTGATGCAAGGGACCATCAGAAAGATATACTGTAAGTAACTTCAAAGCACCATTGAAGTGACATTTGAATTGTCACGCTGTAACGGTCGCGCTGTAACTATATTGAGTAAGATTTTATTGCCTATTATTAATTGTCAAACAATTTTCACAAATAAGGTGTCCTATAAGACAATGCAGAAAGCAACAAAAGATTTTCCAATATGGTAGCTTTTCAAACTTCACCGAGTTTTGGGTATACATGTTTGTGCGAAAAAAACTTCTTTATTTTACGTCACACTGTAAGAAGGATGATTTATTAATCATATATCATAATAACAATACATGGATCATAGTTAATCTTTATACCTGTTTAGAAAGAACGTAGTTATTTTGTATTATTTCATTGCTGATATATAACTAAGTTTTTGTGAAAGAACCATTGGAATATTGAACAAGCCTTCTGATTCTCACACTGTAATGCTTTGAAGTTGCCCCTATAAGCAAAGACATGCCATTGACTTTACTAGTTCTTTGGTGGAATTATCATTGTTTTGCACTATGACAAGATTTTACGCTCAAAATGCTTTTTCACCTCTGTACCCCGCTAGTAACAAATAAGAAGATACATTTTCAATCCTGTATAATGGGTGGGGGAGGGGGCGTTTGGAGAGCCCCCTCCCCTTAAATAAGGAAAAAGAAAAATAGGAAGAAGGAAGAAAGGGAATGCAAACAAAAGGGAAAGGAGGAAAAGAAAATAATGGGGGAAAAATAAAAATAGGATAAGGAGGTCAATTATATCATCATTAGGTAATTTAACATGATGGTTGTATAGATTAACTACATGATCATCATGGTATCAAAGGGGAAAATATAGCGGTCGGTCATATACGGATGGTGCTAATTTCTGTACTGAACCATATAACTTCTATTACAGGGAAACTGGGCAGGCCCCTGGACCCAAGACCACATGCGCAAAGCAAGAGTTAATAAAACAGACAGTCTCCTGATGTCCGATTTCTCCTCTTTAAAAGTCACTGACAAAAATTGAAGAAAACATTTACTAAAAATAAGAATTCCTAAACACACAAAGACAGTGCCAGGATTGCAAAGTCTTTCCCCCACCCCTCACTTTCGTACATCAAATCCCGCAAATGCTTAAACATATATGCTTGGACCACACCTGTGCAGTGTGAGCCCCTGCTGTGCTCACTCAGCTTGGCATTGGTCACAATATTCACAATATAAGTCGCACCCTTCGGGTAAAACATTTGCGTACACACCTGCATATTGTGCACAAAATAAATTTTTACAGTAAAATGTGTAAGCCCAATGTTGTCTGCTTTGTTTTGCACATTCTTTTTATGTAATATCTGGCTTTTACTGTGTAAGTCTTATTGTGTTAACTCCTTGGATACATCACAATTGGGCGTTTTTTTGTAAACAATTTATGATCAAGATTAAACAAGACTGGCAGTAAGCAGTTACATCAATTCAAAGCATTGTATAGCTACAGCAATCCAGATTATACGGGTGTGAAAAGCAGTTCATGGGGAAGTCTAAATGTAAAATTCCACATGCAGTTGTGCTTTTTATGTGAAACGTCTAGCTAGAACCAAAACGTCATGGCCAAGCCGCACTAAACAATGAGCAAACTAAAGCCAATATTCAAGCGAAAAAGACCCCCACCCATGAACAAACGGCCCCACCATCCCACAAAGACAAGAAAAAGGACCTGCGCCCTTCAGCTACCGCACTGCATACACTTGTGCAACAATTAATTGTTGAGGTCTTAAACCTCCCAACGGGATGCATATAATGTAGATTTAGAGAATTTTAAGCACACATTTATTGATGAAGCACATGATCAAAATTTCTCTTTCCAACTCCAGTTGTGTTCAAAGGAGTTGTGCATATTTGCCTTTACATGTACGTGGAAGAGCTGGGGTGTTCGCAATGTCAGTAAATGTAGTGCAAGAATAAGCAGCTGAACAATCGCAGTCTAATTTGCAATCCACTGAAATGGATGTATGTTTTAACATTTTCTCTCACAGAAAACTTCACACAAAATTATATGGTCACTGCTCCCTTCAATTTCTTTATTGAGCAGATTTACAACTCTAATAATGACTTACAATAAAATGATTCAAGAATTCACTCTGTAGTTGCAGGTCAATATATATGTTGCTATACCGTAAACTGTTGCATAATGTGGAGGTTAATGGACATACAGCATGTGGCACAAATAATGATAGCATATTTGGAAGGACATTCTGAACATAGAGTTATGGGAAATGCGTTTTAAAACTACCCATACCCATATGTATATCCTCCATTAAGAATGAGACGCACATTGAAGAATGAGTGAATTGTGTATTAAGAACAAAGTAACTTCAGCACATAGCTATCAGTGGTTCTCAAGCAATTGGTATTTCCTTACTAAAGAAATACTGAAATAGGGCCAGCTAATTTTAAACTGTGCAAGTAAGGAATTAGCCTAGGATAAGGTGTGCCATTCATGCATAACAAAATGAGGATGAATGATTCATTTGCTTTTTCAGACACACACGAACAAAAATAACTTTTAGAAGTTTTCCTTTATTCATTATATAAGTACTTACCATAATCTATTTGAACTTTCACTACATATAATTGGAAAAGTGGTTGTGTATGGGGAAGAAAAGGCATTTATACAAGAGACAAACCATACAACCCATACATACATTTCCCCATGAGTGGCAACTTTTCCATGCCTTATATGGTACTGCTGAAGAAAGAACTTGGGAGTTCTTGTTTTAATTCCAATCTGTTCATTCATAGATCATAGAATTCTGAAAGGGTTACATTTAAATAGGACAAATGGTTCAGTAGTAGGTTGATCCCTGCCTTGCACACCCAACCCCCCCCCCCCAGAAAAAGAAAGAAAAAAAGATCGGGACAGGGCCACTCATTGAGGTAACCCAAATCCAAACATGTTCTGTAGCAGTTATGACGAGACATTGAAAGTTCCCCAGCATCTTACTCCATAATGATCGAAATTGCACTGTGTCACATAAATGTGAAACAAAATTAAACTTGCAGATTCTATGAATGGACAACATTCGATATCATTATATGTCCTTTACTGTTATTCTGTGATACACATGCAAGTGTCATTTTTGTGTTATTTCTAGTTTCGATTTTTGTGTATTTTCTGATGAAATTTGGATGATCCAAGACAAAATATGCAGTATATGTGTGAATGGCTGACAATTGATTCTTATGTTGACATTTTTCCCACCGAAACCCCTACTCTACTGAAATTCAAATCCGTTTGGTCTTCACAAGAACAATGCAAGTATGGTCATGACCATCTATATTTACCTAGTGGCCGTGAAATACCCCAATCAAGAAATTCATGAGCGTAGTCTTTGATCATCTTTAATAATGCATGCTTTCATGGTTTATTTTAACCCCAAACAAGTCTAGATCCACTTCCATGACAAAATTGTTTTACAGCAAAACTACATATATATATTTTATTTTGAAGTTGAAATTTCGGGCATTGGTGCATGGCGATTTTTGACTTGCTGGTAATATTTTAACTGTAATACCAGTATCAAAGTTCAATATAGTTATAAGAACTAAATGGTTAATTTTACACTAATGAAAAAAAAACATGCCTACATACTCACTTGCTATGACACATTCCCTGAAAAATAACAGCTTCTAGCTTGCAGGTACATTGAGAGTATAAGTACTGTAGTGTGGTACTTCTGTGCTTTTTACGTGCAAAGAAACGGACACGGACCAAAGGTCAACAAAACCAAAAACAATCCCAGTCTGTTTAACAAGCACCAAAAACCCAACTGAAAACCCACAAACAGAAATCTCTCACTTACCCACAAATGTATAAAATATAGCGTTTAACGTGACGTGAAAAGGACACGGACCCAAAGGCTAACAGAACCAAAACAATAAATCTCCACAAACCAGCCCCAAAAACCCAACACCAAACCACAAACAGAAAACCCCCAACCCATATTATGTAAGGACCACACAAACCCCCCACCCCACACAAACAACTAACTAACTCCAAAATTCATCCGGGGTACGCCGTCCCGATAGCAGACGACAGGCTTGCGCATTACCTGCGAAATTTTCCCAATACGGGTCTTTTCAAGCCTCTAACAGTATTCCCCTTTTCTTACGAGAGAGCAGAGTTCTTAACTCCTCGTCAACCTTGATCGAGTGGACCTCCCTGTCAGGAACAGGAGGTCCACTAGCGACCATCGTGTCCGGTTTAGCGGAAGCGGCTGCGGGTAGGGTGGAAGGGCCACTCGAGTCAATGAGATCAGTGGCCTGTTTTGTCTCATCAAACCAATCGGAGGACTCCTTAGCCACAACTAATAAGGCTGTAGTGCAGTCCTCCATTGGCGAGTCAGTATCTGGGCCACTTAATGTCTCTTGGGCCGGTTGACTCGGGGCCCGACTAGTATCACCGATAGCGGGCGTAGCTACCGGTGAACCAGTACAAGCGGCATCCTGCGCCGCGTGCCACTCCGCTAGTACCATCTCCGCCGTTTTGTCCTGCTCTGCCTCAGTGGGCAGGCTGGCAGTCTCGGTAAGTTCGATCAGGGGAGAGGTCGGACACGAAAGGGGGAACAAAGCCTCCATCGGGGCGCTAGTGTCGGACACTGGGGCGATGACAGGATCATCATGTGGTACGGTGTCAGAGGCCGGGACAGGGACCGCTGCAACCACGCCCGTAGCCACTCTCGCGGCGTATGAGCGGTCTGGGCATAAACGGGCGAGATGGCCCGTTTTCCAACACGAGTTGCAAACGATATCCCCTTTACACTCGGCCAGGGTATGCCCAACCTGTAAACAGCGGCTACACCGCTTGTTCGGGCACAACCTGGCCTCGTGCCCTTCCAGCCCACACCTCCAACAAGTGCGAGGCTGGCCCGGGTATGCAATGTGGGCCCTGTGCCCATTAGCCCACAAGGTAGAGGAGATATCGGACTTGAGTTCGATTCTAACTCGTCTAGTCCCGGTCTTGACACCTTTACATTCAAGGAATTCCGGCTCCTCGTAGCCGGTCACTTTCCCAAAACGCCCCAGTGTCCGCACAACAACCTGTTCAGACATGTCCAGAGGGAGATGGAGGACTGTCACCCACACCGAACTGTCATACGGTGTGACCTTCAGTCCCCCAACTCCCTCCAACACATAGACGCCTCGGACGCGGGCAGCCTCCGAGGTAAACCGTACATGAAAAGAATTCATACCCCGGAGAGGTTTACGCTGAAGCGCGTCAACCTCTCCAGGGACCTTTAAACCAACAGAACGCAAAACTGAAAAAACTTGTACGGGGACGACCTTAGCCTCCCCCGAAAAACTCAACAATACGATTTTGCTTTTACGGCTAGCCGCCATGACAGCTAGGGGTGTGGCAAAGCCACGCACCTACAAAACAAACCAAAACGAAACAAACCAAAAACACACAAACTTCACTAAAACAAACTGTAAACTAATGAAGGGCCAACGTAAAAACACAATAAATGTGTGGTCAACGAAAGGTGGAGAGCAGCCGAAAACACGTCCGCACTCCACGAGAACTGAACTGAACTCCTCTGTACTGTAGTGTGGTACTTCTTAAGCCAGTAGTGTATACCAACAGCTACAATGACACCAACAGCTACAATGACACGTACAGTAGGACTACTAGATAGTCCTCTGAGGTTGGTCATGACATTTGCTTTCATTGAAATATTAAGTAAGAATATCCTGTACAGGCCTGGCAGAAGATCATTCAAACTAATGAGAGTTAATCAGCTGGCAAATAAAGAAAACAACAATTGTAAGAGTGAGAGATATAATGTACCAAGTTACTGGTCCCAATATTATTGTGGAGGTGAGTATATATGTGTTTCCTCTCACAACTGTTTGACAGCATTATGCAATACTTTTTGAGGGCGCTATTCACAATAGCCCTTCATCCAAATTAGTGTGTATTTAGAGTATTGTTTTTCCACACAAAAAGACACAATGAGAAAACATACAGAATTTTTGCCACCATGCATATTCATGAAGATGATCACTCAGAAGATGGAATAGGGTTCTATAGGTTATAAATTGTGGGACCAGGCAGTGGTCCCATAATTGCTATTGCTGCCCCACATTGCTATATGTGTTTTCAGTGTCTGGCTCCACAATTAATGTAACGGTGAGTACACACATACACACGTGTACATACATGTATACACGTATACATACATATATACACGTATATTTTTATATATACACACATGCTTTCATTTGGGACTTGAAGTTAGTCAGCCCAGTTTAACTTTAATAGTTGTTTTTTCCTTCCTTTCCTGGTTGTGCCCCTAAAAGAAATCAAACCAAATTGAAAGTATTAAACGATATGTAAATATTTGCGCACATAAAGGTACGTGGAAGTTAACTGACTCAAAAGGGGAATTTCATTCTTTGTTACATGACTGATCGAAGTGAAAAGAACTTCGCAAATGCAGTTTTCTTGAATGTCATCTTGGCAGCTTATTTTTACCTTTTTATATTACTTGTAGGAAGATTAAATGTGACAGCTGCAGGGGTTCATTCGAGGAGCCTGAGAATGTAGCCCATCTATATAAATAGCCTCATTATTGCCTTGTAAACATTTTCAGCCACATGTTCAAACAGATAATTGTACTTACAATACTCCTCTTTCTTATGTCAATGTTGCTTTAATAGTTATGAAGATAGTCCAGGAGAAGCTTCAAAAGAAAAGATTTCAAGAAACAACATTGTTGATAATCCAACCTTACCCTCCTGCAACCTTAAGCAATGGAACTTTCATAATAAAACTCAAATAGAAGATCTGCTACAAACTGAAACTCCTTCCCATATTTTGGTATTTAGCTATAACATCATTCATCATGTCAGCTTACATGATCAATGCTATATTCACACTACAGTATACAGTTCCAAGCAAATACTCTTCGAAAGAGGCATTTAAAATGGCAAAGCACTTCAGAGGAATTAGCAAGTGGTTATCTAGCCATGTCTAAAGGTACTAACTAACAGTGACTGAACCATAAACATTTAAGGGATGCTAAAATACTAAGCATGTAAGCCATCTCAATTATTGCAGACGGACTACAACATACAGGTTTACTTGCCATTGTCTGTTCTATGGGCAAAACTCCAGGCAAGATGAAAAAGATTGACTGAATAATCAAGTACAACTGACAGATTTTTTTTTTAAGTGCACCCCTCAAAATTTCCATGACCTCAGCCAGCTTTTGTTTTGCAACTGATGCTAGAAGAGGTAAGAATATAAAATATACAATGAGATGAAACAAATGTACCAAGATATGCATATAATGATGGTAATGACCATCATATGAAATTTATCTCAAGATGCAAAGTAGATGGAAAATATACAAAATATTAATAAAAAGACAAATTTATGGTGTGAAGACCATGTTATGCCCTAGCATTATGTTTTAACATGGTCTCCTCACCATGAAATATGTAAATGAAAGAAGGGCTGAACTCTTTAAGGTTCCATTGGTCAGTCAGCTTTGTAGCAGGCAATAACTGTAGCTACTGGTACAGTAGTTTTTGCAGCTCGTTTCGTCATCAGAGGTTTGTTATACTCGAAAGGCGATTGACTTGAATTCTTCGCTTCTACCGGTTAATGCAATTCAACAATGAACACCAGATTCGCACTCTTTTGTACGCGAAGTAAGGCAAAATTGTTTACAGTGCAGTATGTAAGGCGAATGATTGCAAATTTGTGCATGGTTATGCTGTGCCACCCGCTTCTAACAATGATGTGACCATGAATTACACATTTTGTGGTAAAGGGTCTCTCGATACTTCGAAATTTACACATTCAAGTATTGCAACATAATGATTTGTTTCCATTGGAATACACACACATACACTTTCCTTTCCCTGCTAGGGAATCTTTATTAAGAGTAGGACCTGAAGTGGTTCCTAAGAGGAAAACACTAAGATTGCTGTCTAGTTAAGTTGGAAACAGCTGTTGAAACTTCATAAGTAAAGAGGTTACATATTTTTTCCTTCAATTGAAGAAGGAAAGAGGGAAACGTTACCTGAAGTTCCGGGCTGGTCATCTTCTTGTACTGTGAAAAATAGAGACAATAAAGACATTTAAAATATGTATCTACTGTATGTATTGCCTAAGATCTACATTTCAAGATATTATAACATACAATGCAGGTCAGTACTAACAGATCATTGAATTAGTTTTGTAATATATGTTAGAAAATAAAATTAAAATGCAAAAGCAATACTATAAATGTATGGTTAATTAGTAGTAGCTACTAATAATTTTGGTTTCATATATATACACAATATACCTCGAGCATAGATTGCCACAATTGCATACAGTGAGCTTACTGCGTTCAATATGTGACATGTCATAATGCGGATGGCAAATTTTCAGATCGTATCTCATACTGATGTATTGTTGCGTCATAATATATTGACATCATGATCCCCTTTGTCTGTACTGTAGCAGATGCAGTAGTTAATTGGAAACTTTGTTTACAGCAATATTATTTACATTCACCGATTGATTTTGAGAAAAATTGGTTCTCTTGACTTCAGAAATTAATATAAGTGTGTACTCACCTACTTCAATTCTCAACTTTGAAAGATTGAAGTGAGATCCACCCACTGCTCCCAGTCACTATCAAAGTATTTTAGAAAGATCCGCTCTTGAAGTTCAATATCACTATAAAGCTGTTGTCACAAGTTCTTTAGAAATATTATGTTCTAGCCTTCCTCAAATACTGCGGTTTTTGAGATGAGAAAAACACACGGTTTACTATTTTACAGTATAATTAGGAAAACAATGAAACATAATCATCCTTTCCTTTCCGGTTGGATATCTTTTATCTTAGATTTTACTTTCGATACACTGGATATCAGTACAGAATCAATATCCGTAATTGACATTAATAAAACAAAACTCTTACCATAACATGGCTTTTACAGTCCGGGGCCTTGTGTCCAGTGCAGCTGCTCCTCCTATAAATTTTACTTCTTTTATTTGATGAATCGACGTACTTTCTCCATTTTAACCACAAGCTATTTTTGACGCAGCTTTCTAGCCTGGCTGAAGTGCAGGTGTTGATGCATCAAGAGACTGATCTTCCCCAGCCGATAACTATTTTACACTTTGGTGTGACTAGGCTTACTAGGTACAGATGCCTTCCGGCCATGTTTTCCATAAATAACTCAGATTTCTAAACGATCGGTGTCCGACATTTTGTTAAACTCCGCTATATTATCATCAATCGCGAGTAGCAACTGTGCAACTCGTCAATTTGCAGAAATTTATGCATTGACGAGATCCGTTATCTCGTTAACGTCAATTTTCTCAATTTTGTCACGTTACAATCTCGTGAACTCATCAATTTGCAGATATTTGCCGTTTTGTCAAGTTGCAATGTCCCTTCTACGCTTCCGTAAAAAGCCATGATTTTTGAACATGTCCTAGTAGTCTACTGAAAATTCATAGGTTAAGTCAAAATTACGTTGAAAAGGTCACCTAAGGTCGGGAAGCTTGTTCTGGTACTCAATTTAGAGGTACATGTAAATTTAGTAAATTGATAGCACAACTTTGCCTGTAAGCCATTTTACTCGCAGAAAAATGGGACACCTTGTTTTCCTCCCCCCCCTTCAAAATCAATGTTGCCCTTAAGGTTGCCCCCCCCCCCGTTTACTTAGGCTGGTACCGCCTTTAAGATTGAGATCTATATATACATATATAAATATTTCATTCCAGAACAAATTAGGGAACACGTCCAAAATACGTACGTTAATTTGCGTGCTGCTGAGTTAGAACTCGTTCAAATGCATGCATAAATCCACCCTGGAACGATGTTGAACGCATCCGAACGGGCGGCTAAAAGGGTCCCCGTTCCGATGCGTTCGTTTGTTACGTCAAGAATTTAATCCGCTTAGTTACACAAAAGTGATGCATAACAAAGGAACATTATTTCCATTCGGAAGCGTTCGTTTGAATCCGCAACACTTTTGTTAAATAGTACAGCTTTTCTTTGGCAACTTTTTCTCCGTTCTGAGGCATCTGTTTGCGTTCGTTTGTATGCAGTACCGTTCTGCAGCGTTTGGCTTCGTTCAAACGTGTTTAAATTCATAAGTTGAAGTTGGCTATAAAGTAGTTGAAAGAAAAATACCGTGTAGACAGCTCGTATATTATTGAAAAAAATTGATCTCTACATGCCAGTTACAAGGGTTATTTCTGTGACCCAATTTAGCCGAGGGTGAGCGTAACTTGAAAATGAAAACCGTTCTACTTCCATGCATGCAACTGTTACACTAACTTCATTATTCGATCACTGAAACATGCTCGCAAATTCCCGCGATGGCAAGTCTTTCACCGGCAGGAATGAAAATGGCCCGGTAAAGCGTTAGAAACATAAAATCATCAAACTGATAACTTCAGCATGTATCGTGATCGTTCGTGGAACGACACTAGTGACATTATGACGGTTTCGTTTCGAAATTGACATAACAGCCTAACGTTACTATTTTTGTGCAGCCGTAATATCTGTAACGTTACAAGGAATTCCCCTTCTAGAACAAGTTTGGTTTGCAAGTAGGTATACTGCAAAAATATTTGCAAACAACTTGTTGCGGACTAGAATCCAATCAAATCAGCACAGTACATCTTGTGATTGTCTCTGTAAATAAATTATACAAGCAAGCTTGCAGTTAGTGCTATGTATACTTCTGCGCAACAAGCTGCGTAAATTTTAGCCGTATATTTTAGCCCAATAATTTTGGGCGCGAATTTTCTGTAGTTAAATTTTCTGTTATAAAAACTTATATGGTTGAAAGAGGGAGTTGGTTGAAGAGGTAAAACCCGCGCCAAAATCGTGGATGTTGGCCGTAGTCATGTCATTTTAACTACAGTAGCTATAGTCGAACCTGGCATTGGGGAGGGTTTTCAAACGAGCCGACGGCATTTCAACTGGCTTCTGGCCCAACAGACTACCGCTAGGGTCAACTTCTGCTTCAGTTGCGGTAGTGATAAAAAAAAAAGGTTATGATCAGACAGAAATATTTCTTAAATCACCGATCTAATTTTATTGCAACTAGTATATGACCCCATATAACCTGTATTTTACCGTGTGTGTGGGGGGGGACCTAACTTATTGGGGGAACAATATTTTTTTCGGGTTATGTCACGGGCGATACTAGCCTCCGAATAAAGGTGAAAAGCGCCCCAAAAAATCGGCGTTGCGATTTTCTTTATTGCCCGCAAACAAGTTAGCGGTCGACCGTACGAAGGGATAGCATGGAAATAAAACGGAATTCATTGGGCACATGTCGGGGTTATTGAGTCATAGAAAGAGCACTGACAAGGGAACTGCGTGATGATGGTGCAATTTTGACAACAAGCTGTTCTTGGGATAGTGCCATTACTCTCCGCGACTACAATATTGTGAACTTACTTTTGCTTACTATTTCAATGGTTTTTTTTTCTTACAAGAGAAAGGGATGACATTATTGGCAGTTTTACAAAAGAGTGGAAAGATGATTGCGAAATAAAACTGGCAACTTTTCCTGGCCCTTGCTCGGAATGGCTGCCTGAACACAAAAACCATATCTAGCTATGGCCTACATGTATCATGAAAGCCTAAATTAATAGGATGAAAAATGAAGTATTCGAAAAAAAAATACGTTTGTGCGGGAAAGCTGCTTGACAAGCGGTTCGCTTCCATTATGTAATAACAGCGTAGGGCATTTGTGGAAGTCTACAAGTCCTTTTCACCGCTTCTTCTTTTTGTTTTGTCCTTTCTTGGAGTGAATCAATCTTTTGTGTCTTTCCATGTCCGCTTTTGATCCAAATGAGTAAGCGCAAAACTTGCACCGTCCGAGTCCGAGATCATTATACTTGGGCATTGCCATTTCAGGATCAAGATCAAAAGTGCCCCTTCCGTGATTCGGGTACTCCAAAGAAAGAAATGAAATGCCCATCATGTTTCTCACAGACAATGGGGGAGGGGAAATTCGCCTGGGTCTTAAACAGTTGGTCACATTCTACACATTTGACAGGCTGCAAAAGTACAGTGCTCACAGTTTCTTTCTTGACATTTCCAAAAAGTTAGGCTAGCAAGTCGACGGTCCATGTGTTTCACTGTGAAGGCATAATCACTTCTATTTCATCTAGTAATTGTTTTTCAATATTTCCTAATGGCCTGTCTTAATTGTTCACGGTCCGTGAACCCACTTCGGGGGGCATCGCATGCCATGTAGCTACAGTGGATCTCGTGTCCGTCGAATTGCTTCCCATGCAAATACTGGCACACTCGAGCCATTGCCTCGTTAAAAACAATTGCTTCTTTAGCTTTTCGTTCGGCTTCTGCCATTTTTCGTTGCTTACAGGGAGGCAGCAATTCACCCTGCAACTTTATCGGGAAGTGTTACCCCTGTTAAAAGGTTGGAAACAGGTGCCCATGCGTGCTCAATCGGGTTTAAGGCAGAATTTCCTGTGGAAAAAGATGTCAGTACTAAACCGTGTAGACCACGGTTTCTCCATAACCTTATACACGCTATTTGGGTAAGCGGTGACGTAATGTTCCAGTCCGGCCCCCATCAGCAATTAAAACGGCAAACAACTGACCGCACCGCACCTTACATCATCCTTCGGAAGTGGTTTTAAGTCATTAATATGTGTTTCTATTGTGGCCTTGGCAATAGGTTGTGCACGCAATACAATATGTAAAGGTCCTGTCACAGGGTACTCAACGTGATCCCTCCCGATCGAGTCTTCGTAATTTTTCCACTTTTGGTGTAAGTTTCATATATCCACTAGGAATAAGTAAGTATCATGGGTTGGGGAAATCATGGTCCTTGTAGTTGGGTTTATCCACGTCCGGATATATACGATTTAACTGATACAGCGAGGGTACCTACTTTAAGTTTGTTCATGTTATCGCATACTCTGAGTAAACGACACATTCGGAGCGGAAGCACATTCCCCTCAAATATTTCACTACTGCCCGGTGATAATGGTCATCACTATTTTCGTCTCTAAAGTCATTACGTTTTGAGGGAACTTTTGCGTCTATCAGTCCTTGGTAAGGTTGAGCTCCAGATCGACTGGCAATTGGTGCCTTCGTCCATCGCCGCACTGTACTTTTGCTGATACCGTTCTTCTTCAAAACTAGAACAGCGTTCATTAGTGGTTCGCTATTTGGCTTTAATGACACACCAAAACTCCTAAAGGAGCGTCGCGTCTGCGAACATCTGCTTGGAAGCCATTTTGCTTGATAAAATTAGCAGCGGCTCCAACTGCTTCTGGATAGGTGGAAGAAACAAGAGGACTTCCACGAAGGCGCTTGTTTTCCGAGTCTGCATTCGTTAAAAAGCCACGAGTAATCATGATCACATGACAAGTGCTTGTCCTCAGTACCTTCATTTCCAACAAACATCCATTCCAAATCCATGGTAAATGAAAATGAACACCAAATCTCTAGAAAGTTACAACTTTCATAGGTGTGTATCAAAGTGTTCGTTTTTCTGTATCTGAAATTCAAGATAGAAATGAAGCTTACAAAACTTCTGTGCCGTTCTTTGCAATCATGCGTGTGTATATGTGTGTGTGTGCGTTTGTGATATCTCAAGAAGGGAAGCTTGGACAGTTCTCATATTTGGTACATAGGAGTACCTTATTGTTTTTGGTGTAGGTGAAAGGTCATTTAAGGTCACCAGGGGTGAAATAGTGAAAAGCTTGTAAACGTGATATCTCAACAAGCAAAGCTTGGACTTATCGCATATTTTGTATGTAGAAGTACCACATTGAGTACACGAAGCCTATTGTTTTTGGTGTAGGTCAAAGGTCATTTTGGGTGACCAGGAGTCAAATAGTGAAATGCTTGTAAACATATCTCAAGAAGCGAAGCTTGGATTGATTTCATATTTCATGTGTAGGTTGACCACATTAAGTACAAAAAGCCTGTCGTTTTTGGTGGATGTCGAAGGTCATTTAGGGTCAGCAGGGGTCAACTTGTAAAAACCTTTTGATAATATACGGTATCTCCCATCGTCCAGCCTATAAGTAGATGACATCGGCGATTCGCCTCATAAGAGTACGAGAGCCTATTGACACTTGAAAATGATCTTACGGGCATCCGTAGTCTAACTGTCCACTGGCAAATTTATAGGAACCAATGTAAAGTTGTTAATAAACTTCTAGTTCAAGAAAAACGGAACTGTTATAGCAACAAAATTGCGGAATGTGGCAGTGATCAAAGACGACTTTTCAGTCTAACCAAAGACTTAATGGGTGTATCAAATGATGCCATATTCCCGTCAAACACATGTGTTGAAAGTCTTGGTAATCAATTTGGTGATTTCTTTATAAACAAGGTAGCAGCTATTCGTGAGGAATATGATACTTGTGATGCCACGCCCACTGTAGACATAATAGCAGACGATAGTATTTTTGGTGGTTGTCCTGTAGAATCTTTCTCTCCTGCCACCGAAGAAGAGGTACTGCAACTTGGATCCTATACCTACCTGGCTATTGAAGCAATGTGTCGATGCACTCCTGCCAATTATAACCGCCATCATAAACCAATCAGTCATTGAATCAAAGGTGCCGTCCTGTTTTCAAATTTACCTTTTATATCCAAACTTTTACAAAAAGTTGTTGCAATACGCCTTCAACATCACTTAAATGCTAATGCTTTGCATGATAATCTCCAACCTGCATATCGCCAGTACCATTCAACTGAGTCAGCTCTACTAAGAGTACATAACGATATTGCTGCAGCTCTTGACAAGAGGTCCCAAACAATAATGGTCATGTTGGACCTATCGGCAGCTTTCGATCTTATTGATCATGAGATCTTATTTAATCGTCCCTAACACACTTTTGGAATTGCGTCAAACTCATTAAAATGGTTTAAGTCCTATTTTAGGGACAGAATGCAATGTATACAAATTGATAATGTTATATCTGAAGAGAAACAGCTAAGGTTTGGGGTGCCACAAGGATCTGTACTTGGTCCTTTCATATATTGTATGTTTACCCGTCCAGTTGGAGAAATAATTCAGCGCCATAACATCAACCATCACTGTTATGCTGATGATACGCAATTATATTTGAAATTTGGTGCCCTTGAGTCCTGGAATGATGTATCTCTAAAGCTCCAAGCATGCCTTTCAGATATAGTCAGGTGGATGCGGGTTAATTGTTTGAAAGTTAATCAGGAAAAAAAAACTTTCATTGTATTTTCACCAAAATTTCAGGGTAATGCTATTCAAGACTTGTATATAAATATGGAACCTAACACCATATGTTAAGTTCCTAAAGTAAAGAATCACAATCTTACCATGGATAATCAAGTTGACTGTTATGGTTTTTCCCACAAATTTTCCCCATGAAATTGGTATGGTAAGAAAAATCACAAACAGTGAATCATTCACCAGAATAACATATTTTTCCTTGACCCCCTGGAAACAGGCTGGTGCCACTGGATTGGACATGTTTCAATCACACAATCATCTTGCCATTAGTAAAGCTACGGTAACTTGAACGGACCACTTCAGAACAGCTGAATGAAATGAACGTTGACTGTCAAGAACATACTTCCCGAATAACCACACAGGTTGTATTCAGTCATTTCAGGCCACATATGAGTGGTTACACTGTATCTGGGGTGTTTCCGGGAGTCTTGGGGTGTGAGCTATAATATAATGTGAGACAGTGGTTGGAGATGGACAGGGGTACCCCGCCAGTGGAAATTACTGAAAATGACTCTCCTTAAATCTGGAGTCCTACCTATCATTCTCCAGTAGTTTGCAATTGGTTACACCCTTAGTTCACCTAGGTTAATAAGGGGGGGGGGGACTCTGGCAGTGGTGGCCCCACCAATATAAATTACTGGAAATGCCCATCCCTTACATATGAAGTGATACCTATCATTTTCCAGTAGTTTTCAATTGGTTACACCCTTAGTTCACCTAGGATAATAAGGGGGGGGGGGAAGGACTCTGGCAGTGGTGGCCCCACCAATATAAATTACTGGAAATGCCCATCCCTTACATATGAAGTGATACCTATCATTTTCCAGTAGGTTTCAACTGGTTACATCATAAGCTGACCTATGTCAATGAGTATGTGGGCATATTGTGGGTCTACTAGCAGGGGTACCCCCACCAATATAAATTACTGGAGATGCCCATCCCTTACATATGAAGTGATACCTATCATTTTCCAGTAGGTTTCAACTGGTTACATCATGAGCTGACCTATGTCAATGAGTATGTGGGCATATTGTGGGTCTACTAGCATGGGTACCCCCACCAATATAAATTACTGGAAATGCCCATCCCTTACATATAATTTTTCAACTACTTCATGAGGTGACCTAGGTCAATGGGTGAGGGGCATTTTGGGAGTCTACTGGCAGGGGTACCCCACCAATAATAATTATTGGCAATGCCCATCCCTTGCATCTGAAGTCCTAACCATCATTTTCCAGTAGGTTTCAAGTGGTTACCTCATGAGCTGATCTAGATCAGCCGTGAGGGGTCAATTATTGATGACTGACAGGGGTACCCCACCACCAATAATTACTGGCGATGGCCATTTGTTGCTCTTGGGGCCATACCTGACGCATTGTACATTCTTTGATGTGGTAACCATGAAAGCTCAGATCTAGGTTAGCTTTTAGGTGACTTTAAAATTGCTCTCCCAGCAACACCCACCACACCCGGTTTGTCAGTCGTCTGGTTTCACATACAGTGAACATTGTGATGTACAAGGCAATTGGTTACCTGCCCAGCTAACCAAACCCTCTGGGCTCCCTCCCGCTCTAGTCCCATTGTTATGAGATGCTTTTGGCTTTGGACAATCACGAGCAAAATGCCTAACTCCTCTGCAGTTGTAACATTTGTTGTCCCGAATTCCCGGGACTCTTCTGTAACGATTTAAACAGTCTTGGATTTTCTCCACAACCTGGTCTAAATTACTTTGTACCTCTCAGGGAGGGGGGGGGGGGGGCTGACACCACTACAAGTAACCTTCTATTTCTCTGATTTTCCGTCTGTTGAAACGTTTCAAATTCAATTGTTTTTTTTTATTGCGTTGTCTAAACATTCTGGACGATATATACCCCGCATCAATAAAATTATCTTTTGCCAAGGTCTCTCTTGTAGATTATACTGCGCTAATTCTTGAAGGCTGATCACGGAAAATTCCGTCTGATTTTGTGACCCAAAACGTTTGGTCAGGCCGGCAACAAGTGAATCGTAATTACGACGCATCAAGGTCGCCTAATACATAATAATTAAAAATAACACGTCAACAAATATCAATCTTTATTGCGTCTTCTTGTAGAAATGACAGACGTTGGAAACCGCTAACATTTTTGAATAGGCCGACCAAGCCTGTGACGTGAAAGTTGCACAGTGCAAATATGCCATTTGTAACATTTACGGCATTTATTGCATTTGGTCACTCTGTTACGTTCATTCGAAGTCTAGATTTTCTTCGCGATTACGAGAAATATAAGCTGGTAAATTATTCATCTTAATTTCTTTTTATGATTTCCAACAAAGTTTAGTGAAAAGCAAGTCACTTTGTAACACACGAAAAAGATAAATATATTGCTTAAACAATATCGGAATATGGAATGTGGACCACAGCCGTACACTTTCCAACTTGTTCGTCAGAGAGCAAGACCTTGTGACAGCACTAGTACCAGTTCCGCTAATCCACATGACAGTACTGTTGGTGCTTGTGTAAACGTTTGCGCCGTGCTTGAACTACCTTCCTCTCTCGATGCGAGACTATCGAATTTGGACTGGTGTATATGTGGAGGGTGTATGAAGATGCCAACGGCAAAGGAATGCTTGTGTTGCTCTGATTTGTCAGCGTTAAATGACCGTGTCAATGAAATGGGTTTTGAGTCGAACAACTGCATTGCAAATCACACAGACTTCCCTGTTCTTTGTTTGAATAGGACAGTGCTGAGAACGAATTACATAATGCAAAGACATGTGAGAGGTGATGACACAGCATTACCAAATCAACTTCCCAACAGGTATGATACTTCAACTTTCTTTGACGTGTACAGACTAGTACAGTATTGTCTTTTAATGCTGATATATATGTCAACGTCACTGGCCTATGGCACTGCTCAATATGGGGCGAAGTTTGGTCAAGGATTTTAGTTATATTAACCATTTTAAGAGACCATAGGAGTTTCTTCAATCACACCAGCGAAATTATTAAACTGTTCGAATTATAGGAAGAGGAGAGGGGTAGAGAAGCAAGTAAGTCTCCCCCCCCCCTCCACTGTGCAATTGCTAAGGGTACCAAAGGGAAGGGCCCTTTTGTAAAAAAAGGCAGGAACTTGAAGGGTGTGAAAAGTTGTCAAAAAGAGACCACCAACACCCCTCCCCACCCCTCAAATTTAGAATTTTTGGTTTCAGCAGAAAAACATATGGCTTTATTTTTATCCCTACAGAAAATACAGGTTCATCGCATACAGAACATTTACAGCTTGGAGTCACGGAAGATCAGGGAAAAGGAACAGGTGCATCATTCCAGCATGTGCAGTGGCAGCAATACGTGCATCATTCCCCGAGCCGGATGGAAACTACAAGGGATATCAAGATATATGAGAAGTACGAGAAGCACTGCAGATGAACTAGATATTTTGATATAAGCTCATCATGTCCTTTGTACATTACAGGTTCTACATTTTTAATAAAACGACTATGAAAGTATCCCATTTACAGTGCGGCGTCTATCACTCTATCCGTCAACAATTGGTAAAACCGCTCCCACTTGCACAGTGTTTGATGGAATTTCATGAAACTTGGACACAAGGACCATTGGGTATAGGGCCATCAGGGTTGGTCCAAAATTTGGGGTCAAAGGTCACCTGTGGGCCGTAATGGGCCATTTTGTGGAAATACGCAAAATGCTTCTTCTCCTACAGATTCCATGGTACAATGTTGAGGGTTTGTCACGATAGTACTATGGTAGTTTTACCTTCAGGGTGTTCATGAATTTCAGATCAAAGATCAACTAGGGGTCTTTTGTGGCCCGGGCCGCGGCCCTATATTTTCAAATTGCTCCTGTTCGTACAGTGTATGGCCAATTATAATGAAACTTAGTCACAATGTTCCTCGGGATGAGAGTTACGAGGGGTGTTCGGAAAATTGAGGTCAAATGTCATTTAGGGGGTCATCGGGGGTCATTCTTTGTAATATTTTCAAATGTCTCAATCTCCTCAAGATTTTGATGGATCATATTCAAAGTTGAACTAATGATTGTTGGATTGTGTATGAATAAGGTGATGCCTAAAAAATTTTGGTCAAAAGTTAATTAATTACAATTAATCCCCATTGTTTAAAAAAATCTGAGCCTTCACTTTTTGCCAAAGCTCCTTTAATTTGTCTCCCAGTGTCTGCAGTGTTTGTTTACATTTGTGGTTAAGCTCTGCAGAGGCTGTTAGTGGAATTAAAGCAGGACTGGGAGTTGTTATTAACTGTTGAACTGTAAGCATGAGAGCCCTATAGCCAATCAGCACTTGCCGATTCTTACAAGTCTTTGAGCCTGAGGTATGGTAGAGGGGAGAAAGTTTAATAGGGTAGGTCAGTGCATGGTATTGTTTGAGAGAGTGGGTAAAATAGGATTTAAAGGGGTAAAATAGGAATTATAGCCAGTGGTGTGGCCAGGATTCTGCTCACGGAGGGGGGGGTATCCCTCATGGGCCCAAAATTGGTTTTGTGGGCCCTACATTTTTCAGCTCGAAAAGGTATGAGCTTCTGCACCATTGGTGCTCTAGTTTCATGTTTCATTTCTGTATTTATAAAAAAATAAGTAAGAAAAAAGTTGAAATATTAATATCAAAAGTTCAAAACACATACTTTTACCACTTGGTTTCTTCTCGATCAAAAAGTAAATACATCATTAACCAGACAAGACATTAAGTTCAACCATAATGATGATGATATTCTGTAATTGTGATAAAAACTAGGTATTAACCTGGGGCATTCTAGATAGTACCTTGTTTGGAAGATGATCAAATCAAATGAAAAGAAAATCAACAACAGAAATTTGGCAAATACTAACCTGCATATAATGTGTATTATATCAAATTCCTTTTCTGTATATCTGTTATTAAAAAAAAATTGGGCTAACAATTTATGGCAGTTAGGATAGTCTTGTATGGAGTAGAAGAAAAATATATCGACAATTTGCACTGGGCTATTTGAAACATAAAAATTTATTATAAGAATGGCATGAAGTTTACATCATAATTGAGCAGCAAAGATAACGGAAAATACATAATGTATTAGTACAAACATGTGGGTAAATTTTGCAGGTATACCAGCTATTTTGTCTTTGTTAATTCTACCATAATGAGTAAGAAAACAACTACTAGTGAATTAAATATTAGACAAGTCGAGTAATGTGTGGAAGACCCACATGACAGTTTGCAGGTTCTGTTCGTTCCTGCACCCCCCCCCCCCGCACTCTAACAATTGTTGTTCAGAAAGATGAAAAGGAAAATATAAAATATGAAATTACCCTCCCTCCCTCCCCTTCCCCGGAAAACCCCTATTTCATGTTGAAATCAGGGAAACCGATGGCAGCTTCACTGAAGGAAAAGTTGAAATTTCCCGAAGCGTGACTTAAAAGTATTTACTAGTTCTGCTTTGCTTGGTTTCGGTTTTCTAGTTATGTTCTGTGGCAGGTCTTTTTTTCGGAGGCAAAACATGGAGGTGGCCAATCTTCATCGCCACAGCATTCATCAGGAGGTCATAGATGAAGTTATACTCCTTAGCTTCGTACATTGGTTTAACAACACATTTTTTTCATGCCTTAGAGAAAACCACATTGTAACGCTTTTGGCCTTTCTTATGGCCTTTCCTTACTACCGCCTGCTGTCTTCCACTGTTTTCATTGTGGTCAATGATGGCAAGTTGTGTTCAGGCCAGCATATTTGGGAAGTCAAACTCCTGGCGCATTGGACAGTACTTCAGCATGGCACCATGAAAAACCTCCAGTGAGCCAGTGTGGCATGACCTGTTCAGGAAACGAATATCCTTTAACAGCATCTTGTCCATCACGATGTCCTTCAGAGCATTGTGGGCTGGCGAAGCTAGTTTTAACCATGCTGGCTCAACCTCATCATCTTCCCTTATAGGTGGATGTTGACATCTGTGAAACTTGTTGCATGTGTCCCAGCTGTGAATGTTAGCAGTATGGTAAACTACTTCTCAAGAGAACTTCTCAAGAAGCAGTTCTGGATCCTTGTCACAGGTGTGAGCTGATCACCATAGATGATTAGATACTGCTTGGATCCAGCTTGCAAGCTCCTCACACGACTTTGTCTTACTTTTGGTTTTTGGTTGATGGTTTTTGACAGATGCCAGACATCAAACTGATGGTCAATGTTGGGATACTCTTTCTTGATGAGAGCTATGATCCCACAGTGCCTGTCAGTTGCAATCAAGTCCACAGTTACGTTGCATGCTTTCAGCTTTTCCATACACCTCTGAAACCCCAGCTTTTCCATTGCAACTGAGCTTGTAGTTTCTGACACCTGAACAAGTTCTGAAACAATTATTTTTTCAGTCTCTGTGTCCATCAATGAGTAGGTGCAATACTTAGCGTTGTAACCTGGGGAGTCACACCGACCGTCACCAGAAAACTTAGCTTCCTTCTCCAGATAGTCTCCGCTGCTTTTTGAATGCACTGTATATAACAGGATTCAAGATATCCCTCTGAAAATTGTAGTAAGTTGATTTGCCTATGAAGTTAGGGCCAAGAAACTTGGCAAAGTGCCCCACTTTGTGGAAGGTATTCCCGCTAAACAGGATTGCTGCACTGACTAGCAAGTTACCAGCAGGTGTGCCGCCAAGCATTGCTTGAGAATCCCAAATCAGCAGCTGGTGGCCATTCACACAATACAGCTTAGCACGGAGCAGGATTCCCACATTAACCTTCTCAACATCCTCTACCGGTGCAAAACACTGGTTACAACGTAAACTGTAAAATAAAATGTCCAGTGCTTCTTCATACACTATCAATTTTCTGCCATGAACACACTTTTCTTCCTTTGTGGCTTCCCTTTCCTCATTGTCCTCAGATGAATCATCACTTTCAAGGTGGTACGAAACATCACTGGGGTGAGAGTCATCATGTGAAGAACTTGACTGCTTCTCCGCAGGCTCAGCCACATTTACCGGAGTTTCGTCAACTCTCTTCTCCACCTTCTCCTCTTCAATCACATCTGTTTGCAAGAAATGTGTATCACACTCTATGACGACCTGTGAAAACAGAAAAGTGATGTTTTATAAGAACAAATAAATTTACTGACATGTACTCTCTGAGATGTATCACATTCACAAACTAAGGTATCTTATATAACAATTTGAACCCAAATGACCTTTCACCTCCACCAAACACAATAGGCTTCTTGCACTCAATGTGGTACACCTACGTACCAAATATGAGATTTGTCAAAGCTTCCCCTTCTTGAGTTTTAGTGTGTACAAGCTAAGCATCACACACATGCCAGCATGACTGCAAACGTTATGCAGCATTTACACTAGGCCATGTTGTCCACGATTCCCACAATTTTAGAGAATCGTGAGGAGCGTGGGAGGTCGTGTGACAGAATCGTGGTGGTCTTGAGGGAACTTAGTTGAATCGTGCTGATCGTCATGAACGTGACAAAATTTTTCACAGTCAAAAATTTCCCCACGATTGTCCCGATCTGAGACCAAACCGTGAAAGCGCGTGAAAGAACGTGGGAATCGTAGTACAGCTGAACTGAGCGTAACAGAGCGAAACAGACCTTGGTGCACTATCGCAGGGGATCTTGCTGGATTTTGAAACACGATATCCTCAAGTTTCACTACGATCCACTACGTGAGGAACACGCTCTACTACGATTCGTCAAGATGCTTTGAGAAGCGTGAGTAATTTATTGACGCTCTGTTACGATCTGCTGCGGTCGCCGCGTTTGGCTCCCACGATCTGACACGTTAGGTTAGGTCCCCGCACGATTCCGATTTTGCATATGAAAGGGCCCCCACGCTCTCCAAGATTCATTGCCATTTCAGCGCTTCACACGAAAACATCTGACCTTTGAGACCAGCTATAGCCTAGTTTCTTTTATTTGTCTTGTGTTTTAGGACCCACGTTGTGTTAAGAAGTTGAGAATGGTGCCCCAACTGGTTCCTTGTTTCTGCACTTAACCACCGTTTCACCCACCACCTTGTAGGTCTTCTCCTTGGCCTCCTCAGCCTTCCACTCTTTTCCACCCTGCTCCGTTCTGCCTCTTCTTCTTGCCGCTGCCTTCTTTTTTTAGCGACAATATAAGCATAAACCAGAATTGCCAATTCAATATCTTCTTCATCTCTTGGAAGCATGCTTCCTCATTGTTTCTCTGGAACGAATGAGAGAGTGGCCCCGGCCTCCTCTTTATACCCCAATCGGGATTCAAGAGTGGTAATTTTAGTCAAATCGTGTACAGAAATCTTAGGAGATCTTAACAGAACTTGATGAACCTGAGGGACCTCAACAGAACGTGGCAGAACGCGAGAGCTTATCGTGGTGATCGTAAGATAACTTGAGGGAACGTAATGAAAATCGTCGCAGGCCTTGACCGGAAGGCACTGGTTTCCTATCAAAGCGTTATAAATCGTTACAAAACGTTTGAAAGCGTCTGAAAGCGTGGAAAAAGAACAAAAAAAACATTAATATATCGTGGAGCTCCACGCTTTTTGAAAAATCGTGGCGATCGTGGGAATCGTGGTCTAGTGTAAATGCAGCATTACAATTTTAATCGAAACCAAAATAGAAAGTCAATTTACTCTGTGATTCCTTGCCAACATGAGAAGCAAAAACACTTAAGGGCTACAGAACTTACATACCAATTTTGAAGTAACAGCAATTTTCACTTTTTGAGATATCATGTTTACCAAATGTGGATGGGCATAGTAATGTGTTGGCTACATACTCCGGTACTCAACCCAGATAGATGTAATGATCCCGAGAATTGGTTGCAATAGTTAAATTGTGATGTGGCAAACGCACCTCCCACCAAGCCCCTTAAAAAAAATATATTGATGCAGAGCATGTTAAACCATAAAGCAAAAGACTACATGGATATGTTGCTCACCATCTCTTCATCTTTTTCCATTGCACAATAGGAATGATCAGGTGGAGCATCAGTCTGAACAGGGGGTTCTTGGGCTTCACCATCATAGTATTCAGGTGAATCAGTCTGAGTAGATGATGACACTAAATTCCCAAATCAGTTTGTGTAGCAATTTCTTTACTAGATGATGATGCACGATTTGAAAGACGCTGCAAAAGAAGAAAATAACTTGCAATCATTTACCATTTATAACCTCAATACAAGAAGATATTGCGCATAATAGCCTCCACAGACTTCATACATCAGAAAGTCATGGAGGTGGATAATGAGTCAAAGCTAGCCCGTACCCCCACCCCCCTCCCTTTGAAAGGAAAAGTGACAATTGTACACAAACAGATTTTGGTGAATGTTCTCTATCCTGGTGGAGATAAGATGCGTGTAAATTTGATTAGGTTAAAGAAATTACAGGCATTAAGGAGCTTTTCCATTTTCCAGAGCAATGGGGTCCATATAATATATATTTTTTTTTTGGGGGGGGGGTCAGGTGGTAAGTGTTATTTTCAAAAGCCTTTCTTGTCCTCTAAAATTTATTTTAAATATAGTTAGCATTACTTTGCTTACCCTTCTCCTTTTACGCTTCAATGAAAGCTGACCTTCAGTAGTCTTTCCAGCTGCTTGTGGTTGTGGATTCCGTTATTTCCACGTACTGTATAATAATGAGAAAGCACATCAAACTTTAATATTATGGAAGAGACTTTGAAGTTAGGAAATAGAATTAACCCCTTCAAGTAAAATGGAAGTACTGTACTAACTCAAAGCATTGTTTCTCTTGACTGTTACCAGCAGTGCTAAAACCTAACATGATATTGTACGTAATATGGTTGCAATTGGAACCAAAATATTCATCATCAAAATTCCTTCACATTACAGTGGCACACCTTAGGGGATAGAGGATTTATATCTGGTGAGAACTTCTCTGGTTGTTGGTCTCTGAAGCAAGAATATTTGCAGTTAATTTATGTCGAAATCACTTTAAGTGACTTTGGCTATGAGAAGTGTACAAAATTTTCTAAACTGTGGGAGGGAATATCACCCCTTCATCCCCTCCCTTCATGTGCTACATACCCTAGCTATTGTAGCCCCCTACAAACAAGTTCTGCTTCTGCCACTGCATATAAAAGATGCTCATCATCATATTCTTATAAACAATATCAAATTTGTCACAAACTTGACTGAAGCATGTTTGGTTATTTTCTTTCCATTAACAGTTAATATATTAAATTAACAGGAGACAACCATCTTGGATACCTCACACAATTTTGAAAATGTTAGGAAATGGAAATGTTGTTATAATTATTATACTAACCGCATTTACTGATGGAATGCTACTGCGTTGAACAAAATGGAAGGTTGCTTCACCTTCTGACGCCTCTGCGGAAGCATCTTCTGGTGGATGAAGTAACTTTGATAACATCTGTGAAGAAAAAATGTCAATTAATTATTTGATCGATACAAAACCTTTGTTGTCATGTTTTTTCAATGAACAATTATCAGATGGTAAGAATGTGAACTAGAGACATGAAGTTAAGAAAGATAAGTAACATTTGTCAGTCAATTTCAATTGTCTTGATTAAGCATTTTGACAGGTTAATAGCACAATATAGAACGCTCAAATAAGGGGAAGGCATGCAGTTAAGAGTTTGTACAAGACTCTGAGAACTATGTTTTTTGTACTCGAGATGAGGGAATTTAACTGCTAGCATTGGTCAGCAAGAGCTTGCTGTGGTTGACTTAGCAAAGGCTTGCAAGAAATTCAATGTGCAACAAAAAAAAAACTGCCATGTGAGCAGTCAACTTGGCTGTCACTTTGAATTTATTCGTTGTTGTTAGCAAGGGCCTAGTACTATAATCTGTGCTAGGCCTAGACCAAACGTTGAATTACAAAGCTTGCATAGCCTCATTAAGTTGCATGAAAAACTTCCTAAAGACAGTGTAACTGTAAGGACTAAATTAGTTATACATGACCTTGTTGTATATGGTATACATAGGCTAGGCAGAGTTAAGTAAGTGAAAACATTACCCTAGGGCCTAACAAGTAACAACAGTGACTGAGTGACCTAGTCGAGAGGCCTACCCATACCGGAAAAAAAAACTTACTGCTGGTGGTAAACGTTACCATATGCTAGGCTACTAACTTACATCTAGTAATAGCTTAAGTAGGCTAAGTCAGTACTATCATCGGTAGCCTAAGTAACGTTAGTAATAGTACTTAACTCCTATACTGTACTGTGGGCCGGTTAGTAATGGAGTGTAGCTTAGGCCTAGGCTTCTTACCTCGGAAATTTCCCCATCAGCAGCTCTCCTCCCACTACTTGCTCGTGAAGTCCATCTGTCTGTGCACAAAAATTGACGGCACCGCATCTGGTTTGAGTCTTTTTCTGGGAAGTCTTGAAGCCCATTTCAGCCTCGAAGTCCCTCATGAAACAATGTTTCTCGAAGTGGTCCTCGCACACGACCATGTGCTTACTAAATTTATACGATGAAAGAGAATGTTTGTCTGTTCCAATTGCGTGGAGCCATGCTCCACATCTTGCCCGATCTTTTTCAGGATTCGGTATAGGAAAGAATTTCTTATCTTTCTGTTCTGATACTTTGTTCGAGCAACCGAATGCTTGACACATAGGCATCTTGAAAGCTGGTATGTAGCGTGGGTAAGCTTGCGAATAACGTATAATACTGTACTCTGTGTCAATGTGTAGTAAACAATCATCTCGCATCATAACAAACCCGTGTGCAACGTTCACGTCATCATGCCGGGGCTATGAATTATTCATGAGACTGCCTCGAACGTTACTTTGTGAAAAAAAGCGTTACTATTTGACTCTTTAGCAACCAAATGAGGCTTTTTTTCCAAAAAAATGTGCATGGGTGCCAATTAATGATTAAGTTCTGGTGTGAGTTTTAATATTGCCTGGCCTATCCTTTTAAGGAATTGGCAAGATGCACTCCTTTAGAAAGGGCATTCCATTATTCATTTCCGATATAAATTCAAACTTAAGAATATAATCGTTTCACTCACTACTCCCGTCAAATGCTACGAGGCGTTCTTCCGTTCTGATTGGGTATAAACGGGAATCTGAGGGAGGTACAGGCAAATCATTAGAATGGTATCTAACCGGCGGGGAATATTCCCCCAACTGGACATTTCTATCCGAGTTGCTGACAAGTTGTCTATCATTAAGTTGATCATCCTCAATTCTCCTAGAATTTCTACCAGCCTCCCTATTCCCATAATGGCCAGCTCCCTGGCGACTTACGGAGGGACGGTGGTCCAGTTCGTAACCTGAATGATTACATTTACGCCATTCGCCTACACAAGGATACCGTTTGCTGTAACTAACCCCTCTAGAACTGACATGAATTATCTGCACCACTGATGAAAAAATAGATCATAGATGAAATACAAATAGATCAAAAATCTCTATACATTATCCTCACTAGGGTAACGGATCCTAGAGAGGGAATCACCCCCCCCCCCGAAATTCCCCTGGGCGCCGGGCCAGTTACACCACCCCGTGGCATACCGAATTTCGTAACGCGCAAGTCCTCCACTCCCTTATGGGTCGCATTTATTATGTCAATTTCCCTGGAACCTCGTCCAGGTACGCCCCTAATGGCATATAATCAGCCATAGACTGATATAAATTGTACCCTGCAGTGCCTGACCCCCAGTTGGGCGGGACTCATACGTATTTCACCCGTCGCAGACGAAGACCTAGCAGCCATATAAGTAATGATTACGATAATATGAAAAATACTCACGTGGTAGCGTACTGCCTCCCAAGCCGCCGTCACTAACGCACTCAATTACCACCATCGAATCCTGATTACACAAAACATCCCCATTCTGAAACTCACTAAGTATGGGTTCTTCGCGAATTCTGTTTTCAAACTGTCAGCCCGAATAGGGTGCAATACTCGTGTCCGTACATGAAAGCAGTTCCTGCCTTGACACGCGTGTGTCCGAATGAAAGGTAATTAAACCATTCATGCTGAACAGAAAACAGAATCCCACCAATGTAACGGTAACTCAGTCTAAGATTGTGGGGCGTTGAAATATTCCCCCCTGAGGACTGGTGGTGGTATGGATTCAAATGCGGCTTGGATGGTTGTGTGCTAGCAATGACGAGCGTTAAATCTCGCTAGTACATACCAAAAATATAACACATAGATAAACGATTGAAGAACAAGCGCTGCGTAGATTTCGTAATCTATTACTATAATCAGCCTCGTTACAGAACAACACATCGGCACGAAGCCCTCAATAATAGGTAGAAAACATTGACTCAAACGAAAATGGTCACAAACGAGGTCTCAATGCCGAAGTAGAGTCCTATAACGATGCGCACAAAAGTGTATAAAAGACGAATACAAAAGATATACAGTGTGTGGTTTTTACGTGCAAAGAAAACGGATACGGAGCAAAGGTCAACAGAACCACAAACACACCAACGCAGCGTCTAATGTGACGCGAAAAGGACACGGACCCAGAGGCCAACAGAAGCAAAACAAAAAAACACTACAAACCGGCCCCAAAAAGCCAACCCCCCCCCCAAACAAAAAACCCAACTCATATTATGCAACGACCACAGAACCCCCACACCCAACTTACTCCAAAGTCCACCCGGGGATCGCCGTCCCGACAGCAGGCGATAGGCCTTTTTGGGGGGTACCCCTCAACCCATTCACATTAAGGGTGACGAGGGATAGGGTGACGAGGGATAAGGTGCCTATCAACGATGTTTTGTCCCAAAACGGGTCTTTTCAGGCACCTAGTCGTGTTCCCCCTTATCCTGCGAGCGAGCAGAGTTCTAAGCTCCTCGTCTTTGATCGAGGAACAGGAGGTCCATTAGCGATCATCGTGTCCGGTATAGCGGAAGCGACTACGGGCAGGGCGGAAGGGCCGCTCGAGTCAATGAGATCAGTGGCCTGTTTCGTCTCGTCGAAGCAATCGGAGGACCCCTTAGACACAACTAAGGCTGTAGTGCAGTCCTCCATTGGCGAGTCAGAATCTGGGCCACTTAGTCTCAACTAGTATCACCGATAGTGGGCGTAGCTACCGGTGAACCAGTACAAGCGGCATCCTGCTCCGCATGCAACTCCGCTAGTACCATCTCCGCCGTTTTGTCCTGCTCTGTCTCAGTAGGCAGGCTGGCGGTCTCGGCAAGTTCGATAATGGGGACATGAAAGGGGGAACAAAGCCTCCACCGGGGCGCTAGTGTCGGACACTGGGGCGATGACAGGAGCATCAGGTGTTACGGTGTCAGAGGCCGGGACGGGGACCGCTTCAACCACGCCCGTAGCCACTCTCGCGGCGTATGAGCGGTCTGGGCATAAACGGGCCAGATGGCCGTTTCCCACACGAGCTACACACGATATCCGCTTTACACTCGGCCAGGGTATGCCCAACATGTAAACAGCGGCTACACCGCTTGTTCGGGCACAACCTGGCCTCATGCCCTTCCAGCCCACACCTCCAACAAGTGCGAGGCTGGCCCGGATATGCAATGTGGGCCCTGTGCCCATAAGGTAGCGGGGATATCGGACTCGAGTTCGATTCTAACTCGTCTAGTCCCGGTCTTGACACCTTTACATTCAAGGAATTCCGGCTCCTCGTAGCCGGTCACTTTCCCAAAACGCCCCAGCAGTGTCCGCACAACAATCCGTTCAGACATGTCCAGAGGGAGATGGAGGACTGTCACCCACACCGAACTGTCATACGGTGTGACCTTCAGTCCCTCAACTCCCTCCAACACATGGACACCTCGGACGCGGGAAGCCTCCGAGGTGAACCGAACATGAAAACAATTCATACCCCGGAGAGGTTCACGCCTGAAGCGCGTCAACCTCTCCAGGGACCTTTAAACCAACAGAACGCAAAACTGAAAAAACTTGTCCGGGGACGACCTTAGCCTGCCCCGAAAACTTAAACAATACGATTTTGCTGTCACGGCGAGCCGCCATGACAGCTAGGGCTGTGGTAAGCCACGCACCTACGAAAAACAAAAACCACGCAACAAAGCCAAAACTACACTAAACAAACTACAAAGTATTGAAAGGCCAACGTAAAAAACACAAAGTGTGTGGTCAACGAAAAGTGGAGAGCAGCCGAAAACACGTCCGCACTCCACGAAAGCAAACTACAAACTGCAAACTGCAGTTGAGTAGTGACTGTTACGGTCCGGTTAGTGTGCGTTACTGTTTTTCACTTTTGTAGCGTACTTTGTAAGCCGCGAGCCCCTAGCGGGCGCGATATTTTTGTTACATAACTCTACTCTGTTAGTTTAGGTTCCCACCCCGCTTCTTCCTTTCTATATGTTCCGCCCGGGTCGGGCGTAGGATGACCATGATCTTTGTCCCAGATGCAGGACCTGTAGTCGCAAAGACCTTGTCTGCTCTGTATCTTGTTTACGTCAGCACAATGGCAAGAGATTGACACATGGCTGGCTAGCCAGCGATCCAAGACAAGCTAGACCTCATCCCGAACCCCAACGGTTCTCCGAGAGGGGACGGAGTCACAAGAGAGACTGGAGATGAGGGGGAAGTGAGAGAGTTGGTGGGAGATGGAGTGGAGAGTGGCCATGAGAGGGCCGGAGGAGATATGTGCTATACCTAAAATTTGTTGTTTCTCAATGCCTTTTTGCATTGGGTTTTTCTAGTTTTGTGTGATTGACATTGCACTAACCTCAGCATTACATCAGTGCAATCAGTGATTTACCAAATGCTCTCCTTGAGTGAATAGTTTTCTTTACTCTCCCTTCTTAATGTATCTACAGATTGAACAAGATTTCCAAGTATTTGAACCAGAATCAGCAGAACAATTATGAGTATGAGAAGCGGCCAGCTGTCTGCAAGGTTATTTTATCGTATACGGAAAATAACTTTCCAGCATGGAAGGACTTCCTTGGGACTGCCAGGGTTCTGCCCAGGGTGGATTGAGTGCCGGCAGGACTATCTAAGCGGAGCGCCACCATCGGTCGGCGCGGAGCGTACAAGAAAATTTTGGGTTTTGGAAACCCCCAGATGGCCGGAAACGGCCCTTCCCGAGTATTCTGAGCCACATGTAGACAGCTTTGAAATGAGATCTCATGTCTGGAATTTTTCATAATTAATGAAAACACTTTTTGAATTTAAATTGACACGAAACTGATGAAAATTTTAAAATGACAAGTTAGAGTAGCTATATTGTGTTATAAAATGAAAAGAGATTTAATCTGTCAGTCAATCTTTAAAAAGTGCAACTTACAGAAGTTCCGATATTATGAAACAAACAACGTTCGACAAAGCCCTGTTTCTAGACTTCCTAACAATGAGTAGCGTGCACTATGCGTACATGTTTATTACTGCAGTGTTTAACCCGACCCAACTACCACGGTACATGTGCTGCGAATTTTCCCAGGTACCTTGCCAAACAACTGTGATCTCATCCCCTGTCTAACACCTGTTTGTTAACATTTTTTGGCACGTTGCCAGGGAACTTTTCATGGAGTAAACTTTTTTCGTTCCACTCTAGAATTAATTAGGTCAGTCAGTAAAGGATCGGTAAAGTTATGCGAAATGATATCTTAGACGTTCAAGAAAAGTAGGTAAAATATCCCCGTTACATTTAGGTAAGTAAAACACACCTCAAGCCAACTGACTCCTCCGCATGCACACCCCATGAAACACGAGGCACAGTCCATACCATACACGCATAGCACGATATCAAGGCCCTTGCTATGGCCATCTTTATGAAAGTTACCCTTGTAATCACATGTTTTAGGCCACTTGGCATGATTAACTCAATGCTAAATATTGTTTCCATGTTCTTGTAGAAAACGTAAACTCCGCAAAATACAATTAGTTGTGATTTTGTAGTTACGTGAGATCCGTTATAACCGCCGAGGTGGTTAGGCTATTTGCTATACACTTAACTATGGTAGGATATAATTTTTTTTGGAAATGGTAGAAAATACTTCTTCCCCCCCCCCCCCCCCCCCGCTTAACACCAGATGTGGTGTTACGGTATATTCATAAATGTATGCACTAGAGCCTTATTTACATGACATTAGTTGCATTTAGTACGATATGCAAGTTTGGCGTGAATTTTTCGAAAGTGCTTTGCTCGATCTTTCGTAAAATTTGAAAGGTGTAGCCTACCACCTTTCCGTACACAATTGATACACAATTGATTTTCATTTTTTTTTTCTCTATACGGTCAAGTGAATAAGTTGTACATTGACACTATAAACTCATCGCGAATGCCAAAAAACGATGCGGGGATTTCCAGCAGACAAATGTTTTCTTTGCGGGATTATTGAGTCAGTTGAAGGGAATCCCGCACCTTAGTGGGAACACTGAACTGAAGTCAAATTCATACGAAAGAAAACGTTTACTAACCAACATACAATATAAATATAAAAGAACG